>NC_043970.1:39277529-39626718 GCF_902148855.1 Sphaeramia orbicularis | reverse complement strand
GTTGGACGTTGAAAGTATATAAAAATAAAGTTTCACTTTCGTTTCACGCCAGCGTTAGTTACGTTAGTTATGGACCGGACCGCCCCCCCCCCCCCCCCCCCCCCCCCCCCCCCCCGGCTCCGACCAAAAAAAAAACAAAAACAAAAAAACAACCAAACAAACAAACCATCCCCCAGACAAATCGCACCTTGCGTGTGCGCACACGCGCACACACACGCGCACACACACGAGTACACAAAGTGTTCTAAACAGTTTGTTAGCTGTCCTAAAATAAATAATTTGGTTCAGTTTGTTGTCAGTGTTGCTCTTCAGTTTGTTAAAACAGAATACCAGTTTACCCTCCTGTTAATGTTGCACTACATGCAGAATTTTTTGTTGATATTTTTTATGCAGAATGTGAACTGACAGAACTGTGATTAGATTTTTGTTGTTTGTTCAAAACTACCTGTCAGGGAAAAGTGTAATACTAATGTTTAAAATACATTTAGTAATATTAATAATTTATTTTATTTTCTATTTGATTATAGTAGCAGAATTATATTATTCCTGTTTTTTCTATATTCTATTGTGTCCAAAAATTGGGGGAAAAAATGTTCAAAATTCAAACGTATTAAAGATATTTTGAGGGGTTTTCTTTCTTCCCGTACCGAACCGAAAAAAACCGAACCGTGGCTTTGAAAACCGAAAACATACCGAACCGAAAATTTTGTGTACCGTTACAGACCTACCACGTATATAACTGCTGCCCCCTCAACTCCACCAGAAACCCCAAAACAAAACAAAAAACACCACCACCCTCTCTGGTTTTTAGACAGATCACACCCTGCCTAGGGGTGTGTTCCGTAACTGCTGTAACTACTGTAACTGCCATGAAACTTAACTTAGGACGTCCGACTCCTGCGTTTTTTGTGTCTCTTTTACTCTGGAGCTTACACAAAATTTTCACAACTTCTAACCTACATCCACTGGGCCCCCTGGGAATGCTGGGCCCCATGAATTTGTCATGTTAACCCCACACTTTACGTTGCTCCAGCCCATTAGAGCCTCAAAATAATTACTGTAAATTAAAAATGAGAAAATAGAATATAGGTTCTCCCCTTTTACAATGTCCTGTTTTAGATAGATCAGGGATATTTGACAGTTAACAGCAGCAACTTACAACAAACAAGTGCAAAGAAAAGACAAGTAGAAAAAAAACACAAACGAATGGAAAATGAAATAATTAAATAAAATGAGAATTTTGGCATTTGTATAAATGAAGAATTAGAATTAAAAATTGCAAATTTAAATAGTGTTCTGTTGTAGAAGACACTTGCTAAGTTAGCTAGCTTAGTTAGTAGTTTGCAAACACTGAAAAATATGTCTGAAACCAGTCTAAAAGTTCTTTCTTTTACATAGTGTATGGCATTTATTCACCTTAAAATGAAACACAACCATTTATTTTGAAGCTAGCATGAATAACTTAAGCCTGGATGGAAAGATGAGCGAAAGGACAGATAGGTAGATAGCTAGCTAGCTAGCTAGCTAGATAGATAGATAGATAGATAGATAGATAGATAGATAGATAGATAGATAGATAGATAGATACTTTATTCATCCCATAGGGAAATTTACAGGTTCCAGCAGTATCCACAAACTTAAAAAAACAACAGTAGTAAAACACAATAGTAAGAACACAATCGTAAAAAGAAAAAACTTTAACTTTCCACAAGAAGTATGGCATTAGGCATTAAAAAAAACAAAATGTGATTGATTTTTTTTTTTTATGAACCTATTTTTCGTGGAGTTACAAAAAATATCCACTCAGCTAGACACCATACATTTAATTTTAGAAGCAAAGAAACATATATTTACTGATATACTGCATAAAAACTATGAAATAAAAACATTAATGCTGCTAATCTGATGTTTTCTCACATTTTAACATACCTGCATGAAGATAATTTGCAAAAAAATAAAACAAAAAAACAACCTTTTTGTTTAACCTGTTTAACCCTGACCATATTTTCAAGGGAAAAAACGCCTAAAAAGACATACCCAAAGTAAATGAAGAATTACCTATAATACTTATAATAATAAGGTTTATATGGATGTCCTTGGTGTCTATGGACATTTACAGACCTCACAGAGTTTATTCCCATTGTCTAAAATATTGTATCTATTACTACGCCTGAGTAACTGTAACAAACTAAAAGAGAAATTAGAATTTTTTATCCTCGCCTGTTTTTTTCAGCTGGATTGACGATGATATGCATAAATTAATTGTTCGTGTCGGAGATTTTTAATAGCGTATATTTCACCCCACAAAGATTAAAAATCATGTTTGAACATTAAAGTTTGCACTAAAATACACTTTTGATGTACTTTTATTAACAATAGGGTCTAAACACTGAGCAAAAGTTGAAAAAAACATCCATTGTCCTGATTTATTATATTTTTACAGTAGATGAATATTAATATAATTTTTTCGGCCCGCTGGTGGGCTGATAGGGCTAAAGGGGTTAAAAAAAACAAAACAGTTAAGATAAGATAAGGGGCAGCTGTGGCTCAGGTGGTAGAATGGGTCGTCCAATAACTGAAGGGTTGGCGGTTCGAATCCTGCTCTGTCCAAGTCAGTCCGTTGTGTCCTTGGGCAAGACACTTCACCCTCCCTGCCTCCAGTGCCACCCACACTGGTGTATGACTATTTGGTGGTGGTCGGAGCGGCTGTAGGTGCAAACTGGCAGCCACGCTTCTGTCAGTCTGTCCCAGGGCAGCTGTGGATACAAATGTAGTTCACCACCACCAGAGGGAGAATGTGAGAGCGAATGAATAATGGGTCAATGATGTGAAGTGTTTTGAGTGTCTAGAAAAACGCTATATTAATCCAGTCCATTATTATTATAAGACATGCCTTTATTAGTCCGACAGGGGGAAATTTCAGGTTTACAGTAACAAAGTACAAGCACACAAGAGCAAGAAAGTGCAAAATCAAGATAAACATAATCAAGAAAGTTATATATACTATTTACTAGGCCTGTAACGGTACATGAACCGAACCGTTTCGGTACACACCTGTTCGGTTCGGTACACAGCTGTACCGAAACGGCACAGTATGTTGAGAAAAAGAAAAAGGAACGAAATACATTGTTTGATGCGGAACTTTAAATCCGCGCAAGTTTCACACGGACATATTGAAGGACGCACACATTGACCCAAATACGAAATAGCAGCTGATATAAGGTTAAAAAAACAACAAATATGATGTGAACCTGGAAGGAAGAGACTGAAGACCCTCCACCATCAGTCCAGTCCAGTTTGGATCAGTTCAGGTTCAGGTGAAAGACAACAACGAGGAAAGAGACGGTGATAAGACAGATGTTGTTTGGCCCCTAGGAACTACGGTAGATCTAAAACACACTAGCTCTGTCTGTGTCTCTCTCTCACGCACGCTGTATAACAGAGGAATAGAACTCGGAGTTGGATGTTGAAAGTATATAAAAATAAAGTTTCACTTTCGTTTCACGCCAGCGTTAGTTACGTTAGTTATGGACTGGACCGTACCCCCACCCCCAACCCCCCAGCTCCGACCAAAAAAACAAAACAAAAAAACAACAAACAAACCATCCCCCAGACAAATCGCACCTTGCACGCACACACACACACACACACACACACACACACACACACACACACACACACACACACACACACACACACAGTGTCCTAAACAGTTTGTTCTCTGTCATAAAATAAATAATTTGGTTCAGTTTGTTGTCAATGTTGCTCGTCAGTTTATTAAAACAGAATACCAGTTTACCCTCCTGTTAATGTTGCACTTCATGTGGAATTTTTTTGTTGATATTTTTCTGCAGAATGTGAACCGACAGAACTGTGATTAGATTTCTTTTGTTTGTTCAAAACTACCTTTCAAGGAAAAGTGCAATACTAATGTTTAAAATACATTTAGTAATGTTAGTAATTTATTGTATTCTCTATTTGATTTGTAGCAGCAGAATTATATTATTCCTGTTTTACTATATTCTATTGTGTCCAAAAATTGGGGGAAAAATGTTCAAAAATTCAAACGTATTAAAGATATTTTGAGGGGTTTTCTTTCTTCCCGTACCGAACTGAAAAAAAAATGAACCATGGCTTTCAAAACCGAAAACGTACCGAACCGAAAATTTTGTGTACCGTTACAGGCCTATTATTTACAACTGAGCACATGCTGGTCATGTCACAGGTTTATTGCACGGTTTACTGCATTTGTTTATTGTACAGTTATTGCACAGAATTTTGCTCAAAACAGTTAATTACAGTCTAATAACAATAAGCAATTTTTTTTTACACTCAAACATGTAACTGCAGATTAGGTTTATCTAGAACAGCAAATTTACAGTAATGGTGTGAATTTCAGTGTATGGGATGATGCGTAAGTGTCAACTGTGTTGGCTGATATGGAAATAAAACAAACAAATATCCATGAATATACAAGTGAACACCTTTAAACAGCTGTCCACTGTAGTGACTACTGTGCATGAAAGGGTTAATAGCTTTGTAAGTGTTAGTGTTGGTGCAGTACTTTGATAACCCCTGTAATATTTATCAGAGTGTAACAACATCAAATCGTATTTGAGACAGTGGCCGTGCACAACAATATGCCATCTTTCAGCAATCTTCACGGTGACCTTCACTAGGACTGAAGGTCTGTGAATGATCTGTTTCTACACTGAACTCTGCACAAAACACACACACACACACACACACACACACACACACATATATATGGCACTTCAGCAACTGTCATGAAGGTGTATTTCATAAAATAGCTAATAGTTAACTGTTATAAAATGGATGAAGGCTTTGCAGAAATATTTTACACTGGATTTTTTCCTCACATTACAAAAAGCCTGAACAACACCTGACAGAAAGTGGATGATGTAAAAACTGATTTTTTTTTTTAACCCATAAAAACCCAAAAAGCCACCGGTGACACAAACCATCTACTGATCTAAACTGTTTAATCCCTGTTGATTCATTCACCCTATCAATACATGTCAATAATTGGTGTAAAATACAGTTTGTTACCTTTTCATTATTTAAGCAACACCAAGTGACAAGGAAACTTATGTGCAATAATATACAATATTTACATTAACCCATAAAGACCCCAAACATCCACTGGCGACCAAAAATCTACTGATATAAACTGTTTAACCCTTCGGTATCCGGTGCGCCTTTTTACGCACACTTTGCACTTCGTTTTAAAAAACTTCATATTATTTTTCACAATTTAAATAAGGTTAGAATTGAAAAGTTGTTCATTTTTGCATGATCTTTAAAATTCTGGCCACCAACTACAGTTACCATATTATAAACAAAAGAAAATTATAAGACTAGCATCTGTCCTCCCAAGTGTGCCTAAACGCACTATTTCTTCCATTTGATATGTATGATTAGGGCTGACCTTGATTTACAAAAATAAAATCAAATTAGAACAGAAAAATTAATCAATATATAATATTTAATAGTTTGATTTATAGGTGTGGCATTTTACGCGCACTTGGTGACAGATGCTAGTATTTTTGAACATTTGACCTAGCGCCAAAAATAATAATGCAAATTAACCAATGTTGGAGTTAATCATTGACATATGCCACCATGAAAAAAATCAAATATGTGATCCACTTTTTATGAGGTATTTTGAATTTATTTATTTATTTATTTATTGCATTCAAAAATGGTTTGTTTACATTACAAACACGGCATTTAAAGGGTTTAAAAAATGTGACAGTTATTGAGTATTTGGTATTTTTATTTACGACTCAAATTGATGAAATAGAAAATCATGTAAAAGAATTAAAAACAAACTGTACGAAAATTCTTTGGACATTATTCCACAAGTGTGCGAAAAACGCACACTTGGTCCTTAGTAAGGGCCTTGCTGGACAGGATACCGGAGGGTTAATAGCTTCCAATCCACTAATCCTATAATTGGTGTAAAATACAGTTTTTCATCTTTTCATGGTCATCAGATATGACCCATTTGGACGTTCAGGGGCTCTGTAGTTACCGTGGAAACCCCATCATCTTCTACAACATTGATTCACCAGTAAAACCAATGGAGTTGGATCAATGACAGTGGATGGACACACTTGGTTTATGTTCAGTTAATGAGAGATTTTGTTGAATAAGTCACTTTTTCTTCAGTTTTCTCTGTTTTGATGTAATAACCTTCAACTTTACTCAAGAGTTTTTATGAACCTCTACATGATCACATCAATTAAATATAGGAAAATCCATGATTATCACAAAAAAAGCACAGAATACAGAACACAATATTGTAATAAACAGTGAGGAAAACACTTACGAAATGTTAAAATAAAGAGAAAAGTTCATTTGGGAACTGGCACAAAAGGTCTTTATGAGTTAAACTTCACTTATTTTGCAGTAACATGTACCATTTGCAATAGTCTGCCATAATTTTTTGCAGCTTGACCATAATATATGATGCCTTTCCATGCATTTTATGATTAATGATTATTTATTACAGTGATTATGGTGACTTATTAGTAATTAGTGGTATTTTAGTGGATATAGCAGCTGCAGTTTGAAAAAAAAAAAGACTGAATCTAATATTTGTTAAAGGGTCACTGCACTGGTCAACTCTACTGTAAATAATAATTAATAATGTATTACTTCCTTTTTTCATTTATAATTTTTCATCTTTGCTTTTGAGATGAAATCCCTTGGTCTATCCAACATCCAATACCATGAAACCCATACTACCATTCATCATACTTTTGCATAAATAAACAGTAGAATGGATCATCTGTATCATGTTCACTTCCTGAAGGTCTCTTTACTAGCTGGGGGACACGTACCCTGAGTAATGTCAAAATTTTATTGCCACAACTGTATTACATTGTGGGATATTCATGCTGATGAAGTATCTGTAGCGTAGTGGCTTACATACTATAATATTTATCCTGAAATAGCGTACAATTCACATCCTATTGGTGCCATAGTATGTACTGTTTTAGCGACCAATTAGCTTGTTTGTATGGGATTTCAGATATTGTCCCTAATGCACCATATTATTTAATTTTCATCATTAAAATGTAACAGCCACATTTAGGAATAACCATTAACGTATTAGAAAATGTTGGGAGATTAAAAATGGGATAGATTATTGTGTTTGCTTTGGTAAAATGCAGCAGATCATAACAAAATACCGGTCTTATTACAAAATAAAGTGAAAGTGTGTTGTATCGTGTGGCGTTATTTGATGAATGCAGTGTTTTTACATAATGTATTGTTACCGGCAGTGTTTCAGAGTGCACATTTCTCAGCTTACTGACAAAATGAAATGTATTATATCATGTTTGCAGGTGTTGCAAACACTTCGAAGGAGGTGGTGGTGGTGGTGGGGGGGTCTTTTGTACGCTGTGACCTCTTAAAGGGTACATTAAAGCAGCGAGAAGACGCCGTGCTTCGACTTTCATCTGAGGAGGAAAATGTTTGTAGAAAGAAGATGCATCATATCCTTATTGTGTTTCTAATGGCCCCTATTAATTATTCATGACGATTGAATTCCAGCTGCAGTCTCAAGTGAAGCTCAAATGCAGCTTTTTGTTTGGTGGATTTTGCTGCTGAGGGCACGGAGAGGATCAATAAGTCTTCTGAGTGCATTTTAAGTGCGGCATGATGTCACACACCAAGATTAACTTTGTTGTGATTCTCTCGTATCCGTGTGCTGTAAGGTAAAAGGTCAACAAAACCAATGTATATGTTATCTTCTAAGGTGACACAGTGTTTTGTAGTTCTTCACTCATACTCAGTGGTGTAGTGGTCCCTGGAGAAGTGGGTATACTCTCAATTTTTGCCTTTTTTTTTTTTTTTAAGTAGTCCAGAAAAACACCCTGTTTTAGAAACAGCGACATGTCAGACTACTCTATTTATTTTACCCAAAAATCCATCAGTAGTATTTGCTCATTATTTTAAAATTATCATGACTTGATCAGGAGTAGTTTTTAGGTACTGGTCACCCAAGCAGCTGCATGAATGTAAATGTATTCAACATGAGGCGAACATAGGGTAATGTTAGCCTTTTCAAAACGTTAGCCTTTCATAATGTTAGCCTTTCAAACGTTAGCCTTTCATTCCATTCCATTTATGTTGTCCTTCACTCTCTATAGGCACTATAGGCACTATAGGTATCACTGTCTATAGGCACCATATTTATATATTTAAAACCACACCTGTCCAAATCTGTATATATTCAAATCCGTATTTATATATATATTTTTTATATTTATAACCATTTGCACTACATTCATATCAAACCGTATTTGCACTCTCCTTTCAAACACTTTTTTATTCAAATTTATATGACTGTTTTACATGTATGTGTATGTTTATGTGTACGTTCGCTGCTGACAACACTGTGAATTTCCCCATTGTGGGATCAATAAAGGAATATCTTATCTTATCTTATCTTATCATAACTTTAGCCTTTCATAATGTTAGCCTTTCATAACGTTAGCCTACTCACGCAATTTAACTATTGGTGACAACATCTCTTCTATAAATGTGCAGTCATATGGCCAGTAGTTTAACAGTGACTCATTCCGAAACCACCTTAAAACTTACCTCAGAATTCTGTATTCCATAAAAGTAGGTTCTCTTGATTTGTGTCACTCATTTGAAAGACGTTTATTTCTGCCGTCTTGTTCACATTTCCAATAATCGCGCATCTTTCAATAAGACGTGAAATGACCTGTCAATCAACTGGGATGGCACTGGCACCTGAGATGTCCAATCAGGTTCCAGAGGTGCCAGCGCTAAGTTAGCAATATTTTCTTCAGCATGACCCGCCCTACTCTGCCTCTGATTGGCTCATTACTCCTCATGCCTAAAGTTAACCAATCTAATCTTTGAAGGTACCGAGTACTAGCCAATTATGCCGCGTTTCCACTACATGGAACTGGCTCGGCTCGACTCAATTCAGGTACCAGGTACTATTCCTGGAGATAGTTTCCATTACAGGATACTACCGACTTTAAAGTACCTGGACGTCATTGCGATGCTGCGCGTTACTTCGGTGTCGTCTGCTCAGAGAGTTGCTTATAAACTTGCTCGTTGTGTGTTGTCTCGTCAAGCTCATGCTGAATTTTTACATCAGCCGCCAAAGACTGAATCTCCTCGACCGACCATGGTGTAGTTTTGCGGGCTGTCATCATGTGGATTAACCTACCGCTATATTTACTGTCAACTTCCGCATCTGTTTTTTATAAAACGGCAGGTCACAGAGACAACTGTCTGACCAATCAGTGGTCTGCAGTGTTTACCGCGTCACATTTTAGTATGTGTTCCCCAGTCTTGGAACCTCATCGGAGGTGATACCAAAAAACTAGTACCAGGTACCAGATTCCAAATCTTTTTTCGTAATGGAAACGCAAAAGGCTGAGTCGAGTTGAGTCAGTACCCTGTCGTGAAAACGCGGCATTAGAGGCAGAGTAGGGTGGGTCATACTACTGAATGGTGCGCATCAGGGGGATTTACAGGGTGGGGAAGCAAAATTTACAATATTTTGAGGCAGGGATTGAAAGACAGTGTATGACCAGTTACTTTATTGAAAGTCATGAGAATTTATTTGCCACAAGAAAATTGACATCATAGAAAATGTTTTATTCTATGTGTCCTCCTTCTTTCTCAATAACTGCCTTCACACACTTCCTGAAACTTGCGCAAGTGTTCCTCAAATATTCAGGTGACAACTTCTCCCATTCTTCTTTAATAGTATCTTCCAGACTTCTCGTAATAGTTTGCTCATAGTCATTCTCTTCTTTCCATTATAAACAGTCTTTATGGACACTCCAACTATTTTTGAAATCTCCTTTGGTGTGACGAGTGCATTCAGCAAATCACACACTCTTTGACATTTGCTTTCCTGATTACTCATATGGGCAAAAGTTTGTGAAAAGGTATGGATAATAGTGTTAGGTATGATTATGACATCAATATATGTTTGGTTTCAAAACAGTTGACGTAGTGCCTGCTGAGAAAAAACAACTAAATGTTCATTGTAAATTTTGCTTCCCCACCCTGTAGAAGTGGTAATGCTGATTAAAAAATAAGTCGGTATACGCGGTATACCTTGGACTATACCACTGCTCATACACTATATTGCCAAAAGTATTTGCTCACCTGCCTTGACTCACATATGAATTTAAGTGACACTCCATTCTTAATTCATAGGATTTAATATGATGTCGGTCCACCCTCTGCAGCTATAACAGCTTCAACTCTTCATGGAATTGTCCAAAATCTCTTGCCTCAGCATACCAAGAGATTTTGGACAATTCCGTGCTCCCAAATTTGTGGGAACAGTTTGTTAATGGTCCCTTCCTGTTCCAACATGACATGACTATATAATATATAAAGACATGGATGAGAGAGTTTGTGTGGATGAACCTGACTGGCCTTCACAGAGTCCTGACCTCAACCCGACAGAACACCTTTGGGATGAATTAGAGCGGAGACTGAGAGCCATGCCTTTTCGTCTAACATCAGTGTGTGATCTTACAAATGCGCTTCCGGGGGAATCGTTGAAAATTCCCATAAACACACTCCTAAACCTTGTGAAAAGCCTTCCCAGAACAGGTGAAGCTGTTATAGCTGCAAAAGGTGGGCCGACATATTAAACCCCATGGATTAAGAATGGGATGTCACTTAACTAAACTGTCAGCATACATATGAGAAGTGTTACGCCTCGGCAAAATAACAAACATAACTTTGCTAATCCAAGAAAACGTAAACGAAATGAAAATCTAACCTCCCTTACCAAAACAGGAGAAAATGAGACAAAAGAAACAGAAGCCCACCCCTACTGCTGAAACCCGGAACGAACAACAGACTGAAGGCGGGGTTGGGAATGGACAGAAGCACAAAAACAACAAAAAAATACCCCCAAAAATGAACAAATATACAACAACCAAAGTTGTTCATATGGAAAATTAGCATGTAGTACAGCATGTTGGACTCTATTCTCAACTAGAACGCCAGTAACGCTTATGTTTCAATAACATCCTCCTTATTACATTATATTAGTGAGTAATGAACTGTTTTATATAGTTCACAGTATTTTGGTACTAACACCTTAAGGCCCAGACTATGCAAATTACATGGAGACGTGGGAAATAACAAACCACAAATACTTTTACATCTGTTGAATATTTATCTTCCTCATGGCTTTTTCTTTTATTCCCCACATGCAAACTCAAATGTGTGCAGTTCTCCGTGTTTTTAAAAACAGGCTTGTTTCCAAGGGTGGGCATCAGCTCCAAAAGGTTCAGTAATACCGCTGTTGGCAGCTGGGATTGGCCCCAAAAAAACCTTCAATTGGACTGCTCTCTAAGAATACCTAAGTCCTTTCTGAGCCAAATTTAGCTTCAGCCAAGTTGCAACCTACTGTCTTTAAAATGTCAGTTCAGAAAACAGTGGCGATGTCATGGTCTGTTAATCCACTAGTCATGTGATTTTTGATGGATGCTTGTTTTTTGTTTTTTAATGCATTTTACTGTATTATCCATCCATTTCCTGAATCGCTTAGTCCTTGACAGGGTTTTGGGGGTGCTGGAGCCTAGTTTACTTTCAGATTCACACAGATTAGTAGTATCACAGTGCACTTTACCATCTGCAGGACTACAGGGTGGGGAAGCAAAATTTACAATATTTTGAGGCAGGGATTGAAAGACAGTGTATGACCAATTAGTTTATTGAAAGTCATGAGAACTTATTTGCCACAAGAAAATGTACATAATAGAAAATGTTTTATTCTATGTGTCCTCCTTCTTTCTCAATAACTGCCTTCACACGCTTCCTGAAACTTGCGCAAGTGTTCCTTAAATATTCGGGTGACAACTTCTCCCATTCTTCTTTAATAGTATCTTCCAGACTTTCTGGTAATAGTTTTGCTCATAGTCATTCTCTTCTTTCCATTATAAACAGTCTTTATGGACACTCCAACTATTTTTGAAATCTCCTTTGGTGTGACGAGTGCATTCAAAATCACACACTGTTTGACGTTTGCTTTCCTGATTACTCATATGGGCAAAAGTTTGTGAAAAGGTATGGATAATAGTGTTAGGTATGATTATGACATCAATATATGTTTGGTTTCAAAACAATTGACGTAGTGTCTGCTGAGAAAAAAACAACTAAATGTTCATTGTAATTTTGCTTCCCCACCCTGTATACTAAATTCTATTTTGATTATGCTTAACCCATAAAGATCCAAACATCCATCGGTGACCAAAACATCTACTGATTAAACTGTTTAATACCTGTTGACCCACTCGTCCTATCAATACATGTAAATAATTGGTGTAAAATGCAGTTTTTCATCTTTTCATGGTCATCAGATATGACCCATTTGGACATTCAGAGACTCCGTAGTTACCGTGGAAACACCGTCATCTTCTACAACACTGATCCACCAGTAAAATCTATAGAGTTGGATCAATGACAGTGGGTGGAGACATGTTCGGTTAACAGGTTAAATTTTAGACATGCACTGGAAATGTAGATTTACTAAGAAAAAGATCATCCAATGAATATGCAGAATATGTTGTAAAAAATAAAAAGGTACTAGATTCAAATACATCCTATGACATTTATTTCACTTGATGTCATGTTGAAAAGCTGGTTTGGCTGCATACATTTACAGATGTAGGAATGCCACATGTTCAGTTAATGATATATTTTCCTGCAAGAGTCACTTTTTTCTTCAGTTTTCTCTGGTTTTGATATTAAAGCCCTAAATTTTAATCTGAGGTTTAATGAACATCTACATGATCAGTTAATTAAATATAGGAAAATACATGAATTTTGCTGAAAAAATGCACAATAAAGATAATATTACAACAAGTGGTTCCAGGCATAGCAAACCCCGCCCCTCACATGTATTGTATCTTATTGTGGCATCGATCCAGCTGATGTCATCATGTCTATGTATGTGGTGATGCCAGCATATCAACTGTCTCTATATATGTGCCAAGTCTGAAGTACATTGAGACAAAATTGATGTTTTTATAGACATTTGAAATTTTGGCCATTATAAGTAAATGAGAGGAAGAAAAAAAAAAAAGATTTTAAAAAATTAATAAAAAATTTGAACTTTTGATCTACTTTTCCCCAAATGTAACCACATCTATTCTGGATTACAAGAAATCTATAAACCCAATTTGGTATGAATTCAACTGATAGTTTTGCTGCTACAGAAATGTGAAATTTCACACATTGTAAGAAAATGGGGGGAAAAAAAGATGTTAAAATTCATTAAAAATTTGAACTTCGACCAACTTTTCCCAAAATGTAACCACATCTATTCGGAGTCACTGGCAATCTATAAACCCAATTTCATATGAATTCAACCGATAGTTTTGCTGCTACAGGCATGTGAAATTTTGCCCATTATAAGTAAATGGGGAAAAAAATGGATTAAAAAATTGTATACAAATTTTAACTTTGACCTACTTTTTCCAAAATGTAACCACATATATTCTGGATTACCAGAAATCTATAAACCCAGTTTGGTATGAATTCAACTGATAGTTTTGCTGCTACAGACATTTGAAATTTCACCCATTAAAAGTAAATGGGAAAAAAAATTTAAAAATTCATAAAAAATTTGAACTTTGACCTGCTTTCCCTAAAATGTAACCACATCTATTCTGGGTCATTGGCAATGTATAAACCCAATTTAGTAAAAATTCAACCAATAGTTTTGCTGCTACAGACATTTGAAATTTCACCCATTATAAGTAAATGGGAAAAAAAAAAAGATTTTAAAATTCATAAAAAAATTTGAACTTTGACCTGCTGTTCCTAAAATGTAACCACATCTCTTTTGGGTCATTGGCAATCTATGAACCCAATTTGGAATGAATTCAACCAATAGTTTTGCTGCTACAGACATTTGAAATTTCACCCATTATAAGAAAATTGGGGGGGTTAAAAATTCATAAAAATTTGAACTTTGACCTACTTTTCCCAAAATGTAATGACGTTTATTTTGGGTCAGTGGCAATCTAGAAACCCAATTTGATATAAATTCAACCAATAGTTTTGCTGCTACAGACATTTGAAATTTTGCCCATTATAAGTAAATGGGAAAAAAAAAAAAGATTTTAAAAATTCATAAAAAATTTGAACTTTGACCTGCTTTCCTAAAATGTAACCACATCTCTTTTGGGTCATTGGCAATCTATGAACCCAATTGGTATGAATTCAACCAATAGTTTTGCCGCTAGAGTGCTAACAAACAAAGAAAAACAAACAAACCGAATCAAAAACAATACCCTTGCCTCATCTTCACTTCACTAATCACTTTAGAAATGTTAAATATGGAGGAAAAATCCATTTGGGAACTGTCATAAAAGTAGCACTGGATCTTTATGCGTTAATGATAGTATGGTAATGAGCAGTTAGTTGCTATTGCATTGTAAGTTAATCTAAAATGTTGTCTTAAATATCGGTGCAGTGACCTTATGTATTTAAAATGACCATCCAATCTGTCGCCCGCAGCACATCATGTCAAAGGACCGGAGTGTTTCTGTACAATAAAAAAATATTTTTCTATCAAACACAAAGCCCCATGGGACAAAAACTGTGTGTAATATAGTCATCCGCAGTCACCGTTGAGCTGAATGATATTTGGCGTCCGCTCTTGACAGATGACCTGCTCCACAAGGAAACTTTGAAGGTCTAAAATGCCCCAGCATGACAAGTGAGCCACAGTACACTTCATTATTTTATTTATTTATTTATTTTTATAGCTCCACAACCCTCCTTGAACTCTGCGACTTAATAAGTTGATGAAAGACCGGTGGGTATTATTTGCAAAAGGCACCTTCATTGTATGTGTCTGAGCAGAGCAGCTGTCCACAGTTAGATGGTTTTTTTGAGCTGCGGCGTTACTGTGACAAAAAGTTTCCATCTGCTTAAGTGAAATTACTTTCAAAAACAAAACATTATCTTTATACGTTATTTATGTATTCATTATTGTTTGTTTTTTTCGCCTTTTCAGCTTTTGATGAATATAGCCAATCACATTAAATATGCATGAATGGCTGGAAGCAAATGATATCCTGACATTTGTCTGAGTTGAATAGAGACATGAAGGGCGATCTGTGGAGATGTGATAATACTAGAAGCCAATGTTTGGCTACTGGGAGTCATTTTGGTATGGATGAATATATCTCAAAGTGGTAAACCTGTCACTTTGCACTATATGAGCGTACTTATCTTGCAGCCGACTGTACTGTACACGGTGTTATTTGTGGATAACACGGCTCATATCTCATAGGGGTAGCTGAAGTAATAGCCACTTTAGTATTAATTACTTTAACAATATTGCGTCCGATATGTTGATTCCCTTCAGAAAATTATAAATTAAGATAAAATATATTCTTAGATTAAAATTATGACAGTGGTTCTTTTGAGCTAATACTGTGTAATTTACTTTATTCATAGAGCATCATTATTCTATAGAGATGGGTATTTTCTCAAGTTAAAGTCCACATATGTCAGTTAGCAGATGTTTTTTTTTTTTTTTTTTAACTTTATATTTTAATATTTTAAATCCCTTTTATAGTTCAGAAACAAAAACCAAACAAACTAGAAAAGCACTCTGAGAGTGCAGACCTCTGCCAAGGCAGATCAGTGCCGTGCCCCCCCGATCACCACCAAAGTTTAATCATTTGTTCCTTGTGCCAGTATCAATATTTCCTGAAATTTTCATCCAAATCTGTCCATAACTTTTTGAAAGATCCGGATCAGTCTTTGCCATTTGATAGAACACCCCATTGTAAATCCCTGAGTCAAATTGCATGAGATTTGCACAATTCCCCCATATTGTGATTTCCACCATAAATATTAGTCCCATATTTATTTTACCTATATTTTAAGATTCCTTGACCATGAAAACATACCATTAGCAACTGGATTCATAATTTTATCCTTATTAGTTCAGTAGTTATTCACGAAAATCACATTTCTCGTAATGGCGGTTTTCTTCTGGATCTAGCTCCTTAAGTATTAAAGCTACATGAAATCCGGTGGCATACTCCCGATGCGGAACTGACTGAGCTACACGATGGCGCTTGTCAGAAATTTCTACCTTTAATATTAAAGGCACAGTAGGCCAAAAAGTAAGGGCACCCCCATTTTTATATAAATTGAGATAAAATCCGCCTTCTGGATCAGATCCGGATCAGCCTTTGAAATGTGATAGAGGACCCCATTGTCAATTCCTGAGTGAAATTTCATGAGTTTTGGTCAATAATTAAGTGAGATATTGGGAAACGAAAATTTTGGCCCCATTTACCACAATGTTAACGTAAATTTCAAAGTGATCCGAATCCAGGATTTCTTCCAGATCACCCCCAAAAGTTAATCATTTCTTCCTTATCCCATTTCCAACAAACCCTGAAAATTTCATCAAAATCTGTCCATAACTTTTTGAGTTATGTTGCACACTAACGGACAGACAAACAAACAAACCCTGGCAAAAACATAACCTCCTTGGCGGAGGTAATAAAATATATTCTTAGATTAAAATTATGACAGTGGTTCTTTTGAGCTAATACTGTGTAATTTACTTTATTCATAGAGCATCATTATTCTATAAAGTCCACATATGTCAGTTAGTAGATGTTTTTTTTTTTTTTTAACTTTATATTTTAATATTTTAAATCACTTTTACAGTTCAGAAACAAAAACAAAACAAACAAAAAAGAAACTCACACAATACATAAGGGGGATGCTGTTCCTGATCCATTAGACTGCTTTTCCATACTTGATATCTATCCACTTTAGTCCACTTTAGACTGAAATGACCTAAAATGATTTTAACATCATTGATTGTTAATATCTTCAGTGTAATTTTTGCATTTCACAAATTCATCCCAGGGGCCGGATTGAACCCTTTGGCGGGCCGAATTTGGCCCCCGGGCTGCATGTTTGACACCTGTGCTTTAAATGAACAAATGAACACTATGTCCCATCTATTTTAAGGGTTTTTTTAATTTCCAAAAATGTCTATTTTTCTTTGGGCTTCTTGTTCACATTGTCCTATTAATCACCCAAACCAATAAATCAGTCTATAATCATTAGATTTTCCTTTTCATGATTGTCTTTATTTAATTGGAACAGGGATCATTAACAAACATAAAAAATAAATAAAAAATACACATTGTTTGTACGCAGTCTGCAAAAAACCTGTTATAAAACATGCTACAGTCTACTCTCGTTATACCGCCAACTTCCGTTCACGGCCAAATTGGCGGTATAGCGAAAATGGCGTTACAACGGGTTGCGTCCATAATGTGCATGTCTTTACTATATGATGTCTATGCTGCCTCCGTTAACCCGTTCTAATTGCGTGTCTAAATAAATCTTGATTCTGTTATGTTGTAAGGCAGGGATCGGCAAGCTTTAACACTCAAAGAGCCATTTCGACCCGGTTTCCACGGAAAAGACAACACTGGGAGCCGCACCTCGGAGGTGCCACGGCGGCGCGGCACCTCCGAGGTGGCGCGCTGGCGGTATAACGGTCGGGAAATCAATGGTATAAGTGTTGTTTGTGCATGGAACTGGGCTGGCGGATGGCGATAAGCGGAAATGGCGGTATAACGGCGGGCGGTTTAACGAGAGTAGACTGTACAATTAAAAAAAGAAAAATGACACATCTTGATGCAAACTATTACAGTAAATGACAGTAACATACGGGGTAATTAGAAATAAACCATATATTTATACAATAGAGGGTATGCACGTGACGTCACCTCTAGCGGGAGTCACCGCAGTTACGACCACTGAGTGGCAGAAAGAGGGAGATGAGTAGCGGCTTTGGCTTGAATACTGCGAAAACTTTAGAACAATCTAAAAAGTGGGGAGAGCTGTTGTGCCATTGATCGCACAAATAAGTTTAAAAAGTACTCTGAGCTATCGTTTTAGCGGCGACCTAAAGCCAAAGACAGAAGAAGCAGATGGATCGCTGCAATCCGTAGAAATAACTGGAATCCAGGCAACGAAACCTGGATTTGTGTCAGGTCACGTTAATTTATGCTGTATTCTTGCGCAAAATCACACCTTAACCCTTTCATGTATAGTGGTCACTACAGTGGACAGCTATCCTACAGCTGTTCTCTTGTACATTCATGGATTTTGTTGTTCTTTTCGTTGTTTTTTTTGTTTTGTTTTGTTTTTTTTTTACACGTATCTTTATGAAAGTTTAAAGACACTTCATATCTTTTCTGACATGAATTGGTAACATTATGTAGATCTCTCCTGATCATAAACCCCCAGAATCACAAGCCCTCCCCATAGTTTTCACACAATTTATCAGTAAATACATGTTTCTGTGCGTCAAAAAATTAAACGTCTGGTGTCCAGCTGAGTGGACATTTTAGCAATTTCATGAAAAATAGGTTCATAAGAATTTTTTTTTTTTTTCATTATTATTTTTTTAATGTATTTTTAAAATTATTTTTATTTTATTTATTTATTTTTATTTATTTTTCAGAAGACAATTTTCAATCGCATTGTTTTTTTCATGCCTAAAGAGAAATAAAAACACTCAGGAAAAAAAATTTGATTAAGGTTCTCATAATTCGTGCATGAAAGGGTTAAATTACATATCATTTTAGCTAATGTTACTTCTTAGTAAAGCTCTTAATGTTAGCATCTGTCATTTAGTTCCGTATTTGATAACTGAAACGTTTTCGTCTTCAGTTGTGTGATTCTGAACCTTGTGCTCTACATAATTTGTAAACTAGCTTAAACTGAGGCTAACCTAGTTTTCCAAATAAGGGGGTACTCTAGCACAAAGCTGTTGTAGCGGTGTTGTATCAAGTATTTGATGTGAACTCTACTTAAATCTCCACAGTACCAGTAGATCATCCACTCACTTGGGTCAATACTAAGGGTTCAACTCCAGTAAATCAGTAGTGAACTGTGAGCACTACTGCTGGGCCTTTACCTTGGAAATCACCGCCAAGAAATACGTCTGCACTGACAGAAAACCTCAAAACAATAGTATGTTGAATTAAAGCACTCACCAGCTGTAATCCTCTAATTAACGATGACGAGGATGTCAACAGCTCTTTGGCTTTTGTATGCTTTCAGCCTTTGCATTGTGGATTTCCTGGTGTTGAAATCAGGTTCATATAAATGTCAGGATACGTGATTTCCGGCCACATATCAATGTTCGTAGACCACTTGTTGTTTGGTAGCTTGTATGGATCCATGTCGAGTCCAATTGTCTTTAATTTCATGTTATATTCCCCATTTTTCCCGGTCTCGCTGTAGTTACTGCTATGCTCCGCCATGTTGAGCCGGTTTGTTTTTGCCACTCAGTCTGATTTAGAGGGGCGTGGCCTAGGGGGCAAGTGACATATATGCATTCCCTCTATAGTTCAAATATTTCATGAATCAAAATAGAAATGCCACATTTTACTGTTGACAGTTAAATAGTTAGATGAACATATTTCATACAAATATAAAAATGTAGATATGCGACTTATTTTTGATTCGGAAAAGTTTAAATTATATGTAGCTGTAGTTTGTAGAAACAACAGGATGATTTTATGGTGAGTGAGTTGCGCTCCTACTGCATATTTTACATAAACAGAATGTGTATCGTGAGTAAATATAATTGTGATGCGATAGTTGGCGATTTTTGCACCTTAAATGAGATGATGCTGTTTGGTTTGTGAGTCTGTGCCTCTAAACATGATGTATTTTGTTGAAGTCAGTGGAAAACACAGGCTACATACAACAATCTTACAAGATTTTTGAATCCTAACCCTAACTGAATATGCATATAAATAATATATTATAAGCAAGCTTAAAGACAAGAGTAATGCGAAGTTGAATTGTGAGAAGATACATTTGATCTGAGGCTTTGATGACGAAGACAAAAAAAAAACAAAAAAAAAAAGAATGAAATTATGTTCTGTGTGTTAATACTTTGATCATAATGTCAGAGTTTCAGTCAGTATAATATAACTTGGTCTCCCACTGCCACTGCGTATAACCTAAAGAACAAAGTCGTCTGATTCTGAGATATTATCAAAAGACAAAAGTTACTCCATTGTAACTTCAGAGTCTGTGAACTCAGAAAACACATAAAAGTTCTTTTAGAAGTCATACAAACTAGTTTGAGGCAGACAAATACATGAAAATCCTATTGGGCATTGTCTAGTGTAGATTCTATTAGCTGCCCTTGGAAGCTGCTGGATGTTTTTCTGATGACATTGTGCGAGTCTCACGTCTCGCACTTTTTAAAGTTCTGTTCATTTGTATCAGACAAGAGCGAGCTACCCATGAGATAAGCATCGCAGCCTTTAATGAATTGTAGCTAGCGTGGGCTGATAAATGAACGAGAACGATTCCTACAAATGGGTCCGGGCTACTCGCTGAATCTCTCGAGACTGAAAAATGTCTGACACGTTCAAGCCATTAGCAAACTTAATACTTTAAATGAGCCCCTTTAATTTTCAATACTGTTGTTGCGGGGAGGAATGGAAGAGCGGGGCTCGTCCAGTGAGCGCCGTGTGATTTATTGCATTTACTGTACGCTCTTGCAAAAACGTTTATACAAGACGAGTGGAAGTGAGTGCTCCGGCAAATTTGGCCTGATGTGTGCAGCTCTGAAAGCCTTAATATTATTCACAGGGGTACTTTTATCCCTGGCTTAGCTTTGTGTCCAGCTCAATTAAGCAAAGCCCAGACACTGAGCCTCGATTATCATCAGAGGGGCTTCTGGCCACGTCCCGCCAGCCCCTTTTTTTTTCCTCTCTTTGTGAAAACAGAGGGTCAAAAGGAGGTGGGGGTCTAACTGACCCACTTTCATGTGTCAGTTTGGGACGCAGCAGGAAATTCGGAGTGTATGTGTGTGGATATTTCATGGCTGTGTCAATTGCTCTGAGCTTTGCAAACCTCCTTTTGGGACAAGACTTGTATTCCCCAAACAAGTGTTTGCTCCTCTTATTAAGGGTCCCCAGGAGGGCACGAACAAGCAAAGTCTGACTCCACAGATTGACCCCCTGAGCGACCTCTCTGAGCTGGTGGGAGATAAAGTAGAACAGCAATGTGGTCATGTTCAAATTAAGAAACAATGGGCCCTCGGGCATGAAAAGACGCCGAAAAGCCCCCCCCCCCCAGCGCTCACACAGCCTGTTTTCTTACTTGCATGCCTTAAATTTAACCTGTTTGGTCTGTATTTTAGCTGTGTAAGTTTTCAAATACACAAAACATTGCATATTATATACGCTGTAAAAAATATCTGTAATTTAACAGAATTTTACTGATTTTTCCTGTATTTTTAAGATACAGGAAAATATCAATGAAATGACAAAAAACAGACTGTGATTTTATACGAAAAATGTAAAATAACATGAAAACTGTAACTGTGAGTAAGCAAAAAATTTCAATGTTTTAACCCTCCAGTATCCCGTCCAGCAAGGCCCTTACTCAGCACCAAGTGTGCATTTTTCACACACTTGTGGAATAATGGCCAAAAAATTTTCATACACTTTGTTTTTAATTCTTTTACACTTTCTTTCTGTTTCATCAACTTGAGCCGTAAATAAAAATACCAAATACTCAGTAATTATCACATTTTTTAACCCTTTAAATGTTGTGTTTGTAATGTAAACAAACCATTTTTTTGGATGCAAAAAACACAAAAATTATTTTTTTTCAATATCCTACATAAAAAGTTGATCACATTTTATTAGATTTTTCAGCCTGGCATATGTCAGTGATTAACTCCAAGATTGGTTAATTTGCATTATTATTTTGACGCTAGGTCAAATGTTCAAAAATACTAGCATCTGTCACCAAGTGTGCGTAAAATGCACACCTATAAATCAAACTATTAAATATTCTATATTGATTAATTTTTCTGCTCTAATTTGATTTTATTTTTGTAAATCCAGGTCAGCCCTAATCATACATATCAAATGGAAGAAATAGTGCGTTTTAGGCACACTTGGCAGACAGATGCTAGTCTTGTAATTTTCTTTTGTTTACAATGTGCACATTTTAGTTGGTGGCCAGAATTTTAAAGATCATGCAAAAATGAACAACTTTTGAATTCTAACCTTATTTAAATTGTGAAAAATAATATGAAGTTTTTAAACAGGAAGTGCAAAGTGTGCCTAAAAGGCGCACCTGGATACCGAATGGTTAAAATAATTTTTTTTCTTTTTTCACGGAAAAATACAGTTAAAATACATTTGCAAATGTACTGTAATTTCACAAATATTTCTTTTCTATTTATGAGATTAAACTGTTAATTTAAAGTTTAATACTGAAAAAAACAAAAAAAAAACCAATATAAAATTACAATTAACCGTAAAAGAAGTATTTGTTCTGTAAGTTTAACAAGACTTGTTTGTTAATTGACAAATATCTTGTGTAAATATGGGAGGTTTCACAACAAAAATGTTGAATAAATGTATTTTTGTGAATGTAGAACATGTATAAGCACTGAGAAACTGTCCAAATACAGTTTTCATCAGTGGATTGTACAATTTAGCCTCATTGGAAATTTTATATATATATATATATTTATAGGTAATTTCATTATTTTAATACATGTAAATATTTTTTATTAAGCATTAAAAAGTAAAAAAAAAAAAAAAAAAAAAAAAAAAAAAAAAAAAAAAAAAAGCCAAAATCTCGTGTAAAGTCAGGGCAAAAAACTGTATTTTAATTATGGAAAATTACCCTATTTTTATGAGATGGTTATTTTCTGTGATTCAACAGTATTTTTTCAGCACCCCAGCTGCCGGAATATTACCGTTTTTTACTTTTTTTTATTTATTTTTTTTTTTTTTTATAGTGAAAAGGATATGCAAAGTTGAAGTACTTTAATAGTGCTTTAATATTAACCCCAGTTTGTTTTTTTCTTTGCGGCCTGGTACCAAATGATCCACAGACCGATACCAGTCCGGGGACCGGGAGTTGGGGAACACTATCCCAGAGGGCATGACCCATAAGTGACCTCTCTCATCTTTTGGGAGATAAAGTAGAGCCCCACCCCCCGCCCCCCCCCGACGCTCACGCAGCCTGTGTTTTCCTCCTTCAGTTCTTGTAAAGTCAAACCCATTAAAGTGCAGATTGCTGTGAGTGCATTTGTTGACTTTTATAAGCTGAACCAGTTGAGTTCGCTGTCTATTCTCTGCCCTAGATTTATTCAGTATACAGACTTCAGCCATAAAAAAAAAAAAAAAAAACACATTTTATTGTTAAAGTGAACTTATTCTGCTGATTCCCAGGTCTATATTTGTATTTTGGGACTCTACTAGAATAACTTTATATGATTTACAGTTTAAACAATGCCACATTTATCTCACACTGGCCTCTGAGTTCAGTTTCGGTCTAAAACCGTCCGCTATTAGCCGAGTTTATTCTGGTATTTGTCTGAAATTCAAACTTTACAGTCCATCTGTTTGAGCTTGGATGACATCTGCAACACGACCTGAATCTGTACAACACATAGAATACATTTTATTCTATGGTTCAGTATGAAAGGATAACAGTGGAATGAACCATGATCTGTCCATTCTGTGTGTTCACTTGTTGTAAAATAGAAGAAACCGCTGGAGACAAAAGGGTGTGGAGGTGAAGCCGGAGACGTGCAGGGTTTACTTTCACAAATAAGACTTGAAACTTTGACCATGTTAAATAATAGGGCTGGCATAAAATATCAATACAGTAATATATCCGATTACTTCCTCTGGAGGTATTTTATCAATAGACTGGCGCCAAATATTGATGTTTTTATGAAAACATGCAGCAGCTCTGAACAGATGGTTCTGCTAATCTGACTCATCAAAAAACTGTTCTTTCTATCTATCTATCTATCTATCTATCTATCTATCTATCTATCTATCTATCTATCTATCTATCTATCTATCTATCTATCTATCTATCTATCTATCTATCTATCTATTCATCCAACCATCATTCCTTCCATCCATCCATCCATCCATCCATCCATCCTTCCTTCCATCCATCCAACCATCCTTCCTTCCTTCTTTCCTTCCATCCATCCATCCATCCATCCATCCATCCTTCCTTCCTTCCATCCAACCATCCTTCCTTCCTTCTTTCCTTCCATCCATCCATTCATCCAACCATCCTTCCTTCCTTCCATCCATCCATCCATCCATCCATCCTTCCTTCCTTCCTTCCATCCATCCATCCTGCCTTCCAGTCATCCATCTATCTATCTATCTATCTATCTATCTATCTATCTATCTATCTATCTATCTATCTATCTATCTATCTATCTATCTATCTATCTATCTATCTATCTATCTATCTATCTATCTATCTATCTATCTATCTATCTATCTGTCTATCTATCTGTCTGTCTGTCTGTCTGTCTGTCTGTCCTCCCTTCTTTCCTTCTTCCCATCCATCCATTCTTTCTTCTTTCCTTCCTTGCTTCCATCCATCCATCCACCCATCCATCATCCTCCCTGCCTTCCTTCTTCCCTTCCATCCATCCATCCATCCATGCATCTTCCCTTCTTTCCTTCTTCCTATCCATCCATCCATCCATCCATCCTCCCTGCCTTCCTTCTTCCCATCCATCCATCCATCCGTCCACCCTTCCTTCCTTCCTTCCTTCCATCCATCCATCCATCCATCCATCCATCCATCCATCCATCCATCCATCCATCTTTCCTTCTTCCCATCCATCTGTCCACCCTTCCATCCATCCATCCATCCTTCTTTCCTTCCTTCCTTCTTTCCTTGCTTTCTTCCATCCATCCATCTATCTATCCTCCCTTCCTTTTTCCCATCCATCCATCCATCCATCCACCCACCCATCCATCCATCCTGTTTCTTTTTGTGTTTTCACTGCTTCTTTATTATTCATGCTCTTATTCTGACCCTTTTTCTGACCTTAAACCTTGACAGTATCCATGACATTGTCTGGATGTGTTTTGTATTTCAGTCTATTAAAAAATTACACCTGTCCCATGGATCAAACATTACGCTCTAGGCCAGGGGTCTGCAACTCCTGGTTCCTGGTTCCTGGTCCAGATGTGGTCCTTTAGACCTCCGTCCTGTGGCTCCCTGTGATTTTGTCAAAAACAAAGTAACATACGGAAATGAATAATGATGATGAATATTTTACTGATGTTAGTGTAGGCCTAAAGGTATTCCCACGTTCCCACATCTGTAAATGTATGCAGCCAAAACAGCTTTTCATCATGTCATCAAGCAAATAAATGTCATAGAATACATTTGGATCTAGTACCTTTCTATTTTTACCAAACATGCATATTCATTGGGTGGTCTTTTCCTAAATAAATCTACAGTCCCAGTGCATGCCTTAAATTTAACCTGTTTTGTTTGTATTTTGGTTGTGTAATTTTTTTAACATTGCATATTATATACAGGATATACAAAGTTGACGTACCAGTAATAATAGGCAAGCACAGTGTAAAAAACACAATGTAAAATGTAGAGGGATTTATGTATTTCTTCATGGCTCCAAACAGATATTTTTCTCTCTCTTTTCGGTCAAAAATGTCTTTTTAAAGTGTAAAAGTTGCTGATATGATGCTGTAGCACAGCATGGGTTTGTCATGACTTGGAGCGACAATGTGTAGGTTAAAAAGGCGCTAAGCTGAAACTCTGTGGTTCTGTGCATTGTTTCATGTTGTTGTCAGTTTCTGTACAACTGACACCACAATGCAGTAATGACTGCATGAATCCTGCATTTGGCTTCTTCTTCAGTTACACAAGTATAGTGTTGAATGAAAAATTGCAGAATTAATGTATTGCAATATCATCAACATTTTGGGCATTTGTGGTGTGACTGTATCATATGTCGAGTGACTAGATAATAATTCCCACAACTATTTCTTTATGCTATTGTTGTGGCATTAATGTTGAGAATGAGAGAAAATAATAACTATGACAAGGTTTTTATGTGCACAGGACATTTAAAAGAGATCATTATGGGGGAGGCCGTGGGGGAGGCCATGGGGGGGGGGGGTGGCCTAGATGGCTGGAGAGTCGGCTTATGACTGAAGGGTTGCCAGTTCAATTCCCTGGGCTGGCAGATAGTTGTTGGCTGATGTGCCCTTGAGCAAGGCACTTGCCTGATATGGTGAGCCCACTGCTCCAAGCATGCAGTGTGTGTGATGTATGATCTAGTGAAGGGTTAAAGGTGTGTGGTGCATGTGCATGTTTATGTGTGTGAAGCCCTAGTGACAAAATAAAGAGTCTATTCTATTCTATTCTATTCTATTCTATTCTTATGTCTGTGTCAAAAGCCATGGATGGATGGATGGATGGATGGAAGGTAGGAAGGAAGAAAGGAGGGATGATGAATGGATAGATGAATAGAGGGAAGATGGATGAATGGAAGGAAGAAAGGATGGACAGACGGACGGACGGATGGATGGATGGAAGGATCATGGATGGATGGATGGATGAATGGAAGGATGAATGGAAGGAAGGAGGGAGGATAAATGGATGGATGAACAGAAGAAAGATGGATGGATGGAAGGAAGGAAAGAAGAAAGAAGGGAGGATGAATGGATGGATGAATAGAGGGAAGATGGATGAATGGAAGGAAGGATGGATGGACGGATGGAAGGAAGGAAGAATCATGGATGGATAGATGGATGAATGATGGAGGGGTGGATGGATGGAAGAAAGGAGGGAGGATGGATGGAAAGATGGATGATGGATGGAAAGATGGATGGATGATGGATGGATGGATGGATGGACGGACAGATGGAAGATGGATGGATTGATGGAAGGAAGATAAATAAGAGTAAGTGCATCCTAATATTTGGTCAGTTCATGCAGAGCTGTAACTAATCCAATGATGAAAATGCATCATTTGCAAAAAAATTCAAAATATAAATTTTTCGTCTGATTCATGTGTTGCATCCAACTCAACCAGGCTTTCTAAAACTGTATGTTAAAGGACAGATATAACAAAATACTGCAGTAAAAAAAAAAAAAAAAAAAAATATATATATATATATATATATATATATATATATATATATATATATATATATATATATATATATATATATATATTTTTTTTTTTTTTTTTTTTATTTTATTTTTATTTATTTTTTTTTCCCTGTTCCATCAGTTCCTTAACTGTAATAGATTACTCATGGACTCTGCAGCCTGATCTCACTACTGCAGGGATGAGTGGTGCTGATTTTATTTGGTATCTGTAGTAGTGTTTTTTCTTTATGTCTTCATTCTGGTGTGTTTTTGTGTACATGACGTGAACATTCATTCATTCATTCATTCATTCATTATCTGAACCCTCTTTATCCTCACGATGATGTGAACAACACAGATGAATTAAATGAACTAAGTCGTCTTCTCTTTTCTTTTCCATGTCTCTTCATTGACTGTGACTCATCATGTACAGGTAAGAAAATCTACTTGTTTATTCGGTAGAAATGTGAAAAAAACCACATTAAGTGCAGATGTGGTAGCTAACCATCTTGTGTGTATGTGTATTTTTTTTTTTTTTTTTTTTTTGGTAGAACATAGTACTGGGTCTCTCCATTTAAGATTATATCTAATGTCTTTGAAGCTTGTTTGATTGTTGAGGGTGTGTTACATATGATTCACTTCCAGTTTTCTGTTCATTTGTTTGCTGTTGATGTAGTTTCCTATCATTGGTCGATTTAATCTTCTATTACACAGGTGTCAAACATATGGTCCGCGGGCCAAAACCGGCCCAGTAAGGGGTCAAATCCAGCAAATGGGATGAATTTGTTACATGCAAAAAATTACACTGAACATATTAATAATCAAGGATGTTTATGATGTTGTTTTAGTCCAGGTTCCACATACAGACCAATAGGATCTAAAGTGAGTTGAACCGGTAAAATAATAACATAATAACCCAGTGTTTTTCAACCTTGGTGTCGGGACCCCATGTGAGGTCGCCTGAAATTAAAACTTGTTTGGCTTGTAATAACCACATACATCAGTTAACAGATGATTTAGACTGAGACTTTATTTGTCATTCCAGATGTTACATCTAAAATGATGTTTCAATGCAACTGGCTCGGCAGGCAGCATCAATAAATACAAACAGGCATTATATCAGTTTTTCAACCTTAGGGTATAATAACACCCATTTAATTTGAGTTTTTATGGACATCAGTCATAATCTGTAAATTAAATATAGGTAAATAACTGATTTTCACATAAAAATGCAAAATACTGAGCATAATGTAAGAAGAAATGGTGATAAATCACTTAAGAAAAGTTAAAAATACAGAAAAAAAATCATTTGGGAACTGCCAGAAAAGTACCAGTATGGGTTAATGCAGTGTTTTTCAACCTTGGGGTTGGGACCCCATGTGGGGTTGCCGGAAATTAAAATGGGGTCGCTTGAAATTTCTACTAACTGATAAAATAAAAAAATAAAAAAAATAAAAAAAACAACTTACTAATAAAATAATATATGGTGAGTTGACAGAGACAATCCCAATCCATAAAAGACAAACTGAAGCTGAAACTGCAGCACTGTGGTTTTGTTTATGTGTCAAATGTTCATTGTGGTCAGTTTCAGATGCTGCAGCTCTTTCATAATTCATAGTTTGAGTTCTTGTTTGTTCAGTATTAATTGTCAGCCTTGTAAATCCAAGCTGGACTGACTGTATATATCCTGACCAAGGAAAATCAAATTCTCACTTTGTGCAGTAATCTACACCTGGCTTTACTGCCTCTGTCCAGAATAATATACATTATATCGACTAAATGTCATCTAAAACTAATGTTTATTTGCAACATATTATGGCAAACTATTACATGATCAAAAACAAATTAATTTTAGCAACAAAAAAAAAGTCTCCGTTTTGAATGTCTGGGGTCGCCAGAAATTTGTGATGTTAAAATGGGGTCACAAGCCAGAAAAGGTTGAGAACCACTGGGATATTTCTCCAAACAGATATTTTTCTCTCTCTTTTCGGTCAAAAATGTCTTTTTAAAGTGTAAAAGTTGCTGATATGATGCTGTGGCACAGCCTGAGTTTGTCATGACTTGGAGCGACAATGTGTAGGTTAAAAAGGCGCTAAGCTGAAACTCTGTGGTTCTGTGCATTGTTTCATGTTGTTGTCAGTTTCTGTACAACTGACACCACAATGCAGTAATGACTGCATGAATCCTGCATTTGGCTTCTTCTTCAGTTACACAAGTATAGTGTCGAATGAGAAACTGCAGAATTAATGTATTGCAATATCATCAACATTTTGGGCATTTGTGGTGTGACTGTATCATATGTCGAGTGACTAGATAATAATTCCCACAACTATTTCTTTATGCTATTATTGTGGCATTAATGTTGAGAATGAGAGAAAATAATAACTATGACAAGGTTTTTATGTGCACAGGACATTTAAAAGAGATCATTATGGGGGAGGCCGTGGGAGCGGCCATGGGGGAGGCCGTGGCCTAGATGGCTGGAGGGTCAGTTTATGACTGAAGGGTTGCCAGTTCAATTCCCTGAACTGGCAGATAGTTGTTGGCTGATGTGCCCTTGAGCAAGGTAGTTGCCTGATATGGTGAGCCCACTGCTCCAAGCATGCAGTGTGTGTGATGTATGATCTAGTGAAGGGTTAAAGGTGTGTGATGCATGTGCATGTTTATGTGTGTGAAGCCCTAGTGACAAAATAAAGATTCATTCTATTCTATTCTATGCTATTCTATTCTATTCTATTCTATTCTATTCTATTCTTATGTCTAAGTTGAAACCCATGGATGGATGGATAGATGGCCAGAAGGAAGGAAGGAAGCAAGGATGGATGGATGGAAGGAAGATGGATGTGTGGATTGGTGGAAGGAAGGAAGGAAGGAAGGAAGGAAGGAAGGAAGGAGGGAGGATGAATGGATGGATGAACAGAAGGAAAATGGATGGATGGATGGACGGACGGATAGATGGATGGATGGATGGATGGATGGATGGAAGGAGGCAAGAAAGGAATGAAGGAAGACTGGATGAATGGATGGATGGATGAACAGAAGGAAGGATGGATGGATGGATGGATGGATAGATGGATGGAAGGAAGAAAGGAAGGAAGGAAGGAAGGAGGGAGGATGGATGGATGAACAGAGGGAAGATGGATGGATAGAAGGAAGAAAGGACGGATGGATGGATGGATGGATGGATGGATGGATGGATGGATGGATGGATGGATGGATGGGTGGATGGAAGGAGGCAAGAAAGGAATGAAGGAAGACTGGATGAATGGATGGATGGATGGATGGATGGATGGAAGGAAGGAGGGAGGATGGATGGATGGATGAACAGAGGGAAGATGGATGGAAAGAAGGAAGAAAGGATGGATGGATGGAAGAAAGGACGGACGGCTGGCTGGCTGGTGTGCAGAACAGACCCATGTCAGGCTCCTCCCTCTTTCGTTGACCCTCTTCTTCTTCAGTGTTCTCCTCACACTCACCCTCTTCTTCTTCTTCTTCTTCTTCTTCTTCTTCTTGTGAACAGGACTTTGCTGTAGAACATGTGCACTTGTCTCCTTCCCTTGTACAGAGGAAATTAACTCACAAAAGCTCGTCTGTTAAGAAAAGCTTCGCAGAATTATCCACAGTTCAGAGGTCATGTTTTCTGTCTGAACAGTGATAATAATTACAGTGTCAAAATGGAAGCTTGCACAGTTCGCAAATAATTCCAGACGGTGCGAGGTAAATATTTATTGCAATAATCCTTTTTAATTGAGTCGTGCTAATTTGTAAGTGCATCTTTAATTCACTGTTGAACCTATTGCTGCTAACGACATAAACAGTCTAAAAATAGAGTTGGAGTCTGACAGTTTACATTTGGAACCAGCTGTTGGAAAATCACGTTCTTTTTGTAACTGTCACTTCAGATGCTGACGTGTCCGCGTTTATTTCCCACCCTGCCTATAGCGTTTCACAAGGCGTTTTTTTTTTTTTTCCAGCGGCAGTAAAGGCCGTTATTTTAAGGCGGACATGCAGACATTAATTGTCCCTGAGAGTTTTCAAGTTAGTGCTTCATATATCTGGGTTTTATTGGTTGTTTTATATAAGGACTGTGAGAATAGACCTCCTGACATACCTCTAATCGACACAATAGCTCGTCCGCCTCCTTCTGTCATGGATCTGTAAAGAAGCTCCGTAATAAACATAGACGCTGGAGGATTGTTGAGCCGCATTATGTAAGAAATTCCCATTATGTAACAAAGTTCAAATGTAATAAGAATGTCACGTCATCTTGTAATAAAGCCACATTATGTAATAAACGGACGCATTTTGTAATAAACTACGTCAACGCATTATGTAGTAAATTTTTTCACATTATGTAGTAAGTTATTACAATTTGAGAAGTTTATTACAAAATGCACTTGACACATTTTTATTTTTAGGAAAATGTAATGTGCTAAATTAATCTTTAAACTGTGTGGTTAAAGTTCTGATTCCATTACCTGTAGCTCCTGTGACTAATTTCTTCTAAATTGCTCTGAAAATATATTAATTGGATTGTTATTACAAAATGAACCATGTTAATACATTTTTTTTTTATTATTTCAGGAATTTTTCAGGAAATGTTGATACTGGCACAAGTAAGAAATGATTCAATTTTGGTGGTGATCGGGGGTGGGGGGGCCCACAGGGGGGCCCCACTGATCGGCCTTGGTGGAGGTCTGCGCTCCCCGAGTGCTTTTCTTGTTTATTTTGCACATCATAAAACATCCATCCATCTTCTTCCACTTTATCCGGGGCCGGGTCGCAGGGGTAACAGTCTAAGCAGGGATGCCCAGACTTCCCTCTCCCCAGACACCTCTTCCAGCTCTTCCGGGGGGACCTCGAGGCGTTCCCAGGCCAGCCGAGAGACATCGTCTCTCCAACGTGTCCTGGGTCTTCCCCGAGGCCTCCTCCCGGTGGGACATGCCCGGAACACCTCCCCAGGGAGGCGTCCAGGAGGCATCCGAAACAGATGCCTGAGCCACCTCAGCTGGCCCCTCTCGATGCGGAGGAGCAGCGGCTCTACTCCGAGCTCCTCACCCTATCCCTAAGGGTGCGCCCAGCCACCCTGCGGAGGAAACTCATTTCGACCGCTTGTATCCAGGATCTTGTCCTTTTGGTCATGACCCAAAGCTCATGACCATAGGCGAAGGTAGGAATGTAGATTGACCGGTAAATCGAGAGCTTTGCCTCTTGGCTCAGCTCCTTCTTCACTACAACTGACCGGTACAGTGACTGCATCACTGCAGACGCTGTACCGATCCGTCTGTCAATCTCACGCTCCATCCTTCTCTCACTCGTGAACAGCAAGAGAAAATCCAAAAAAAAACAACCTTCAAACAAGTAACATCATTGTGCAGGAGAGGTTAGAAGCCAAAAAGGCTTATGTGAATACCTCCCCGGAAATGAACAATACACAGAGAAAAAAAAAGAAAAAAACATAAAGGAAAAAGAATTAAAATACAATATAACTGAATTAATAAACTAAAGTAAAAACAATAAAAATGCAAATCACATTACAAATCATCAAATCAAATGATATACAGCCTTACATTTTTTCATGAATTAGAGTCCTTTTCAGCTGCTTTTTAAACAATGATAAAGAAGATGTTGATTGAAGTTTAGGTCGTAGATTATTCCACAGATTTGGTCCATCAAATCTCATGAAATAACAAAAACTACTAAAACAAGATTGTGGTGGGCGGTGGTCCACCAAATTAGTTACCGTGGAAACATCGTCATCTTCTACAACATTGATTCACCAGTAAAACCCATGGAGTTGGATCAATGACAGTGGATGGACACACTTGTTTTATGTTTAGTTAAAGATATATTTTACATAAAAAGAAACTTTTTCTTCAGTTTTGTTTGTTTCTGATACATTAACCTTCAATTTTTTTAAGCTTTCATGAACATTTACATGATCAGTGAATTAAATATAGGAAAAAACGTTATTTTTACAGAAAACAACTAAATACAGAGGACAATATTACAGGAAATGGTGATAAATCGCTTAAGAAAGGTAAAATCAAGAGAAAGATTCATTCGGAAATGGCTACTAAAGTAGCGCTGGGTCTTTATGGGTTAAGCTACAAACAAACAAACAACAAAAAAAAAAATTAATAAAAATCAATGTTGCTTCTGAAAGTCTTCTGAAAGCATTTTTGTCTAAAAAAAAAAATTGCTTTTAACATTTCATAAACGGTAAACATTGCAAGGTCGGTAAACATTGTATGAATGAACAAAAGAAGTGAAAGAATTCTGAAACTTATGGTATTTAACAAAGAATTTCTTTTTGTAAAATTCCGCATTTGCAACAGTCTAATTCATTCTACATTACTGTGGCAGCTCAACCTAATGTTCCCTCCTTGGTATTTCTGAAGCGACTTTACTTTGTCAGCCACAGGTGGTGGTCGATTAACAATTTTATCTTTTGTTGTCTTCAGATGGACTCAGATGGAGGTTTCACAGCGCTGTGCTCAGTGAAGAGACAAGACAATCAAATGGAAATCTCACCATCTTACTTTGCCTTTAACTCACACATTCTTACAACACGTCTTTGCTTCAACTAGTGACAATACTCAGTTCATCCATGTTGTATACATTGTACATCATTGAATGGGACCAAATGATATGTCATCAAGTTGTAAGCTAGGATATAATTAATGCAGTCATTGTTACACAGCATGACAGTGTGGTATGTGTTTTTGCGATGTATTTGAAGACAATTTGCGGAAGAGTCAGTTCGTTATTACTAATTTCCCATTCAACATTCTACACTGCAAAAAAAAGAATATCTGACTTGTATTTGGAATATTTAGCTTGAAGACCATTTTTTAGATTTATTTACTTACTGAAGTGTAATCTTGTTAAGATTATTTGACTTGTTCCAAGAATTTTCATCTTGCGCTACCCCACTTAGGTATTACAACAAATTTTTAAGCAATATTTATAACAAAACAAGCTCCATTTTTGGGAGATGAGTATGGCGGATACAGTAACTCTGAACCCTCAAGAATTTTTACTTGTTTTTTGCAGTTTTGCCGATACAGTTGTCCTTCACTATAACGCGGTTCACCTTTCACGGCCTCGCTGTTTTGTGGATTTTTTTAGTGCAATTTTGCATGCTTTTTTTTTTACAGTATATGAACGCGCATTGTGTTCTGCGTCCTGGTTGGCTAAGGGAGAACCCGTGCAATGTATTCTGCGTCCTGATTGGCTAAGGGACTGTAGACCATTGTCGATCAATCTCCTCCGTGCCGTGTCTCCTGTACAGTACAGAATGCGTTCTTCTTGCCAAATTTACATAAATGTTCGATCGCTAGCAGTGTGACTCTGAAGTGCTGTATGTTTGCAAGTTTTCTCCCCGACAAAACCCACAATGTCGACGAAACGTTCTGCACCGACAGAGCACCAGCGGTCACACCCAAAAAGCAGAGGAAGATGCTAACCATCGCACAAAAAGTTGGACTTCTGGACATGCTGAAGGAAGGTAGAAGTTACGCGGCTGTGGGGCGCCATTACAGAATACAGTAATTGTAAAAAATAAAGCTGACTACTTCGCAGATTTCACCTATTGCGGGTTATTTTTTAGAACGTAACTCTCGCAATAAACGAGGGACCACTGTACATTTATATCTGTTGAATCAATACATCTTCATATGGGTGAAGACATTCCAACCTGATTTTCGGCGGTCAGACGTCGAAGTGTAGTCTGGTGAGGTCAGTGACATGAGTCTGTTTGGTGTGTTCCATGCGATCGGTCGTCATGAATGCCGTTGGTATTCTTTTCAGCCGATCCAATGTGTAATCGGCCACTACCCGTCGTTCAGTTGGACCAATCTGATTGGTGGAGGGATAGCTCTTTACTAGCGAATCAGTGAAGGAGAAGACCGGAATCTTTCTTCTTCTACAAGAAGAAACAAGAGAGCTGACAACGCCAGTATCTTCTCATTACTAACCATCTGTTCAACGAGTACAACAATCCTTCTTGACTATTCAACACTCTCTGCAGACGACAGCGATCTCTGTGTTTTGTTCTACAGCAGGGGTGTCAAACTCATTTTAGTTCAGGGGCCACATTCAGCCCAATTTGATCTGCAGTGGGCCGGACCAGTAAAATAATAACAGTAAAAAAAGTAAAATTCTATTATGATCAGGTTTAGAAAGTTTCCTTAAAAATCTGAATAACATGAACAACTTGAATTGTCTTAAGAAAAACAAGTGCAATTTTAACAATATTATGCCTCGTTTTATCAGTTTATCATTTACACTTGTGCATTACAATCACACAAAACATTTATTACCAAGCAGAATATTGGTAAAATTGCATTTACTTTACTTGAAACATTTCCATTTGTTCATATTTATTCAAGTTATTCACATTTTTTGTAAATGTATAATTTGGTAATGTAAACATTTTTCATGTAATTTTACTTTTTTTTACACCAAAAAACAAAGAGCAAATTTGGGGTTGTCATTATTTATAGGTTATTATGATAATATTTTACTGGTCTGACCCACTTGAAATCTAATTGGACTGTATGTGTCTGTATACGGAACCTGAATTAAAATGATTTTTACACCATTGATTGTTAATATCTTCAGAGTAATTTTTGCAATTTTTCCACAAATTCATCCCACGGGCCGGATTGGACCCTTTGGTGGGCCGGTTTTGGCCCCCGGGCTGCATGTTTGACACCCCTGGTCTACAGAGATGTTCCGTCAATTCCAGTTTTGTTTTTTTTGGGGGGGCCACAATACAGATTAGCGCTGTCTGCTGTTGTGGAAACATTACGTCTTGTGTAAGTGTAGAATGTACACTCAAGTCGGTCGTCGATTTTGTGTGTTCTTCGCACTTTTTGACTGTGTTGGGGAGGCGGGAGCTGACTCATCAGTCAAGCTACCTTTTCTGGTGATGATTGGCAGTCGATTTGGTGTCTTCGCCTTAAGACCGTATATGTATACTGGGGCGTTGATAAGTGGGGGTAAACATGACAAATTCATGGGACCCAGCATTTGTGGGGGGCCCATAGAGCAGTGGAGGGGGTCCAGTGGATACAGGTTAGAAGTTGTGAAAATTTTGTGTAAGATCTGCTGTATCAGAGAGGCATAGAAGTCAGGAGTTGGTCGTTGAAAGCATGTTAAGTTTCAGTTTTGTTTCACGCTAGCATAAGTGTCGTTATGTACGGACCACACCCCTCACTTTCATATATACCCCGCCCCTCCTCCCCAGTCCAACAGATTGATAAGATGGTGAATTTATGAACAGTCTACAATGTTTATGTTTTCATGGGGCCCAGAATTAGTAGCAGCGCCCCTATATGTATATATACCATAATTTAAAAAAAAAATCTAACAATGAAGACTTGAAACAAGTATATTTGTCTTAAAATAAGAATGTTAGTATTCTATAATCCTTAGTTAATACAGTATTTTCTTATTTTAAGAAAACTTCATAAGTGCAATTTTCTTACTGCACTGGCAGATAATTTTACTTGTAATACGGCATTTTAATCCAATAAAGAGTTTCATTTTCTTAGTTTTTTATAGGGCTTTTTTGCACTGAAATCAGCATATTTATAAAGCCTCCTCTTTTTGATATATACTCATTTGCAACATTAAATTAACTTGAATGGTCTATTTTATAAATGCTGCACTTCTTTCTCCATTTCAAAATAAAAGCCCTGTAGCGTTTCAGTGAATAGAAACCATTCATTGCTCATCAGAACTGTCATTGTGTAAATGTATTCCTGTTGTGTTCGTCAGTTTCTACAAACCTCAAAAAAAAAAAAAAAAAAAAGTAAGGTACACACACACCTGCAGTGACTAACATTGGACAATAGAAGTTCAGATGAGTGAACTGTAAGAAAATGTTAAAAATTAATTAAAAAAACATATGTATATGGCCAAAATACAAAACCTCCTATCTGAAAAAATCAATTTTTTCAGGAAACACAAAAAACGTGGATCCTGGAGGATTCTGTTGGGTTTCTGTAAATTGGCTTAGAGTCTGGTTTTGACCAACTCTATATGTAAAGTGTCATGAGGTAACTTTTGTTATGATTTGGTGCTATATAAATAAAATTTTATTGATTGATTGATGGTTTAGTTTTATTATAGTATGGTCTTTGTTGTTGTTGTCAGGTGACCTTCATGTCATAAGAAAGGGCGGGATTATCTTACAGATAGACTGAAAATGTGGAGTCATCCTTGTTCTCACCATTTAATGTGAAAACTCAAAATCTAAAAATTTGCAGATAGGAGGTTTTGTTTTTTGGCCATCGAATATATATTATTGAACACAATAAATTAATCTTGTAAAAATGAACATTGTGCCTCACTGGCAGTTCATTACATGACAGGCACCATAACTTTTTCTTTATTAGTTTTTACCCGACAGACAAATTTGTTTCCGCTGACCTCGACTGCGAACCACGACCTGTAATTGATTTGGTTTTATTCGAGGAAATATGGTATTAATATGTGCATTAGAGAATAGCTGCAGTTCAAACATATTGGTTTCATTCATTAAGTGTTAGTTACTCTCTATTATACGATTCAGTCTGGATAAATGCCCAGAGCAGGTTATGGTCAGGATACCAGATCAAATTATATAATAGCGCTGTCTTCTGATCATGACGACCAATCAGTGCTGCTGGAGGATCGGGTGAACCACAGTGCATAGTTGGAAAAAAAGAAAAAGAAAAAAAAAGAAAGGAGAAGATAAAAAGTCAGTGAGAGGCTCTGTGAAGACTTTTATAGAATATCTAAACCTTCGGCTTTCTTTTGTACTGATATATAATCTTCAAACAGAAAGTTATAGAAGCACTAAAGCACTGGACTTGTTTGTCTTATGATATTTGACAGTAAGCCAACTTTAAGCTTTGAGTTTTGTTTTGATATTTAGTCTTTACTTGTTCCAATTCAAAGTTAAACTGAACAAATGTCTCAGACGCCATAAGAATATGTATGAAAACACATTATTTTAGCCTAAAAACGATGTGATATTGATACGAATATTAACCCATAAAGACCCACCGCTACTTTTGTGTTAGTTCTCAAATTAATTTTTCATTTATCATTTATCATAATATTATCATCTCTATTTTCCATTTTTTCAGTGAAAATCTGGTATTTCCTTATATTTATTTGACCGATCATGTACTTTAATCAATACGCTGAGATTACGTTTGAGGGATGTTACAACAAAAACAGAGAAAACTCAAGAAAACTTTACTTTTGCAATAAAATCTAATATTAACTGAACATAAACCAAGTTAATGTTATAGATCGCAGGTGTCAAACATGCGGCCCGTGGGCCAAAACCGGCCCGCCAAAGGGTCCAATGCGGCCCGTGGGATGAATTTGTGAAATGCAAAATTTACACTGAAGTCATTAACGATCAATGATGTTAAAATCATTTTAGGTCAGTTCAATCTAAAGTGGATCAGACCAGTAAAATAATATCATAATAACCTATAAATAAAGAAAACCTCAAATTTCCTTCTTTGTTTTAGTGTAAAAAAGGTAAAATTACGCAAATATTTACATTTACAGACTAAACTTTTACAAAAAAAAATGTGAACAACCTGAAATGTCTTAAGAGAAGTATGTGAAATTTTACCAACATTTTGCCTTTTACTAAATGTTTTGTGTATTTGTAGACCCACTGTGATCTGTAAGCTGTGATGTACATGTGTAAATGATAAACTACGGTGTAATATTCTTAAAATTGTACTTATTTTTCTTAAGAATTTTCAGGTTCATATTTGTTTGTGTTGTGTTCGAGTACAGTTCGTAATGTAAACATTTTCATTACGGAATTTGACTTTTTTCACTCAAAAATATAAGAAAAAACTTTGGAGTTGATATTATTTATAAGTTCTTATCCTATTATTTATATTATTTTACTGGTCTGGCCCACTTTATATCATATTAGTCTGTATGTGGCCCCTGAACTAAAATGAGTTTGACACCCCTGCTGTAGATGATGGTGTTTCCATGTTCACTACGGAGCCTCTGAACGTCCAAATGGGTCATATCCGATGACCATGAAAAGATGAAAAAACTGCATTTTACATGTGCAGGGGTTGGACAAAATAATGGAAACACCTTCACCTCAAGATGATAATGCCCTAATCCATACAGCTAGAACTGTTAAAGAATGGCATGAGGAACATTCTAATGAAGTTGAGCATCTCGTATGGCCGGCACAGTCCCCAGACCTCAACATTATTGAGCATTTAAGGTCAGTTTTAGAGATTCAAGTAAGACGTCGATTTCCACCGCCATCGTCTCTAAAAGAGTTGGAGGGTATTCTAACTGAAGAATGGCTTAAAATTCCTTTGGAAACAATTCACAAGTTGTATGAATCAATACCTCGGAGAATTGAGGCTGTAATTGCCGCAAAAGGCGGACCTACACCATATTAAATTATATTTTGTTGATTTTTTAAGGTGTTTCCATTATTTTGTCCAACCCCTGTATTTTACATGATAGGATTAGTAGCTCTAAACATTTTAGATCAGTCGATGCTTTTGGACACGGGTGTATATTTGGGTCTTTATGGGTTAACAGTCACTGGGTTGCATTTTTTATTTTTTCAGACTCCGCTTTATTGTCATTTGATCAATCGTACGTGATAGGATGAAATATATTTACCCAAGTCTTGGTTTGTAGCATAGAAGATAAAAGGATAAAACAGAAAATTAACTGTATAAAACAGGGGGGTCTAACTCATTTTAGTTCAGGGGCTACAGTCAACCCAATTTGATCTCAAGTGGGCCGGACCATTAAAATAAGAGCACAAAAGCCTATAAATAATGAAAAATCCAACTTTTTCCTCTCTGTTTTAGTGCAATAGAATAACTTATGAATAACTTAATATCTTAGAAATTCTGAAAATATGTATATTAACAAACTAGCCTTTCAATGCAGATCATTTTACTTGAAATAAGACATTTTAACCTCAATTTAAGTTCAATTTTCTTAATTTTGTACAGGCTTTTTTTCAAGATTCAAGAAATTTATTTGCCATTTGTGCATATACACATAGGAACTCTTATGTGGTCGTTCAGACTGTCAGATAAAGACATAATTCTATTAAAAAAAGGCACATCTATAAATATATGTATTAAAAAAAACTGCATTAAACCCTTATATAAAAAGGGGAAGATGAGATCATTGTGTATTGCACTGACCCAGGAGGCAATAAAATCCACTGCAAGGAGGTACTGAGCTCATATACATATATATACATATACAGTCGGAGAAAAAATTATTAGACCATCAAAAGTCATCAAAAACAATGGTTATACAATCAAGTACTAACTCCTGTGTGTATCATGTGACTAAAACAGAATGAAAAGAAAACATGGAATGTCTAAAAGCACTGTTTTTGTCAATACAATGCCATAGATATTGGTGTAAGAACTGAAGTGATTTTAGTTATTATCAAAAAAACAGAAAATGTCTAGATATCAGCTCTGAAATTAAACTACTATGAGCTATTTTTGTTGTTATCACTATATTTGTCCAAACAAATGCACCTTTAGTTGTACCAGGCATTAAAATGAACATGAAATTGAAGAAAACAAGGGGTGGTCTAATAATTTATTCCGCGACTGTATACACTGCAAAAATCAAAATCTTACCAAGTGTATTTTTTTTTCCATTTCTAGTCAAAATATCTCATCACACTTAAAATAAGACATAATCACCTAAAGAGTAACTTTTCAGTGAGATATAAGAACTTATTTTTAGACAATAGATCTTGAAAATCTTATTTCAAGGAATCTTATCAAGATAATTTTTATTTGTTCCATTGGCAGATTTTTTTTGCTCAAAAAAATCTTGAATTAAGCAACAAAAAAAAAAACAAAAACAAAAAAAACCTGCCAATGGAACAAGTGAAAATTATCTTGGTAAGATTTCTTGAAATATAATTTTTAAGATCTATTGTCTAAAAATAGGTTCTTGTATCTCAATGAAAAGTTACTCTTTAGTAAGATTTTGATTTTTGCAGTGTATATACACATACATATTTTTCCATGTACGTATATACACACATACACATGCATATGTCGAGGCCCAAAATGGAATCTGGCCCGATTCAGAATTGGGCCGGCCCAGAATGGAATTCTATTCAAGGCCGGCCTAGAATGGAATCCTGCTGCTATAATGTTATTTTTATACCATGTTTAATGCAAATGATCTAAATTATTACAAAAATCAATACATGGAATTTGCAAATATGTGAAAAAAAATGAAACAAACATTTTAATTGTAAACTATAATACACTTTATTTACAAATAGAACCTAGTGGTACTCCCCACCAATATATGGTACAGTGAAATCGACTGAAATTGACAATAGTTACTCAAGGTATGTAAGACTGAAAATGTAAAATTATGACAAATTATGGAATTATGGATCATTTGCATTAAACATGGTATAAAAATAACATTATAGCAGCAGGATTCCATTCTAGGCTGGCCTAGAATAGAATTCCATTCTGGGCCGGCCCGATTCTGAATCGGGCCAGATTCCGTTTTGGGCCTCGACACATACATATCCATACATACATCATATTGCACTATACCCACTTTTTGCAGTGTAAGACTTGAACTGAAAAACTGCATGCTGTAAATATCACAATAGAAGTTCCAGTAACTAGCACAAACAAAGTGTAATCAGCTTACAATAAACTGGAGTCTCTTTCGCTTTCTTTCTCTTTGCTGAGTCTTGGCTCGGAGCTGAACTGACATGGCTAAGTACAAATCGGTAGTAACTGGAATGGCGGGGCAGAGCAGCGGGCATACAAACGAATCAGCAGTTGCAGCAATGATGAGTTGACTGTTTGAAAGACTGATGCACCCTGGAACATGTCCAAGCTTATATATATATATATATGTATATATATATATATATATATATATATATATATATATATATATGTATATATATATATATATATGTATATATATATATATATATATATATATATATATATATATATATATATATATATATATCGCAATTTATTTATTACTCTCATGTATTGCTGCGTTTAATCGCTCCTGTCTAGACCAAATAAATATTTAAAAGAGAAGAGTGGACGTCAGCTGCTACCAGTGCTTTTAAAGTAGAATTAGCGCTCAGTTTAAGAGGTAACAAATGTGGGCCGGGGAGAGTCAACTTAATAATTTTTGACATATTAAGGTTCCACTGCGTCATGTAAATGCAGGCTCTAGGATAAGAGGAGGAGGGTGATGGGTGTCGACTGAATCCTGATACACCTCAAGGAGTCAATATAAGAAATAATATGTGATCTAAAATAATTGTAAATACTATAGTCCTCCTATAAAAATGAGAAATACGTATTATTAACCCTTTCATGCACGAATTATGAGAACCTTAATCAAATTTTTTTCCTGAGTGTTTTTATTCCTCTTTAGGCATGAAAAAAACAATGTGATAGAAAATTTTCTTCCGAAAAATAAATAATAAATAAATAAATAAAATTAAGAAAAAAAAAAAAAAAATGTAAAAATACATTTAAAAATGTAATAATGACAAAAAAATTCTTATGAATCTATTTTTCATGAAGTTGCAAAAATATCCACTCAGCTGGACACCACACGTTTAATTTTTGACGCACAGAAACATGTATTTACTGATACATTGTGTGAAAACTGTGGGGAAGGCTTGTGATTCTGGGGGTTTATCCTCAGGAGAGATCTACATAATGTTACCAATTCATGTCAGAAAAGATATGTAGTCTCTTAAAACTTTAAAAAAGATATGTGTAAAGAAAAAACAAAAACAAAAAAACAATGAAAAGAACAACAAAATCTATGAATATACAAGAGAACAGCTGTAGAATAGCTGTCCACTGTAGTGACCACTACGCACGAAAGGGTTAATAAGGCCGGTTACTGTGAACATACTAAGGCACAGGTGTCAAACATGCGGCCTGGGGGCCAAAACCGGCCCGCCAAAGGGTCCAATCCGACCCCTCAGATGAATTTGTGAAATGCAAATATTATAAGGAAGATATTAATAATCAAGGATGTGAAAATCATTTTAGGTCAATTCGATCTAAAGTGGGTCAGACCAGTAAAATACTATCATGACAACCTGTAAATAATGAAAAATGCTAATTTTTTTAATCTTTGTTTTAGTGTAAAAAAAAAAAAAAAGTAAAATTACACAAAAATGTTCATATTTACAGACTATCCTTTTACAAAAAATGTGAATAACCTGAACAAATATGAAAAATATGAAATGACTTAAGAGACGTTTACAGAATTGTACCAGTATTCTGCCTGTTACCAAATATTTTGTGTATTTGTAGATCCACTGTGATCTGTAAGTTATGATGCACATGTATAAATGATAAACTGAGGTGTAATATTGTTAAAATTGCACTTATTTTCTTAAGAATTTTCAGGTTGTTCATATTTGATCATGTTATGTTCGCTTACAGTTTGTAGATGTAAACATTTTCATTATGGAATTTTCCTTTTATAACTCAAAAACAAAGAGAAAACTTTGGAGTTGACATTATTTATAAGTTTTTATCCTATTATTTATATCATTTTACTGGTCCGGCCCACTTTAGGTCATATTAGGCTGTATGTGGCCCCTGAACTAAAATGAGTTTGACACCCCTGTACTAAGGAATTGTTTATGAAACCACATATTATAAATTTAATGATTTGGTTTACTATAAAATAATGCAAATAATGTATAAAGCTAAATTAAAGTTATTCCCTGTCTGTGTACAAAGGTTCTTCTCAACATGTGAGTCTAAATAGGATTTGCGAGATGTTTGTAAATTTGTCGTACAAAAGCTAAAAAAGAGACTAAAAGAGGATTTAAGAATGTGTAGCTCATTTTTGATATTTAAAAAAAAATGGTACGTGGGGCAATCTTTAAAGGATATAATTATACACATCCATAATAAGTAATAAGTAAATAATTTATTTTCGACTCTACATTAAATAACCATTAATTTGGTTAGTTATGTTTTACATTTTTCTGGTTTAGTTTCACTTTTTTATGTTTTTGCTCGTTTGTTTGGTTGTATTCATTGTTGTTTTTTCTTTATCCTATATTTAACGCTGGGTAACTGAATTTGTTCTGTAGGACACAGTGGCGGCTGCTCGTCTTTCAGAGAGGGGAAGCTCATTGTCGGCTTACATCAAAAATAATTTTCAAGTTATTTAAACATAAATTCAGCCCTCCGTTCCTTGTGATTTGTATATTTGTGTATTTACAGCGCAAGAAATGAACAAGTAATTTCATAGTGGTTTCTCTCTCTATTAAACTGAACTCTGTTAAGTAAAGGACTAGATCTCAAAATAGCTGTCAGTCAAACCAGATTCAGCCTTTCAACTGATCCTCCAATCAGCACGTGGAAGCTCAGCGTCCAGCCCAGCTGAGCTCCGCCCACAGCTCTATTCACCCCCAGAGACGCTGAGCATCCGGGGGCGGGACAACATCGTGGCATTTATCCAATTATCGTCCAGTTTTGAGGCAATGAAAAAAACTGTTCCACTCAGTCCCATTGAAGTGCATGGATGCTGAGTGTCTACGGGCAAATGCACTGAGCAGAGATCGTATGAGAAAACAGCGCAACGGGAATGGATGAGAAGTGAACAACATCGCGTTGTGACAGTTTGAGTTTGATGCTTTCATTTATTTAATTTATATTATTTTATTATATTGATTTTTAGGGGTGCCAGTCAGGTCTCTCTCCTGACATTTTAGATGTGAAGTTGTTCAGTTTAATTTCAGTCAGTTATTTCGTTTTCGTCTGTCTGTTATCACTCAAACGCCACAAAGGATGCAGGTCTTAATTAAACCCACACCCTACACATTAAATGACAAAAAAAAAAGAAAACACACCTTTAAACCATTTAAAATTCAAAATCATGTATTAAACAATGATTATATAGAAAAAACACAAATTCAAGACCACAGTTGCCCCCCCCCCCAAAGTCCAAACTCAACAAAATCCACCAACCAAGCAAAAATTCTAACTTAAATTTTCCACCATTTATCAGTCTCTTGAAAGGAGAAAGTAACAAAAAAAAAAACAAACAGTTCAGTCCATTTAAACAAAAAAATTCCACTTGGGGTTTTTAGTTCTTCAAAAAGAGGGGGAAAAAATAATTCAGTTCATTTCAGTTTGCTAGTAAAAAAAAAAAAAGAAAAAAAAAAGAAAAAAGAGCACTGTTCCATTCAGTCAGTCCAGTCCAGTCAGTTGGTAATCCATTCTAGGTTATTGCTGCCGGTTTGCTGGGATGAGAGGGTGACTGTCTTGCTGCAGTGGGCCGGATGGTTGTGATGTACCAGAGAGAGAAACGGACGGAGATGAATAGAGTTGTTAACGGGATTAACTGCCGTACTTTTTGTCTCTTCTAACGAGCTGTTGTTCCGACGCTTCCGTGCCGACTTCACCACAAACGATGCGGATATGGGGGGGGTATTTAAAAACTGCCACCAAATTCGAGCGAATGAGGTGACGACGCAGTTGTGATGATTTCCGGGGTGGATCCGGAAACGAACAGGTATATTACGGGAGTGTGTGTGTGTTTGCTGCAACTATCCAAGCTGTCGCAGCGTCCACTGATTTGTGATAAAGCTGATTCTGAACAAACTCGTCTGTGAGATGAACGTGTTCTAACACATTTGGAGTCAATGAAATGTCACTACAACTGTACATATTTAACCATTTAATTTTCATAATTTTAGGGGAAGTCGAGCTTCCCTTGCAGTCTATGAGAAATCGCCTCTGGTAGGACAGGCATTAATATAAACATTCTGCTTCTGCCTGTGCCTTTTCAGTCTCTAATCTGTTGGTAATGTTTGTAGTTTTGACACTGATTATATTACGTGATGACTGAATAAAGAATTTCACCATCATCATATTATTCCGGGAGGGTGTGTTTGTATGAGGGTTTTTAGATTCAACATGCGAGACAACTGCATCCAGCATCTAGTTTATATCGGATTCTTTTGTTGGAGTTTTATATAAGTGACATTGTCTTGGCACTGTCTGATTTCAATGAAAGAAATGTCAGCCGTAATGAAAAAATACTGACCTGATAAATGTGAAACTTTGACTGTATACTTAGAAATGTCATTCATATGCTTAGAATATAAACCAGAAAAGAAACCACTGACAAACTCATTTCAGTTCATCCAGGAGCAGCCGTCCTTCCACATTATATACTGTGGTATTGTGTTTCAACCGGCAGAAACCAAGACCTGATAACCATTTTTATGTTTCTGTTAAAGCACTCACAGCACTTTACTACAAAGAAAGTCCAAGTCCTGTTTAAAGACTGTGTCAAATACAGTATCATGTAATGAGATGTTCCATTCCATAAAGGACATTTGTCTAATTTATCAGTTATATGTTCAAGGTTCTGTGTATTAACCCATAAAGAACCAGTGCCACCATAGATAGATAGATAGATAGATAGAAGGATGAGTGGGTGGATGGATGAATGGAAGGAAGGATGGATGGAAGGAAGGGAGGTAGGATGGATGGATGGAAGAAAGAAGGGAGGATGATGGATGGATGGATGGATGGATGGAAGGAAGGATAAATATAGATAGATGGACAGATAGATAGATGACTGGAAGGAAGGAAGGAAGGAAGGATGGATGGATGGATGGATGGATGACTGGAAGGGTGGATGGAAGGAAGGATGGAAGGAAGGATAAATAGATATAGATAGATGGATAGATAGATGGATGACTGGACGGAAGGATGGACGGATGGAAGGAAGGAAGGAAGAACGGATTGATGGATGGACGGATGCAAGGAAGGATGGATGGATGGATGGATGGAGGGAAGGATGGATGGATGGATGGATGCAAGGAAGGATGGATGGATGGATGGATGGAGGGAAGGAAGGATGGATGGATGGATGGAGGGAAGGAAGGATGGTTGGATGAATGGAAGGATAGATAGATAGATAGATAGATAGATAGATAGATAGATAGATAGATAGATAGATAGATAGATAGATAGATAGATAGATAGATAGATAGATAGATAGATCATTCCTTTTCTGTCTGTGCATGTCTGTCAGGTCCAGCTCTTTCCAGGTCAGGTAGAACAGGTCTCAGATGCGTTCCAGTCTCAGTGTCCTCACACAGAACCATCCTCTGAAACTCCACACACCCTCCACCTTGGTGACTCCAGGGGACATCTAATCTGACAGACGTCCACCAATGTCACTGATCATTTCTTCCAGCTCAGAGATGACTTGGCAATCTTTCCTAAAACAAACGCATCCTAATTCATACCTGAGCCAGCGTTCAGCTAAAGACAGTGGCAACACGCCAGGGGCAATTTAAGCAATCTTTTTAATGTATCTCACACTGGACGACCTTCACACGGCGCCATCATGCAATTCACTTTGGCTCAGTTGTTTTATTCTGCGCAGACAGTGGTGTTATCTTATTACTGGAAGTGATGCTTCATTAGGCCATATAAGTGTTTCTGATCAACGTGCATTGCATTCCTCCTGAAGCGTACCGTGTGGCAGATGTTTCCACAAGTCAAATTTACTAATTTACCTAAACACACAACGACATGCATGTAAACTAGAGCTGCGCAATGTATCGTTTGAGCATCAAAATCGCAATGTACGGGTGCGCAATAGTCGCATCGCGGGTCCTGCAATGTAGGAGGCAAATGAACTCTACATGTTCTCATCTAAATTCAAGGGTACCTGACACGCACTACACGCTACGATCCAGCAATCGCAACGTTCTTAATCAGTTTGGAGTAGGGATGAGAACTGATAAGAATTTAACGATTCTGATTCCATTATCGATTCTGCTTTTTGATACGATTCCTTATTGATTCTCTTATCAATTGTCATTGGGTGAAGGAATAAAAGAGTACAAATGGGTTTGTTTGCATGAACTGTGTTTTATATTTCCATCTCTGCAAAGAAAATATAGCATATACAGTATGCTCAAATAATAAGAACAGATGATGCTGGGCCAGTTTTGGGGGGGGGGGGGGGGGGGGGGGGGGGGGGGGGGAGTTGACAGCAGAGGCCATTTCTCATAGACTGCAAGGGAAGGTCAGCTTCCCCTAAAATTACAAAAATTAAATGGTTAAATATGTACGGTTGTGTTGACATTTCATTGACTACAAATGTGTTAGAACGCGTTCATCTCACAGACGAGTTCGTTCAGAATCAACTTTATCACAAATCAACAGACTCGATGTTGTTCACTTCTCATACATTCCCGTTGCGCTGTTTTCTCATTCGATCTCTGCTCAGTGCATTTGCCTGTAGACACTCAGCGTCCATGCACTTCAATGGGACTGAGCGGAACAGTTTTTTTCATTGCCTCAAAACTGGATGGTAATTGGATAAATGGCACGATGTTGTCCCGCCCCCGGATGCTCAGCGTCTCTGGGGGTGAATGGAGCTGTGGGCGGAGCTCGGCCGGGCTGGACGCCAGGTTGGTTGTAATGGTTTTCCCGTAAAGTTGCTAACAAACACACAAACAAACAAACACACAAAGCAAAGTGACCACAATACCTCATGGTGGAGGTAAAAATGAGCAACGAACAAGAGAAAATCATCATAAACAAAGACTTGTTGCCAAAAAGAAAAGCAATGTCAGTTATCTGGAATTATTTCAGCTACAAGAAGGATGATACTGAAACATGTGTTCTGTGTCGACAGTGCCTTCCACCTGTTGCTGCAACAAGAGGAAACACAACTAATTATTTTGACCATTTATGTAATTTAGTTACTATATACGCCTGAGTGTTTTTACATATCGCAATATACACTACAAACAAAAAGTTCAGGATATTTTTAATTTTTGGGGTATTTTTTCAGTTGGGATTCTTGCACAATGCTTTTTTGTGTGTTAACTGAATTGAAACACATTTTTTTAATGACCAGACATAGTTTTATTTACAAATTTCAAAAAAGACAAAAAAAAAAAAAATCCTTAACTTTTTATTTGTCGTATATGTTGCAGGGTTAAAAAAAATTGCTGTATCAGTTTTTTCCAATATCGTGTAGCCCTAATGTAAACACCAGGGCACATCGTGATCCAGCCTCCGCAGTGCTTCGAGATGCACAGTGCAGTATGTTGACACACACGGTTCCTAACGAATGCATGGATTGGACTAATTAATGGCCCCTTCAGAATAACTGCTGATACTTAATATATCATTGTGATTATGGCAGGACATTAGGCAGCTCGAGTACCTGTTCTTCCATCAGGTCATGACGGCGGCTGTTTATCTGCTTTGTTCAACACAGAAATGGAATACATGACGAATTTCAGCACCGGCTACCGGGTCGCAGATATCACATTTTGCATTTTAAAGGCAAAGACAAAGCAGTTTATTTCTTTGTCAGCTACCATATGCAAACCTTTACCGGATAAATGCCTGATATTAACATTTGTTTGACCTCTTTATAACAGCATTTGCATTTGTTAGATTCTAAAACAGGGGGATTTGAGCCAACTTTTTGACATACTGCAGCAAAACAACAAAAAGCTTTTTTATTTCTGTAGGAAGACAGATTTCAGTGATAATATTCTTTTGGTGGCAGCTTTTTTCAGTTAAAAGAGTGATTATTTGCTTTTTTTTTTTTAAAGGAATTATGCATTTTAAAACATATCCCTGTGGTCTACATAAACTGTAAATGCTCTGCTTGGGTCTGAATTCTTCATTAATTCAACTCCACAGGTCCATCTTCAACCCTTTTTCTGAGTAATGACACCAGAAAGGTTGTTTTGAGCGCTGGCCCTTTAAATGCAAATGAGTCACTCCATGCCCCGCCCCCTCCAGGTTGTTGGCTGTGCTGCTCTCTTCTGTTCAACCAACAACTGAACATTTTAGGTAATCAGCTCGAAGTTTGGACACATTTTCAGTATGGACTACAACCACTGCTGCTGATAAACAATTATGTCGCACTTGGAGAAATGTTCATAGGAAGTCTTGACTTTATATGTGCAAATGTCGTGATGTAACTAGTTATAGATGTAACAAATTAAAACAGGTTGTAGAAATCCACTCGATTTTTGCCAAAATAAGTATAAAGATAGCTTTGCAGCACCTGGAGGGTTCAAATTCAAATGTTTGGAACTATTTGCGTCCCCAAATACACAAATAAATGAACCAAAGACTAATAAAAGTGGGTTTAGCAAAATATGATCCCTTTAAAGAACTGTGGAGGGCATATTTTGAAGATATCTGTATTTTTAGAATGTGTAGAGGAAGCTGTTACCTGATTCTCATGTCATATTTCTTTTAGTTTCACCACTAAACCAAATTAATCAGATTTTTAATGGATTATCACAAAATTTGTTACACAACTTCGTGCTATTTCAGTGATGAGAATCAAGTTTGTGTCATATTTTAACACATTCTTGTCAGCCGTACTCAGCAGTACTTAGAAGGTTAGAGGGATTATAGAGTAAACAATTTTTTTTTTGTTTGTTTTTACCATTGTTGGTATGTAATTATTATCATGTAAATTGACGGTTAACTGTTACCTGTGGTAACACCACCAGTAATGCACTTTGTTTCCGTTTTTTTTTTTTTTTTTTTTTTTTTTTTTTTACACAGATTTTGGTTATGCGATGTAAATACTGTCAAATGAGTTTATTCTAATTTGGTATAGGCCTGTTTTTGTTCTATTTTGTGCATTGTGCTGGCTTGAAGTTAAAGGACAGGAGTGAGTATTCAAAACAGGGGTGTCCAAACTTTTTTTAAAGAGGGCCAGATCTGATAATGTGGACATTGCCAGGGGCCAGTGGTCCCTTCGGACGTTTTTTAAACAGTAAAAATTACATATAAAAGCGCTATTCTACAACAATTTTATTTTCATTGTCACAATATCATTTTTTTGAATGGCAATGTAACCAAATCTAAGCCACTCAGGTGTGAACAAATTAAAAAAAAAAAAAAAAAAAAAAACATTTCTGCCTTCCTTTCACATCTGGAGTCAGATAACATAGAACAAACTGTGTGGAGTATCTTAAACGTCCAAGAAGTTGATAAAAATCTTAATCCCACATTCATTTTAAACATGACTTATATGAGTAATCATTACTCATATATTACTCAGTAATGCAAAGTCTATTAACATTTAAGATGTAAACATATGACTCTTACTCTTGTCTTTCACAAAATCATTCAGAAAGTAATATTTTGTGTCACATCTACAAGTACACAACACCAGCAGTTAGAGGCAACTAACCTGGCAACTTGGTAGCCTGCCTTGGTGGTGAATTCATTGAACTCAGGTTCACATGAAGAGTCACTGTTGTGAGTTTAAAGCAGCTGGAATTTGCTTCACTTTTTCAGAACGCTCACTCCCTGCTAGCTTGTCGTATGCGTTAGCATGTTTTGTCTGCTCGTGTCTCTTTTATATTGAATTCCTTAAAGGATTCCTTAAGGCAACAGTCTCTTGACAAATTAGGCAAACACAATTGCCTCGATTTTCAGTGAAAAAAAATTGTAATTCCCATCTCTCCTGGAAGCGGCGGTCCTCACTGTCAACTTCGTTTTTTTTAATTTACAGGCGCCGTGGTTAGAAATTAGCGAAAAGGGTTCACAGCAAAGTCACAGAGCCAGATAGAGTTAGAGTGGTGCTGCCACCATGAGGTGAAAGGAGAAACTGCATTTTGAACCTTTTATGATTCATGTACTCGGTTCAACAGTCCAAGCGGGCCATAAATAATACGTTCTAAAACCCAAGCTGTGGGCCATATTAAATCTGACCACGGGCCGTGATTGGCCCCCAGGCCGGACTTTGGACATGCCTGTTTTAAAATGTTATTATGTTAAGTTACTTGAAGATGAGAATTGGGGGTGGGATTAAATAAGTTTGTCTTCTTCCCACTCCTTTTCGAGTATAAATGAATGATTTTTTTTTTTTTAATTTGCATGTATTCTATGAATGCTCGAAATAAACAAATGAATGAATGAACAATACACATGCTAAACTCCTTAACGACACATAAATAGTAACTTTTAACTCTTCCACTGCTGTCTCAGAACTATAGTAAGTTGCTAAAGTTCCTAAAAGCAGCACAATACAAATGGTTCATTTCACTTTGAGGGGTTTATATGTTTTTCCAATGGATCATTTTGACAATTATCATCAGAAAATTAAAAAAAAAAAGAAAAAGATTATTTCCCACAAATAGAGGTTAAAATAATTGAATTTACATTTAACTAACAACTCAAAGTGAGGAATATTAATGTAAATGACAAAAAATAGCATCAAATGCTGACATTGAGAATACTCTACAAACAGAAGTTGGACATTTTTTGCTTGAAAATGACTAAAACACTTTTTTTTTTTATTACCAAAAGACTTACAAATTGTCCACTAATGATGAACTTCTGCATTTATCTAGGTTCTATATGACTTAAAGATGCGTCTAAAAAAAAAAAAGAAATAAGACGTCAGTTATTTTCATTATTTTCATGCAGCACATTAGTTTTGAATATCGTAAGTAAATTATCAAATGTTAACAATTAACAATAGATGGCAGCAATCTGTAGAAGTACCATAAAATTAACCTCGACTTAACTCTATCGAGACATCCCACATTTACATAGAACACGTTATGATTATTTTTTTTTTTGTTTTTTTGTTTTTTTTTGTAATGGTATAAAACATTAATAAACTGCAAAAATAACTTGTTCTGGTTTTTACTAAGAGAACCTGTAATGAAAAAGATAAGGATGTAACTTAAGGTCACCTATTCCATTTGATTTTCTAATAAATTCTAGTTTTTCAGCGCATTTAACTACATCATTTACATTTATTAAATACTCAGAATACAGCGATTAATAAATTTCTAAACAGTCCACAGCATAAATCACAGTTGAGTGCTTTAAACTCCATCTTGTAAAACTTTTTCTTCATCTATCTGTCATTTTATGTTTAAAAAAAAGAAAAAAAAAAAAGCTGTGCATGAATATTTACTCATCTGACTACATTTGTCATGCTGTGCAGTATTGATTTATGTTTTAACATCCAAGAGCTTAAACCTCTGTCTAACATGTCTTGACAGGCCATTCAAATGGAAACAGATTGTGAAGAATCTGACATTTTTTTGACATCAAAACACCAAAGATTTGGCTTCAGGCTACAAAGAGTAACCTCGCTGTGTTGTATTTATTACTTCCTCAGCTGGGTCTTACACAAACCTGGTGCTAAATTCTATTAGTATCTAATAACTACAATTAAAACCTACAGGAGACCGGGCTACAATTACTGAATATTGTTGTATAATTGCTGAATAATTGTCAGTATTTTTTTAATTAGTTTTTTGAGTAGAAATCACATATGTAGACAATGAACAGAGCAAGAAATCTGTTTATAGTGAATGGGATTTGAGCAGTTTCTTTAGTTTGTGTTCATATCATCCATATATCCGTGTTTTTCGCATTGACGTCAACCTTTTATTGTCTGTTCTTCAAGCGCCCAGCAATCATGATATGACATAAAACAACATCTTTGATCTAAAAAGGATGCCCGGTACATGATAAAAAGCAGCTGCATTAAAAGGAATACATCAGAAAACACATAAACATAAAAATATCTATCATCTGAACAGAGACTATTGAAACAACACTCACAGCATGAACACAGGCTTATGAACAGTCAGAGTCTTAATGCATAGTCCATGTATAAGTGTGCACAGTATGTGTGGGTGTTTGTACTTTAACTGTGTCATCAGCTGTCCGTCACTGTAGGTACAATATGTTTGCAAATTCTTCATTATTGGAGGAGGGGAGAGGTTGTTTCTTTGTCAATTAATTAACACTTTAGCAGCAAAACTATTGATTGAATTCATACCAAATTGGGTTTACAGACTGCCAGTGACCCAGAATAAATGTGATTAGATTTTGGGAAAAGTAGGTCAAAGTTCAAATTTTTAATACATTTTTTAAATCTTTTTTTTTCTCCCATTTACTTATAATGGGAATAATTTCACATGTCTATAAAAACATCTAGGGATGCACCGATCCGATACCAGTATCAGGCATCGGCTCCGATACTCAGTGTGTGTACTCATATTCGTACTTATTAAAGTAATCTGATACAAATGCACCGATACCACTTACGGCTGTGTGACATTCACAGTTCAGTGCAGCAGGTACGAGGAGGAGGAATAATGTGCGGGCAGTGTGAAGAGTAGGCCTGTAACGGTACACGTACTGAACCGAACCGTTTCAGTACACACCTGTTCGGTTCGGTACACAGCTGTACTGAAACGATACAGTATGATGAGAAAAAGAAAAAGGAAGGAAAGACGTTATTCGATGCAGAACTTTAAATCTGCGCAAATTTCACACGGACATATGGAAGGACGCACACATTGACCCGAAATACAAAATAGCAGCTGATATAAGGTTAAAAAAAACAACAAATATGATGTGAACCTGGAAGGAAGAGACTGCAGACCCTCCACCATCAGTCCAGTCCAGTCTGGATCAGTTCAGGTTCAGGTGAAAGACAATGAGGAAAGAGACGGTGATAAGACGGACGTTGTTTGGCCCCAAGGAACTACGGTAGTTCTAAAACGCTTAAACTAGCTCTCTCTGTCTGTCTGTCACACATGCTGTATAATAGAGGAATAAATAGAACGTTGAAAGTATGTAAAGTTTCACTTTCGTTTCACAACAGCGTTCGTTACGTTAGTTATGGACCGCACCCCCAGGTATATAACTGCACACCCCCCCTAAGCCCCGGCTCCGACAAAAAAAAATACAAAAAAATATCCCCCGTGCACACAGGCACATAACACAGTTTGTTCTCTGTCCTAAAATAAATAATTTGGTTCATTGTGTTGTCGAAGTTTCTCTTCAGTTTGTTTCAACAGAATACCAGTTTACCCTCTTGTTAATGTTGCACTTCATGTGGAATTTTGTTGATATTTTTCTGCAGAATGTGAACTGACAGAACTGTGATTAGATTTTTCTTGTTTGTTCGAAACTACCTTTCAGGGAAAAGTGCAATACTAATGTTTAAAATACATTTAGTAATATGAATAATTTATTTTATTTTCTATTTGATTTATAGCAGCAGAATTATATCATTCCTGTTTTTCTATATTCTATTGTCTCCAAAAATTGGGGGAAAAATGTTAAAAAAATTCATAAATGCATTCATAGACATTTTGAGGGGTTTTCTTTCTTCCTGTACCGAACCGAAAAAAAACGAACCGTGGCTTTGAAAACCGAAAACGTACCGAACCGAAAAGTTTGTGTACCGTTACAGGCCTAGTGACGAGTGTGGAGATTTTTCAAAATAAACGACGGTGATAAAAGTAACGCTGACTGACAGTAATGTTAAAGACACAGACGGATACGGACGCAGCGCTCTGTCTGTCCTCTGTGTACATTCCATCCGTTTTCCAGGTGCTTTCTGTCTCCATGTTTGTTATTACTGACTTTCTTCTTCAAAAAAAACTTTACACTTTACTCTTCTTCGTGGTATTTGTCCGGTATGGTTAATTCAGAGCGGCGCCCCCTGGTGGATTAATTGACAAACGCTCATTCCAACACATTAAATGTCAGTACCAGCACTTTGTACCAGTCAGACTAATGACAACGACAATAAAGCACATTTACAAAAGGAACTAAGAACTGGAATGGGATTATTAAGTACTCGTATCGGCAAGTACTCAAATGTAAGTACTTGTACTCGTACTCGGTCTGTAAAAAAGTAGTATCGGTGCATCCCTAACGTATGCTATCATACTCAAAGGTTTCACTTTGAATTTTTTTATGATCCGGATCCTTGTTTGTTGTAATGTTATGATCAGATCCTTCACTAGCCCAGTTAAGATCCTTCATCCTTCCTAAAAAAAAAAAAAAAAGTAGTATCGATGCATCCCTAAAAACATCAGTTTTGTTTCAGTTTACTTCAAACATATGTAGAGGCAATTGATATGCTGATGTCATCACACGCATAGACATGATGACATCAGCAGGATCGATGCCAAAATAAGCTACAATAGGTGCGAGAGGCGGGGCTTGTTGTGCCTGGAACCACTTGTTGATATAAAGTTTTTATCCACAGGCCATCAGGCTACTGAATCAAATCACAGGCTAAATATAAAGATGGAAGACCTGATATTAAAACTGTTATGAAAAAGCCTTTTTTTTTTTCCTCCAAAAAGTAAAAAATAAAGTAGAGCAGTAGAATCACATCCAATCCAATCCAACTTTATTTGTAAAGCACTGTAAAACAACCGCAGTGGACCAAAGTGCTGTACAGAAGAATAATTAAAACCAAAACAGAAGAATAAAATACAGAATTAGATGTAAAGACATAGAAACTGTACAAAAAAGAAAAAAGTGCTATAGAGAAGAATAAATAAAACTCAGATAAAAGAATGAAATACAAGAATAGAATTAAAAAGCCATGAAATTAAAAACATAGATGGATGGATGGATGGATGGATGGATGGATGGATGGATGGATGGATGGATGGATGGATGGATGGATGGATGGATAGATAGATAGATAGATAGATAGATAGATAGATAGATAGATAGATAGATAGATAGATAGATAGATAGATAGATAGATAGATAGATAGATAGATAGATAGATAGATAGATAGATAGATAAGAACAATAAACCACTATCAAATAAAAACAATAGAATAAAGATAATACCTTCAGACATCTCACATGGTTTCAAAAGCCAAGGAGAAGATGGGTTTTAAGAAGGGATTTAAAAACAGACAGAGGAGGTCTGTCTGACTGATATGGAGAGGCAGATCATTCCATAGTTTAGGTCAATTATTTATTTAACCCTTTCTACTTCTATGCAAATGCATAGTTTAGCCAAAACTACTTCTTTTTTTTTTTTCCTTTTTAAGCAACTATTGTGTGCTTATTGTATTAAATTACTGTATATTATATTATATCACTACTGGCTGCAACCAGTAATTTCTCATCATGAGAGTAATAAAGTATTTCTGAAAATTCAGGTGTAACAGGATACAGAAATCTCTACTCAAATCACTTGAATTGCAGTATACTCATAAGTAATCATGGAAGTTTTGCCCAATGGTATAAGACTAAAAAAAAAGATTAAATTCAACTACCGAAATGCTGCAGCTTTAAATAATTAAAACCTTTTTATGAGAGAATGATACTCTGGTTTAAGTGCAGATCCTGGTGGTTAAAGGCTTTGGGTTCATGTGTGTGTGCTGTGGTTTCCTGTGGATGCTCTGACTTCCTTCAACAGTTCAAACACATGCAGGTTAATGGGTTAATCTGTGATGTCGAGTCGCCCCGAGGTCTGAATGTTGAGTGTAAGTACAACTGAGTCTGATGGTTAGCCTATTTCAACCAAATTAGCACATGTTCTTGAACTGGATCCATTAGGGGTTTTAGAACATTGGTAGTCTGAAGGCTGACGGAAGGGATTTAATGATTTATTCTGAACATGCACTGAAATTTAACATATATGTCAACAAGCAAAATATAAATAATAATACAAATCTCAACAATCATAACATTCTTAGACAGAAGAACAGTGCAATAGTTCATTTACATGTCCAAAAAGGGGTGGGAAGAAGTGCAATTTATTTAATCCCACCCCCTCTTCATAAAAAATTATTAATAACACATATTGATCTTCCTCTTCCTTTTACATTAGTAATAGTTATTGATGGTATGTCATTATTTGTTCTTTATTTCTGGAATTTAATGGCTGATCTATTCTTTGTTATGGTCTATATACTTTAGCTCAGGGGGTCCCAAAGTGGGGTTCATGTACCCCCAGGGGTACTTGGATAGGTACGGTGGCCCAAAGGTGCAACAGCCTAAAAAATTATCCACTATAAGAAAAAAACAGGGAACAGCCCAAAAAGTTATCCATATGACAAATAAAAATAGAACAGCTTAGATCCAAATCCTTAGCATTAGCCACATTAGCTGAAAGCCTTCAAAATTTTCAGCCTATGCTTTTATTTTTTGTGTTAGCCTATATTTTAAAGCAAGAGACCTTTCGGGTAAACAGCCCCCCCCCCCCCCCCCCTTAATTGAAAAAGTGGATGATTTTTTTTTTTTTTTTCTTATAATGGATAATTTTTTGGGCTGTTCTCTTTTTTTTTCTTGTAGTGGATAATTTTTTTGGGCTGTTGTCTTTTTTTCTTATAGTGGATAATTTTTGGGGGGCTGTTGTCTTTTTTTCTAATAGTGGATAATTATTTTGGTCTGTTCTCTTTTTCTTCTTATAGTGGATAATTTTGGGGGGCTGTTCTCTTTTTCTTCTTATTGTGGATAATTTTTTTTGGCTGTTCTCTTTTTTTTCTTATAGTGGATAATTTTTTTGGGCTGTTCTCTTTTTTTTTCTTATAGTGGATAATTTTTTTGGGCTGTTCTTTTTTTTTTTTCTTATAGTGGATAATTTTTTGGGGCTGTTCTCTTTTTTTCTTATAGTGGATAATTTTTTGGGCTGTTGCACCTCTGGGCCACCACAGTAAAGGCTTTACAGGGTTAAAAAAAAACAACAACAACAAAAAAAGGCATCTCAAAATATACAATCCAATAGACTATATATATATTATACAAGAAAACAATACAATATACATCACCCAGTCGAAATCTAAAACTTTTACTCTATCAGAATGTTCAAAAACGAGATAAATAATGAAAAAAAAAACACAATCTTAGTGGAACTGTGGTATTATGTGGAACTACAGTAAAACATTTAATTGGTGTAAAATTATGCACATATCTTGTTAATAAAAAAAAAAAAAAAAAGTAGAGCTAGTAGAACAGGAAAAATGTGGACTTCCCTATAAATTAGCTCCAGTGAAAGGATTTTATTTTCCCTGTGACGTTTCCAGCACCAGGCTCTTCCTCAAACCTTCAGTTGCCGTCGTAAATACCCACATAAAATGGTCCAGGACTTTTGCGTTAAGAATTTCCCAAAGCATTTCGTACAGTTTCATCATGGGGACTGGCTGGCTCGGTAAAACCAGACCTGGTGGACTTCTAATCCTCTAAACTCAGCAGAGCAGCAGTGGATTGATATTCACCATGTCCATACCATGACCAGTACACCAACATGCTAACCCTGCTAACATGTTCACTATGTACTTAAATGGAACTTATGATCATTTAGTCCCAGTTTGTGGATGGTGTACACTTCCATATTTCCATCTCCTGTGCAGAAAACTCTTTTAAATGTCCTTCTGTCTTTTTCCTTCACAGACATAGTTGTGTTGTGGTAAATCCAGAAAAAAGATACTGTATATCAGCAACCTTTTAGTAATATTTGGTGTGCATGAAATTTGCACACCAGCGTCCAAACATTATTTTTGAAGCAGTTTTTTCCAATTATTTTGACAATTTGAAGAACATTATAAACTCTAAAACAAATAAAATGAAAGAAAAACTATGTCGTGTTATTTATTTAATTTATATAATTTCTATTTTATACCTCAAGCTTTATTTATTTATTTTAATTTAGTTTTACTTATATTTGTTTTTATACATTGGAAATGTAAAATATATTGTGAAATGTGACTTTTTTAAATCCTACTTTGATATGTACTATTCTGTATAAATACAGAATATAGAATATTGGTCATTGTTCAGTTAAAAAAAAAAAAAAAAGCAAAAGTTGGAGAAAAAAAAATAGTGTTGTGGTTCAACATGTCAGTCATTTGTTTTTTTTTTTATGCATTTTTTTTATGAGACAAATATAACAAGTATACATGGCAAAGGGTTGTTGTAGTTGCAAATTAAGATGGAAGCTAAAACTAGCAAAACAATTACTTGAAATGATGTGACAATACAGTTGAAGAGTAATGAGTTTTCAAAAAATGACATTAAAACTACTCTAAACAACAAGAATTACAGGTAAAATCAGCTTTTCTAGCGCACTCTTAATGATACTGTGGTGTAAAATGTATTTACTCAAGATCACTAAACCTGAAAAACTAACAGTAACATGAAATAAAAAGTAAATAAATGGTGCCAGGCACAACAAACCCCACCCCTCGCACATATTTTGCCCGTTATAAATAAATGGGAAGATTTTTAAAGAATACATAAAAAGTTGAACTTTGGTTTATTGTTCCCAAAATGTAAAGACCTCTATTCTGGGTCACTGGCAATGGATACGCCCAAGTTGGTATGAATTCAACCAATAGTTTTGCTGCCACAGAAATTTCGCCCATTATAAGTAAATAGGGGAGAAAAAATAATAATAATAATAATAGTTTAATAAAATTAGCTTTGACCTACTTTTCCCAAAATGTAATGACATCTATTCTGACACACTGGCAATCTATAAACCAAATTTGTTATGAATTTGCCCAATAGTTTTGCTGCCACAGACATTTGAAATTCCCCCCATTGTAAGTAAATGGGAAAAAAAAAAAAAAAAAGATTTTAAAAATGTATAAAAAATTGTTTACTTTGACCTACTGTTATGGGTCACTAGCAACCTAAAAACCCAGTTTAATATGAATTCAACCTACAGTTTTGCTGCTAGAGTGTGAACAATCAAACAAAGAAACAAACCGAACCAAAAACAATACCCCCTGCGTTCCCTTCGGGGGGCGGGATAATTAAGATGGAAGCTAAAGCTAGCAAAACAATAACTTGAAATGATATGAAAATACAGCTGAAGAGTGAATAGTTTTCTGGAAATGAAAACTATTCTGAAGAATTAAAGAATTGCAGGTAAAATCAACTTTTAATGATTGGGTCGTGTAAAATGTCTTTACACCTGAAAAACTAACACTAAAATGAAATAAAAACTAAACAATTCCTCAAGAATTAAAAAAAAAAAGTCACACATTCATTAAATTAACCCTCCAGTATCCCGTCCAGCAAGGCCCTTACTAAGCACCAAGTGTGTCTTTTTGGCACACTTGTGGAATAATGTCAAAAAAATTTTCATACAGTTTATTTTTAATTCTTTTACACTTTTTTTCTATTTCATCAACTTGAGCCGTAAATAAAAAATACCAAATACTCAATAATTGTCACATTTTTAACCCTTTAAATGCTGTGTTTCTAATGTAAACAAACCATTTTTTTGGGATGCAAAAAACACAAAAAAAATTTTTTTTCAATATACTACATAAAAAGTGGATCACATATTATTTGATTTTTTCATCCTGACATATGTCAATGATTAAGTCCAACATTGGTTAATTTACATTATTATTTTTGGCGCTAGGTCAAATGTTCAAAAATACTAGCATCTGTCACCAAGTGTGTGTAAAATGCACACCTATAAATAAAACTATTAAATATTATATATTGATTAATTTTTCTGCTCTAATTTGATTTTATTTTTGTAAATCAAGGTCAGCCCTAATCATACATATCAAATGGAAGAAATAGTGGACCTTACTAAGCACCAAGTGTGCCTTTTTGGCACACTTGTGGAATAATGTCAAAAAAAATTTCATACAGTTTGTTTTTAATTCTTTTACACTTTTTTCTGTTTCATCAACTTGAGCCATAAATAAAAATACCAAATACTCAATAATTGTCACATTTTTTAACCCTTTAAACGCTGTGTTTGTAATGTAAACAAACCATTTGTTTGGGATGCAAAAAACAAAAAACAATTTTTTTTTTTTTTTTCAGTATACTACATAAAAAGTGGATCACATATTATTTGATTTTTGCAGCCTGGCATATGTCAATGATTAACTCCAACATTGGTTAATTTGCATTTTAGGTCAAATGTTCAAAAATACTAGCATCTGTCACCAAGTGTGCATAAAATGCACACCTATAAATCAAACTATTAAATATATATTGATTAATTTTTCTGCTCTAATTTGATTTTATTTTTGTAAATCCAGGTCAGCCCTAATCATACATATCAAATGGAAGAAATAGTGCGTTTTAGGCACACTTGGGAGACAGATGCTAGTCTTATAATTTTTTTTTGTTTACAATGTGCACATTTTAGTTGGTGGCCAGAATTTTAAAGATCAGGCAAAAACGAACAACTTTTGAATTCTAACCTTATTTAAATTGTGAAAAATAATACAAAGTTTTTTAACATGAAGTGCAAAGTGTGCCTAAAAAGCGCACCCGGATACCGGAGGGTTAACTATTGAAAATCAAACCGAGAGACTAAATAGAACTAAAAACTGACGCAAAAGCTTATGTCGAGGCTACTATGTACATCATTTTGTGTTTTAAAAATGCTATCGGACGCATCGGAAGCAAAACTAATCGTGTGTTAACCATATAATAATCATCGTGGCTTACTAATTTGCCAAAAAACATGACACTGGGTATTTCTTCACCAGCTTTTTTAAACAGTAATTTGCTCAATATGTGCTTTACATGCACGCAAATTTAATTTTCCCGAGAACTGCTGCAATTACCAGTCACTAAAACAAACCCAAAGCGCATTCCGAAGTTTGAAAATGAGAAACAAGGGGAAAAAAATAGAAATAAAAAAATTATCTATGATTGCATTTAGGGCACACAAGGACGGAGCACCTTCATCAACATCTTCCCTTTGAGAGCTTCTGAGTTATTAGGAGATAACGTTAATCTCTCCTCAGTTACCGGAGTGGTTTCCTTCCACCGATGACACAACATTAAACATTAACTCAGCTGATCCACAGTGTAAACAAAGTGTACTGGCGACATCTAATTGTGGAGCAAGGAGCGCCATGTATTTTTAATGAGCCACACATTATGGGTTGAAAGCACATGGGGGGGGGGTGCGGAGGGGTGGGGATGGGGATGGGGGGGGGGGGGGGGGGGGGGCAGACAGTATTTGTTCACAGTCACAGTTTCACCTCCCGATCTCACATCTCCACTCCCTCCTTTCATGGTTTTTGAGAGGATTGACAATGTGTTTGGATTAAATTTTGTTTGCCATCTGTGGCGGAGCGATAAGAGGAGAATATATGGTATGTAACATATTTATCCCTACATATTTTTTTTTTTTTTCTCATCTTGTTACTCTCTGAGGGAATTTAACTGGTGAGGCATACAGTGTTTTATAACAATAACACAGCTATACACACACACACACACACACACACATATGCATATTTTTGAAAGTATAATATTTTAAGCAGTCTTTGAACATATTAACCCGTACACCACAACAAAAAAGGGGTGTCTGAAAAAAAACCAACAAAAAACATTAAATCTGAGGGAAAAGGTCCTCAAAACAAAAAAGTGAAAAAATGATCTGTCCATGTAGCGAGATAATTTCACTTGACAACATTCTTGAATTCAGATGGTTAAATCTAGAATAAGCATTATTATTATTATTATTATTATTATTATTATTGTTATTATTATTATTATTATTATTATTATTATTATTATTATTATTATTATTATTGTTATTATTATTATTATTATTATTATTATTATTATTGTTATTATTATTATTATTATTATTATTATTATTATTATTGATAATAATAATAATAATAATAATAATAATAATGGTGATGATGGTGGTAATAATAATAATAATAATAATAATAATAATAATAATAATAATAATAATAATAATAATGATGATGATGGTAATAATAATAATAATAATAATGATGATGATGATGGTAATAATAATAATAATAATAATAATAATAATAATAATAATAATAATAATAATAATAACAATAATAATAATAATAACCTTTTAAAACAAGATACAGTCACGGAAAAAATTATTAGACCACCCCTTGTTTTCTTCAATTTCTTGTTCATTTTAATGCCTGCTACAGTGGTCCCTCATTTATCGTGGGGGTTACGTTCTAAAAATAACCCGCAATAGGCGGAATCCACAAAGTAGTCAGCTTTATTTTTTACAATTATTATATATGTTTTAAGGCTGTAAGCTGCGTAACTTCTACCTTCCTTCAGAATGTCCAGAAGTCCAACTTTTTGTGCGATGGTTAACGTCTTCCTCTGCCTTTTGGGTGTGACCGCAGGTGCCTTTGTTGTTGCAGAACGTTTCATTGACATTGTGGGTTTTGTCGGAGAGAAACCTTGCCAACATACAACAACTTCAGGGTACGTTTACACGGCAACACTCCGCAAAGATTTCTCCTTTGCATTATAAAATCATTCCGCGTTAAGACGAAGCCGCTATGATAACGATCTGCATTAACATGAGTCCGCGAGGACGGCTGAATACGCTGTAGTGGCCATGCCAGACCAGTAGCTGGCGATGTAGAGCTGTAGTGAAACAGTGGCGGTAAAACACGCGCCTGCGCACAAACGATTTCCGGTTTAGACAGCTTTTAAATGAGGAGAAGAAGAAGAGGCGGACAACACTATTTACAAACAACAATGGCGAGTGGTCGTACAAAGACGCAGGACTTCTTTGTCTGGACAGACGAGCTGAGCACAGTTAGCAGCACGTATGTTGTTCTGAAACCGGTCATTGTTGTTGTGGTTGTTTCTTCTTTTTCTGCAGCTTTATTGTGTCATAGAGGTTGGCAAACCAGCTTGGAGGCGGATTACCGCCACCAACTGGCCTGGAGTGGGTTAACTGGCGGTTCTTGGCTGCGCGCGCATGCGGTGACGTCATATTTTACCCCGGAACGCTCCGACTCGTGTTAACATGGAGCTGAAATGCGGAGCGTATCGATAACGTTCCACCCTGGACCCTGGTATCAAAAGTTTCCGGATTCAGGCACTCTAGGCACCGTTTCCATGTTAACAGAAGGCTAATCCGCGAAGAAATCTTCCCGGAGTCGACTGAATCCGACGCCGTGTAAACGGCCCCTCAGAGTCACACTGCTAGCGATCGAACATTTATGTAAATTTGGCAAGCCGAACGCATTCTGTACTGTACAGGAGACACGGCACGGAGGAGACTGTTTGACAGTGGTCGACAGTCCCTTAGCCAATCAGGACGCAGAACACAATGTGTGTTCATACGCTGTAAAAAAAAAAAAAAAAAAAAGCAAGCAAAATTGCACTAAAAAAAATCTGCGAAACAGCGAGGCTGCAAAAGGTGAACTGCATTATAGTGAGGGACAACTGTACAACTAAACGTACATTTATTTGGACAAATATAATGATACCAACAAAAATAACTCATAAGCAGAGCTGCAACTGATTAATCAATTAGTTGCTTGAGGCGAATGCAAAAATTCATTCAATTCAATTAATCTACTTGAATTGATTGAAGGGAAATATTGTATTGCAGTTTTCCTGAATTGAAGCTTCTTTGTGCGTCACAATACACATCCGTGTGAAACACAACAGTGGAACCAATGTTTAACAGCAGAGAAATGAAGGAAACAAAGCTTTGATTCAGGAGAATTGTGTTTGAATGATTTTTTTGGATCACTTTGAGTCGATTCATCGGTTGCAGCTCTACTTATGAGTTATTTTTGTTGGTATCATTATATTTGTCCAAACAAATGTACCTTTAGTTGTACAGTTGTCCCTCACTATAATGCGGTTCACCTTTTGTGGCCTCGCTGTTTCGCAGATTTTTTTTTAGTGCAATTTTGCATGCTTTTTTTTTTTTTTTTTTTTACAGCGTATGAACATGCATTGTGTTCTGCGTCCTGATTGGCTAAGGGACTCTAGACCGCATTATAGTGAGGGACAACTGTACAACTAAAGGTACTAAAGGTACTTTTGTTTAGACAAATATAACGATACCAACAAAAATAACATAAGCAGAGCTGCAACCAATTAATCGATTAGTTGCTTGAAGCGAATGAAAAAATTCCCGATTCGATTAATCGACTCGAATTGATTGAAGGGAAATATTGTATTGCAGTTTTCCTGAATTGAATCTTCTTTGTGCGTCACAATAAGTGTCCATGTGAAACATAACAGTGGAACCAATGTTTAACAGCAGAGAAATGAAGGAAACAAAGCTCTGATTCAGGAGAATTGTGGTTGAATGACTGTTTTGGATCACTTTGAGTCGATTAATCGGTTGCAGCTCTACTCATAAGAGTTTAATTTCAGAGCTGATATCTAGCCATTTTCCATGTTTTGTTATTATCAAACCAAAATCACAAAACCTTAACTAAATGTGTTGCAAAGGCTAAAGTTTCTGCTTAGTGTGACCTCTGACCCCTTGAGAAGAAGCTTTGGTTATAGATGTTTCTTTTCCGAGACTTTTGTTTTTATTCTGTTGGTACTTATTTATTTATTTATTTATTTATTTATTTATTTATTTATGTCTTTAAAATAAATGAAATATGAGCCCACACTGCAAAAAAGGAATATCTGACTTAGATAAACCAACTTGAATTTCAAATATTTATCATGTAAGATAATTTTTTAGATTTATTTAGACTTCATCTTGATCAGATTATTTGACTTGCTCCAAGAATTTTCATCTTGAGTTACCCCACTTAGATATTACAACTAATTTTTAGCAATATTTAGAATAAAACAAGCTCCATTGTTGGAGGATGAGGATGGTGGACACATTATGCATTTTTGCCTATAAATACATGTCTACTGAGTCATTACATCTTCACATGACCATATATACAGTTATGGAAAAAGTTATTAGACCACCCTTGTTTTGTTCAATTTCGTGTTCATTTTAATGCCTGGTACAACTGAAGGTACATTTGTTTGGACAAATGTAATAATAACAACAAAAATAGCTCATAAGTGTTTAATTTCAGAGCTGGTATGTATCCGTTTTCCATGTTTTCTTGATAATAACCAAAATCAGTTCTTACATCAATATCTGTGGCATTGTACTGACAAAAACAGTGCTTTTAGACATTCCATGTTTTCTTTTCTGTCTGTTTTAGTCACATGACACCCGTCCGTCTATCTATCTATCTATCTATCTATCTATCTATCTATCTATCTATCTAGTCATCCAACTATCCTTCCTTCCTAGCATCCGTCCATCCATCCATCTATCCTTCCTTCCTTCCTTCCTTCCATCCATCCATCCTTGCATCCATCCTTCCTTCCTTCCTTCCAGTCATCCATCCATCCATCCATCCATCTATATCTAGCTATCCTTCCTTCCATCCACCCTTCCAGTCATCCATCCATCCTCCCTCCCTCTATCTATCTATCTATCTATCTATCTATCTATCTATCTATCTATCTATCTATCTATCTATCTATCTATCTATCTAGTCATCCAACTATCCTTCCTTCCTAGCATCCGTCCATCCATCCATCATCCATCCATCCGTCCAACCATCCATCTATCCTTCCTTCCTTCCATCCTTCCATCCATCCTTGCATCCATCCTTCCTTCCTTCCTTCTTTCCTTCCAGTCATCCATCCATCCATCCATATCTATCTATCCTTCCTTCCATCCTTCCTTCCAGTCATCCATCCATCCATCCTCCCTCTATCTATCTATCTATTTATCTATCTATCTATCTATCTATCTATCTATCTATCTATGGATCCATCCATCCATCCATCCATGCTACTCACATTTTGTAATAACTGTTGCAATATGTAATAAGTTATTTAAAAATGTGGCATGTTATTATAAAATGTGGCGTTATTACACAATGAGGTGAAAAATTATTACATTATTACATATTGCACTGTCGTTACATAATGCAGCGCTACAGGTATACATATATATATATATATATATATATATAAATTCCACAGAATAAGTGTCTGGTTTTTTAATGATTATATGAAGCAGGTCTAGTTGGCCAGCTGTGCGTTCATTCTGCTGCAGAATGTGGCTGACTTTAAGCGCTGAGCTTCAGAGCCCTTCCCTGGGGTGTGGCGGTTACATTTCCAGCTCTTCCTTCAGCTCCATTAATTACCTCCACCAAGAAGGTTATGTGGTGATTCTCATTTGTCCATACATCCATCTGCCAGCAGGATTACCGCGCTCATTTTCATCTAATTTGGTGAAAGGGTCGGACAAACCCCCGCTACGACTGTGGAGAAGACACAGCGGTGTTGAAACCTCAGAGTGGAGTGTCTTTCTACCGTTAAAGGGCCTGAATATAACAGTGTACTCACTCCATCTCCTTTTATTTTTAGTTTTGGTTTTTTTTTTTCTGTATGTCTGCTTGCCTATAGCATGTGATTTTGCAGGATTCTGCCGGAGGATGTACAGGGAACTTTATTTACCACATCCCTTACATTTTGGAGCAGATCTGTAAAAACGGCCAGAGCCTGGAAGTGTTTTTCCAGTCTTTAACACTGAAGAGCCCCTGGTTAATTTCTGTCCAATGGTATAAGAAAAAAAAAAAAAAAAAAAAAACTAGCACAAACTGATGAATTAGCTCAGAGAGTGCAGACCTCCCCTTAGGCCAATAGTCCACTCTTCCTCTAATTCCACAATATTAAACCACAAACCAACCACATATTACCACCAAAGTTTTCCTCTTCTCTACAGTTGGTAGTACTGATACATTTATTTTTTTTCCCCCATAACTTTTATTTAAGCAACACCAAGTGATAAGGAAACTTATGTGCAATAATATACAATATTTACATTAAGTCATCATAATGTGCGGGGAGGGAGGGGGTTGGGGGTTAGGATATAGGATATACACTGCAAAAATCTAAATCTTACCAAGTGTATTTTTCTCATTTCTAGTCAAAATATCTCATCACACTTAAGACATAATCACCGAAAGAGTAACTTTTCAGTGAGATATAAGAACTGACTTTAGACAGTACATCTTGAAAATCTTATTTCAAGAAATCTTACCAAGATAATGTTCACTTGTTCCATTGGCAGATTTTTTTTTTTTTTTTTTTTTTTGCTTGACTTAAGAAAAAAATAAATTATTAAGTGTGATGAGATTATTTTAAGTGTGATGAGATATTTTGACTAGAAATGAGAAAAATACACTTGGTTAGATTTAGATTTTTACAGTGTGTGCTGTATCTCGATCAAATAAGAAGTGTGAAAGTGTTAAGAGAAGGCAGATATTTAATGTTGTCCAGATAAGACAAAGAGACAGGACAAAACAGAGCATAAAAAGAGTAAAAATGGCATGAAATTGAAAATAAACTTGCATGAAAAGACTTCAAAAGGAGTGATGTTGAGTGAAATGTGTGAATATAAAAGAAAAAAATTGGTAAGAATAGTGGAAATCCTGAAATCATACTTTTATCTAGCTTGTACACTGTTGTGTTACTATCAAGTAGCACGCTACACTGCAAAAAATCAAAATCTTACCAAGTGTATTTTTGTCATTTCTAGGCAAAATATCCCATCACGCTTAAAATAAGACATAATCACCTGAAGAGTAACTTTTCAGTGAGATATAAGAACTGATTTTTAGACAACAGATCTGGAAAATCTTATTTCAAGAAATCTAAGATCATTTACACTTGTTCCACTGGCAGATTTTTTCATTGGAAAAGTTACTACTGAAATGTAACTGTTGAATTTTTGCCCAGTGATGCCTAAAGACTACCGTACACGAGTCGCTTTTCCATTGACTTTCAAATTGCGCAAATATAACTTGCGCAAAAAAATTTACCTAATGGAAAAACGACAATTTCGCCAAAAGTCTCAGGTTTTGTGCTGGCAAGAGGTGGTTTTTCGGGCATAGCACAAATGGTATATCACGCAAAACTGCAATTGACAGACCTTTTTAGTGGTGTGGACACACCAGGAAACCCAATCATTTTTAAATTCAGTACGAGACAGCAGGGTTATATATAATAATAATGAATATATCTGTAAATCAACATCATATTTACATTCGTCACCATGTTTATAGAATGACTTCTCGTGTCATCTTGGGATACTAAATAAACAAATCACTGCATTTGTGATTTAATGGAAAAACTGACATTACGCACTTGTGTTTTTTCGACATTTAGTAAATATCGGTAAAGTTTTGCGCAGATGTCCAATGGAAAAGTGACTATTGAAAAGTAACAATTGAATTTTTGCCCAGTGACCTCTAAAAACCACCGTACACTAGTCGCTTTTCCATTGACCCTTAGTAAATATCGCTAAAGTTTTGTGTGGATGTCCAATGGAAAAGCGACAACTGTTGTAGAAGATGACAGTGTTTCCATGGTAACTACGGAGCCTCTGAACATCCAAATGGTTCATATCTGATGACCATGAAAAGATGAAAAACATAGCACAAATGGTATATCACACAAAACTGCAATTAACAGACCTTTTTTGTGGTGTGGACACACCAGGAAACCCAATCATTTTTTAATTTAGAACGAGATAGAGGGGTAATATATAATAATAATGAATATATCTGTAAATCAACATCATATTTACATTCGTCGCCATGTTTATGGAATGACTTCTCGTGTCATCTTGGGATACTAAATAAACAAATCACCGCATTTGTGATTTAATGGAAAAACCGAAATTACGCACTTGTGTTTTTCCGACATTTAGTAAATATCGGTAGAGTTTTGCGCAGATGTCCAATGGAAAAGTGACTATTGAAAAGTAACAATTGAATTTTTGCCCAGTGACCTCTAAAAACCACCGTACACTAGTCGCTTTTCCATTGACCCTTAGTAAATATCACTAAAGTTTTGTGTGGATGTCCAATGGAAAAGCGACAACTGTTGTAGAAGATGACAGTGTTTCCATGGTAACTACGGAGCCTCTGAACATCCAAATGGTTCATATCTGATGACCATGAAAAGATGAAAAACAGCACAAATTGTATATCACACAAAACTGCAATTAACAGACCTTTTTTGTGGTGTGGACACACCAGGACACCCAATCATTTTTTAATTTAGAACGAGATAGAGGGGTAATATATAATAATAATGAATATATCTGTAAATCAACATCATATTTACATTCGTCGCCATGTTTATGGAATGACTTCTCGTGTCATCTTGGGATACTAAATAAACAAATCACCGCATTTGTGATTTAATGGAAAAACCGAAATTACGCACTTGTGTTTTTCCGACATTTAGTAAATATCGGTAGAGTTTTGCGCAGATGTCCAATGGAAAAGCAACTATTGAAAGGTAACTATTGAATTTTTTCCCAGTGATGCCTAAAAACTACCGTACACTAGTCGCTTTTCCATCGACCCTCAGTAAATATCGGTAGAGTTTTGCGCAGATGTCCAATGGAAAAGCGACTACTGTTGTAGAAGATGACATTGTTTCCATGGTAACTATGGAGCCTCTGAACATCCAAATGAGTCATATCTGATGACCATGAATAGATGAAAAACATTTTACGTTCGTCGCCATGTTTATGGAATAACTTGTCGTGTCATCTTACAATAATAAATAAACAAATCATCACATTTGTGATTTAATGGAAAAAACAACATTACACAATGGTGTTTTTTCTACGTTTAGTAAATATCGGTAAAGTTTTGCGCAGATGTCCAATGGAAAAGCGACTATTGAAAGGTAACTAATGACTTTTTGCCCAGTGACCTCTAAAAACCACCGTACACTTGTCGCTTTTCCATCGACCCTCAGTAAATATCACTAAAGTTTTGCATGGATGTCCAATGGAAAAGAAACTACTGTTGTAGAAGATGACATTGTTTCCATGGTAACTATGGAGCCTCTGAACATCCAAATGGGTCATATCTGATGACCATGAATAGATGAAAAACATTTTACGTTCGTCACCATGTTTATGGAATGACTTCTTGTGTCATCTGGCGATAATAAATAAACAAATCATCGCATTTGTGATTTAATAGAAAACCGACATTACGCACTTCCGTTTTTTCGACATTTAGTAAATGTCGGTAAAGTTTTGCACAGATATCCAATGGAAAAGCGACGACTGCATCTCCAAAGGGTTTTATCTGTTGTTTCAGAGCTCAGGGATGCTGCAGCTGTCTGTCGATCTTTCATCAGGAACCCAGACAGGTGACTGAGACTGCGCGAACGTGAACGCTGAAAAACTTTGTAAATACTTTAAGTGCTTCACAGGCGAACAAAGCAGGCGCTGAATGCTTCTCCTCTCTCCCGCTTACCTCGACAGAGCATCTAATGATTATCGAAGCGCCCGCAACTGCAGCCCCGTGGCTCGTTCTGTATTCTTTCATCACACTCGGGGAGGCAGCGCTCCCACGCACACAACATGACCTGTTTCTCATGAATTGGAAATTGGACAGTAGTGTAAACAAGGTGCCAGATACCACATATCACTGACCGCCCTTAAATGAAATCAAAACTACTGAAGGCTCCGACCTCAGCTGTGACCTTGAATGAATAAACAGAGGAAAACTGAGATTTATTTCAAAATTCATACAAATCGTTTTCCTAATTTTCTCCTGAATCTCGTACGCCGCTGTAATTCTTTAGCAACATGTGTCAGAAGGCCCGACCAGTTAATAACAACACATGGAGACATAAAAAGAAAACATTCACAAACATTCACACCTTCACCTTTTTCTTATTCAAATGTGTGATTTATTTAAAAAAAAAAAAAAAAAAAAAGAATCTTTTTAGTATTTTGTGATGCTTTCATGAAAAAAATTAAATAAAAACTACACTTCTTATTATACCATACTATACCAACTTTATTTATCCTCCTCAGACCCACTTTCCACATTTGTGGACAAGAGTTTCACAACTATATATATAAAAAAAAAAAAGAAAAGAAAAGACAAGACAACTGTCCACCACAAAGGACATTCCATAACAGTTTTAAAAACTGCATCTGAAAAAACTGTTTCATCATGATGCTTCCAATATAGGCACTTATTTAATAAAAAACAAAAAAAGGTTGTACTTTGCTGACATGTCCTGGGTCTTAGGAGGTTAAAAAGCACTTTAAGAACTTTATAGCTGGCCAAAGTGCCGTACACAAATCACAAAACAAGGAAATAAATGACTAAAAACAGTGAGAACACAGGGTGCAAAGTTTTTGTTTTTATTTTTATCAATTAGAAAAGTGTTTTTCAACCTTGGGTCAGGACCCCACGTAGGGTCGCCTGGAATTCAAATGAGGTCGCCTGAAATTTCTAGTAATTGATAAAAAAAACAAAAAAAACAAAACTTACTAATAGAAAGTATATGGTGAGTTGACAGAGACAATCACAATACATAAGACATGCCAAACTGTGAGTCTGAAACTGAAGCACTGTGGTTCTGTTTATCTGTCAAATGTTCATTGTGGTCAGTTTCAGATGCTGCAGCTCTTTCATAATTCATAGTTTGAGTTCTTGTTTGTTCAGTATTAATTGTCAGCCTTGTAAATCCAAGCTGGACTGACTGTACATATCCTGACCAAGGAAAATCAAATTCTCACTTTGTGCAGTAATCTACACCTGGCTTTTCTGCCTCCATCCATAATAATATACATTATATCGACTAAATGTCATCTAAAATTAACATTTATTTACAACATAGTACAGCAAACTATTATATGATCAAAAACAAATGAATTTTAGCACAAAAAAAAGTCTGTTTTAAATATCTGGGGTTGCCAGAAATTTGTGATGTTAAAATGAGGTCACGAACCAAAAAAGGTCAGAAACCACTGTACTAGAAATTTCAGGCGACGCCATGTGAGGTCCTGACCCCAGGGTTGAAAAACACTGGTTTATAGTCATATGTTTACAGTTTCCCACTTACACAAATTGCCATATATATATATATATATAAATATATATATATATATATATATATATATATATATATATATATATATATATGTATGTATATATATATACATACATACATACATACATATATATATATATATATATATATATATATATATATATATATATATATATATATATATAAAATAGGCTAAAATTTACTTAGGGGGTCAAATGAGTGGCCATTTTTGTCAAAAAAAAAGTTGTAAGAAATGCATAGAACTGTGTTGAAATAATGCTAATACATTTGTGCACAGACTACTGATATTATTTGACAGTGGAAGCTATATTTTCAGAAATATTGGATTTTGAATAGCACATGTATGTGAAAACTTTTGCTGGTGGACGGACGTGACATTACCCATGATGACCTGGTCAGTACCAGTACTTTATTAGTAATAAACTTATAGACTTACTATTGCTAATTCTCCTCTTATTCATAAATGTTAGTATTGTGGATCTAAAACAATAACAGCTGACACAAAAACACAAAATGTGGCAGTGGACAGATGTGACATGGTTGTTCCAGATCCCATCATACTGATGCTCAGCAGCCATGTCACCGTTTCCACAAATGATCCCTGTGCAAAAACTAGGATCAGAATTATTTATTGTATAGTTTATCATCATACTAAAGAGTAAATAACAATATAGAATTGTTATTTCTTTATAAAAATGCTTATTATTAGAAAACTGTTAATTTAAAAAGTGACATGTGACATTCTTAATGTATGTATTGGTGTAACATAAGCAGGATGGATCAGCACCATACTCCATATTGAAACCTGTAAAAATAAAACATGTGATATGTAGTATATAATCTTGTAAGAAAAACTGGGGAATCTAAAAGAATAGAATATTTGTTTTTCAGGTAAATTCAGTTCAAACATAACTTGGCTATTTGTGACATGAAAATATAGCATTAATTATGATGAAACTGGACATTTTTGAGCTGAAAACATAGTTCATATGACCATCAACATGTTGAACAGAACTGAAATCCTGTAAATTTGCAGAACTTGCATTTACCAACACAAAGTTCCTTTGGGGTTTCACTTAGATTGATTTCTTATGCACAAAGACATAAATAAGACCTCTAAGCAAATTTTAGCCGATATATATATTGTATGTGATGCTTTCTTTTAGCCTAATGACATACCAAAGGGATAACATCAGGCATCTATTATACGCCTGTTTTGATACAACTAAGACAACATAAGCTTTTCATAGGTTTTCTGTTTCTAAGAATGTGAAGGAAATCGAATGAATGGATCTCAATAAAAAGCTTTTTGTCACTAAGCAACATCCACTCCATGTCAGAACCACTTTTGTCTGTGTGATGTGTGGTAACATTAGTGCCATCGTATCAATGAATGGATCACATGTTCATTACAAACAGCTGAACCTTGGAAGAATCGACTAACTGCACACGTGTTTTTAGGCTATTCAGGTAAACAATGAAGTCATACACAAACTACCATCTCATAATCATTGTCCATTTAGACTGAAAAACTTCATTTTCCGATTCTTTTTTCAGGCTTTTAAACTTCATAAAAATAAATGTTCAACTCCCATTAAAATTCTGGTGTTCTTTTCAGGTAGATTTACTAGTTTTCTGAACTGTTTATGTCCCTCTCCCCTCAAATATCAAGTTTTTTTTTTTCCATGTTGCTGAGTTTATCTTGCAGAATGATATCTTAGCAGATTCAGGCGCTGTGAGGTTGTTTTAATATTCAGCTGAAGGTGGAATGTTGCTCTGCGCTTACCGTAAATCTGAATTTAAGAGGTGGACCCACAAGACAGGTTTCACAAGGGTTTTGGTGATCTGATGTGTAGCTTCTACAGATGTAAGGTGGAGACCTGAATTTAGGGCTGCTCGATTATCGAAAAAAAAAAAAAATCACGATTATTTTAGCAATAATTGAAATCACGATTATTAAAAACGATTATTTGTTAACCTTAAAGTTGTTTATTTTTGTCTTGCAAAACAATGTAAGATATACTCTTTAACTCTTTCAATGCCATGGGCCGATTAAATCGGCTTTACGAATACAACCTTTAAAGTGCCACGGGCCGATCAGATCGGCTTTGGAGAACACGCCATATTTGTGTACAAACAAACCCTCCACCCCCATTTCTTTCTCACATTTCGATGACGTTCTTTCAAATCTTCTTGCAAATTACGATCAATAATGAATCGGCTGCGTCCGGTGCGTTTTGAATCTAAGTAGCAATCGGTCGGATGTTACCGAGCGGTTTTTGACCAAGGAAGAGCTCGCGTTTCGTTTTCTGCTTGGGAAATTTTATGAATGAATTTATGAATGAAATCATATGCAAATTAGATGGCCATTTTATAGTAATATCGTAAACACAGCGATCTGTCAAAACAGTCCCATCTGCTAGAAAATGAGTTCTGATGACGATTCAGACTTCGATTATAAAAACGACGCGAAATACTGAAAAATGGCCAAATTCTGTGGCACTTTTAAGGCTTATTAGCCCCTTAACTGTCTGGCACCGAAAGAGTTAAATATAAGTAAAGCTTTTAACCATTAAAACAAAGTATGTTCACTTTTGTACGAAACAAAAAAATCTTTGAATGCAAATAAGTGTACTGTAAATTCAAGTATGTTTCCTTTTGTAAACAAATAGTGCACTGGAATGAAACTGCTCTAGACTTGCCATAGAACTGGAGCAATAAAAAAAAAAAACTCACGTAAAGTGCAAATTATAAATTCAAGTATGTTCAGTGTAGTATGAAACATAGTAAATTCAGTGACGTGCCGTGAGGTTTCAGTTAGGTTAATACGGGAGTTGCAGCGTAAAGAAATTCGGAGACTGAAGATTGCATTGCGGACGAAGTTGTAGACAGAGTTTTTTTTATGTGTTTTAGTTTTTCATAAGATTACGATAAAGGTGGCGGTGGTTAAACTTTAGATGGTTAAAAAGGTTTGCTGTGTTAGCGGTCGGTGCGGACACAACTATGAAACACTTTTTGCACGTAATGGGTTTTTGCTCTTCATCAAACCCAAAGTGATTCCATACAATTGAATTGGACTTGCCTTTTTTGTTTACCAAGCACTTCTGCTGCGATTCTCCTGCCATTTTTCCAGACCGCTAGGTACAACTTTCCTCTTGGGGTGGACCTGCCGGCTAGCAGGCAGCTGTAGCTTAGAGGGGGGCGGGGCAGAGCAGCTCATGGTAGCTTGCGTGCGCGTGAATTAAACAACTCAAAATTAATTATCGTTTTTTCTCGATTACATAATTTTTGTAATCGTTGCGTGTAATAATCGAAATCGTAATTGAGTTTCGATTAATTGCACAGCCCTACCTGAATTCATCACTGGAGATTAGGAAACATCAGACTTTGACAGCCACAAATGAGGAAAAAACAGAGGGAATGGGTTGGAAAATGCAAAAAAAAAAAAAAAAATTTATTACCCCGCCCCCTGAAGTGGTATTGTTTTTGGTTCGGTTTGTTTGTTTGTTTAACACTTTAGCAGCAAAACTATTGGTTGGATTCATACCAAATTAGGTTTATAGATTGCCACTGACCCACAGTAGATGTGATTACATTTTGGGAAAAGTAGGTCAAAGTTCTTTTTTTTTTTTTTTTTTTTTTTTTTTTAATGTTTTTATTAGCTTTCTTTATTGGAAGTAATTTCACAGGCAACAGCATGCAGTGTGATTCTGCGACTCCAGAACTGGTTTATTATGGATGTGTAAGAGTCCATTAGTACAGTATTAGCATTAGTATTTATATGTAAGTCCATTAGTTTAGTATTAGCATTAGTATGTAAGTCCATTAGTCCTACCTGAGGAGCGACAGTAATGTGGACTGAGTGTGTGTGAAGGACATGGACTGTATGTAACCCTGAGATTCTGAATAGAACATGTGTATTTCAGATCATACATGCACCCCTTCCTCTGTCTGCAGTACAGGGGTAGGGCGTGTTGTGGTGGGGGGGGCATGAATGTTGTGTTTAGTCTGCCAAAGCTCAGAGCTGGAAACCACAAATTTGAGTTGATCATACACTAAAAGCATGATAATAAATATTTGGAATGAAATTAATCACTGTATACGTTATACTGTACATGAGTTTTACCGTATTTGAGTTACAGCAGGAGTGTCAAACTCATTTTAGTTCAGGGGCCACATACACCCTAATATGACCTAAAGTGGGCCGGACCAGTAAAATGATATAAATAATAGGATAAAAACGTATAAATAATGTCAACTCCAAAGTTTTCTCTTTGTTTTTGAGTTAAAAAAGGAAAATTCCGTAATGAAAATGTTTACATCTACAAACTGTACTCGAACATAACATGATCAAATATGAACAACCTGAAAATTCTTAAGAAAAATAAGTGCAATTTTAACAATATTACGCCTCAGTTTATCATTTATACATGTGCATCATAACTTACAGATCACAGTGGATCTACAAATACACAAAATATTTGGTAACAGGCAGAATACTGGTACAATTCTGTAAACGTCTCTTAAGTCATTTCATATTGTTCATATTTGTTCAGGTTATTCACATTTTTTGTAAAAGGATAGTCTGTAAATATGAACATTTTTGTGTAATTTTACTTTTTTTTTTTAACACTAAAACAAAGATAAAAAATTAGCATTTTTCATTATTTACAGGTTGTCATGATAGTATTTTACTGGTCTGACCCACTTTAGATCGAATTGACCTAAAATGATTTTCACATCCTTGATTATTAATATCTTCCTTATAATATTTGCATTTCACAAATTCATGTGAGGGGCCGGATTGGACCCTTTGGTGGGCCGGTTTTGGCCCCCGGGCCGCATGTCTGACACCTGTGAGTTACAGTGTTAAAGGTGTGGGGAAACACCTAAAAAAACCAACATACAAGCAATATATACAATACAAAAAAATGCCATTAGACCAGTGTTTTTCAACCTTGGGGTCGGGACCCCATAAGGGGTCACCTGGAATTTGAATGGGAAATTTCTAGTAATTCATTAAAAAAAACACAAAAAACTTACTAATAAAAAATATATGGTGAGTTGAGAGAGACAATCCCAATACATAAAAGACAAACTGTGAAGCTGAAACTGAAGCACTGTGGTTCTGTTTATCGTTCAAATGTTCATTGTGGTCAGTTTCAGATGCTGCAGCTCTTTCATAATTCATAGTTTGAGTTCTTGTTTGTTCAGTATTAATTGTCAGCCTTGTAAATCTAAGCTGGACTGACTGTACATATCCTGACCAAGGAAAATCAAATTCTCACTTTGTGCAGTAATCTACACCTGGCTTTTCTGCCTCCATCCATAATAATATACATTATATAGACTAAATGTCGTCTAAAAGTTACATTTATTTGCAATATAGTATAGCAAACTATTACATGATCAAAAACAATTTAATTTTAGCAAAAAAAAAAAAAAAAGTCTCAGTTTTGAATATTTGGGGTCGCCACAAATTTATGATGTTAAAATTAGAGCCCGACCGATGTGGGATTTTTGGGGCTGATACTGATATTGGGGGCTAAAAAAAGCCGATATCCAATATATCGGCCGATATATGAAATAAGAACACTGATCTACACAGGATATAATAATCTTGTATGAGATAATTGTGGACAGGTGGATTAACAGTTGCATAAATCTTTGTTTATCTCACAAATATAATTTACACAACTTTCAAATGCAAACTATGGAATCACAAAAATAATTACAGCAAAAAATATGACTGACCGCACAATTCTGTTTTCACTCACAAATTTTGATGTGTCTGCCTCACGGCGCTACAACTTCTCATGTGGACTAAACTGAGCATGTGCAGAGTGAATTAGGTGAGTCCTAAGTTGTTCCTGATTGGAGCAACTGCAAGAGTTACAACTGACTCGTGTTACAACTGTCCTTCTAAGACGAGGGAGGGGGGGGAGGGGGGGGATAAGCAGTCCATCCTTGTCAGAGCGCGCAACCGGGGGGGGGGGTTGCTCCATGATTATGTGATTGTTTGCCGGGGGGTGATATCATCATTGTCAGTGAAAGTGAAACTAACTTGCTTTAAAGTTCCTCTTATTCTTCGGGCAGCACACACACACACACACACACACACACACACACACACACAGGAGCAGCGAGCGACAGAATCTCAGCGCAGCAAAAAAAGTTAATATATTGGCTACATATTGGCTGATGTTGATTAATTGGTGATACGCTATAATCGGCCCGATTAATTGACCGGCCGATTAATCAGTCAGGCTCTAGTTAAAATGGGGTCACGAGTCAAAATACAGTCGTGTAAAAACTTATTAGACCACCCCTTGTTTTCTTTAATCTCTTGTTCATTTTAATGTCTGGTACAACTAAAGGTACATTTATTTGGACAAATATAATAATAACAATAAAAATAGGTCATAATAGTTTAATTTCACAGCTGATATCTATTAGCGTATTCTTTTGTTGGAAACTCCAAGAAAAAGTCCGGATTCTTTTTGGTGTCATTTTTACCTCCGCCAAGGAGGTTATGTTTTTGCCAGGGTTTGTTTGTTTGTTTGTTTGTTTGTTTGTTTGTTTGTTTGTTTGTCTGTCCGTTAGTGTGCAACATAACTCAAAAAGTTATGGACAGATTTGGATGAAATTTTCAGGGTTTATTGGAAATGGGATAAGGAAGAAATGATTAAATTTTGGTGGTGATCGGGGGTGGGGGGGCCCACGGCGGGGGGCACTGATCAGCCTCGGCGGAGGTCTGCGCTCTCCGAGTGCTTCTAGTTATAAATTTAATTCTTGACTTGATCTGATCCCAAACAAAAAATTGTTGTTTACCATCGTCTGTGGGCATGTGTATTTAAAAGTGTACCTAAGGTAAAGTCCTGTGATCATATATCAGTCAGTTTAGTATGTGACCAAGATGTTACCTATCCTACGAAATTTACGACTGACCAGTGAAACAAAGAAAATCTAATCCTGACTAATATGCGGTTAAACTTAAGAATTCAATGATCTAAATAAAGATAATATTTCATATCTATCCATTTTCTATGTTTTCTTGATAATAACCAAAATCACTTCAGTTCTTACATCAATGTCTATGGCAGGGCTGTCAAAGTCATTTTAGTTCAGGGGCCACATTAAGCCAAATTTGATCTGCAGTGGGCCGGACCAGTGAAATAATAACATAATAATATATAAATAATGTCAACTCCAAATGTTCTACTATGTTTTAGAGCGATAAAAGTAAAATTATGCGATGACAATGTTCATATCTACCAACTATCCTTTAAAACAATGTGAATAACATGAACAAACTGAAATTCTTAAGAAATCGAAGTGCAATTTCAACAATATTCTGTCTCAGTTTATCATTTACACATGTAAATTACAACTTACAGAACACAGTGGATCAACAAACACACAAAACATTTAATAAAGAGGCAGAATATTGGTAAACTTACATTTCAGATATTTCAGATTTGTCATATTTGTTCAAGTTATTTGGGTTTTTTTGTGAAATGATTGTTTTAGTGTAAATACAGTAAAATGACATAGAAATTTTTACATTTAGAAGAGAAACATTTGGAGTTGTGAGTATTTATATGTTATTATGATAGTATTTTACTGATCCGACCCACTTGAGATTGAATTGGTTTGTATGTGGAACCTGAACTAAAATGATTAACATCTTCAACGCAATTTTTACATTTCACAAATTAATCCCAAGGGCCGGACTGGACCCTTTGGCGGGCCGGATTTGGCCCCCAGGCCGCATGTTTGACAGCTGTGATCTATGGCATTGTACTGACAAAAACAGTGCTTTTATTTTCATTCCATGTTTTCTTTTCTGTCTGTTTTAGTCACAGGATACAACAGGAGTTAGTGCTTGATCGCATAACCGTTGTTTTTGACGACTTTTGATGGTCTAATAATTTTTTCCGCGACTGTAGGTTGGGAACCACTGCTGTAATGGTACCCATAATGGTTCTGTGGAAGTAATTAACAGTGCAATCAGCTGATGGATACAGTGACTATGCCGTGTATTTGGTGATGGTGTTATTTAGAGTTCAGGAGTTTCAGATGTTCCAGTGGTGTGAGGTTCTGGTCCTAATGGATCGTAGCCTCCTGCCCGAGGGAAGTGGATCAAAAAGTCTAAGACCAGGTTGAGGTCTGCACACCCCAGAGTCCTGGAGGTGGACAGGTCTTGGCCGTGTAGAACTGGACCCAAGGTTCTAACAGTTTTGGATTTTTCATTATAGTTTTGTTTAGTTTTGACTTTTTTTTCTCTAATTTAGTTAGTTTTAATTAGTTTTTAGAGCAGGTTTGCTAGTTTTTATCAATTTTCATTTTTTTTCCTAAATTCTTAGTTTTAGTATTAATTTTAGTTTTGTCGTATCTTTTATCTTCCTCGCCGTCATATTCAAATAAATCCCAGACAGGACTCTCGCTACTTTCTCCCAACTTTAGTCTCCATGTTTCCAGGTAGAGTGGGGACCAGAAGACGAGTCTAAACGACAAGTGACGGACCGTGAAGTGCCGTAAGGGGCTGCTAGCTAAAATTGCTAGAGCGAAATAAATCGATTTCGTATCAATCCGACGTTGACAAAGACGAAAACTAAGGGAATTTTATCCGTAATTTGTATACGTTTTGGTTAGTTTTGTAAGCACATAATACAGTTTCAGTTAGTTATTGTTTTTTTTCTTGTAATTATAGTTTTTACTTCAGTTAACGAAAATGTTTTTTTCAGTTCTAGTTTTCGTCATTTTGTTCATTTTCAATAACCTTGACTGGACCATTATCTTCACTGGTAGCTTGAATTTCTCGAGCTACCGCAGGAAGAACATCCTCTGCTGGGCCATTATGGTTCAAGAAAAACAAAAAAAAAAAAATCAGATTTCAGATCTCAGAACAGATCGTTTTATGTTTGCAGTTTCCCTTTTCACAACACAACACTGCTCAAAACTGTCTGAAGTCGGCTGCAAATGTTCTTCTGTAAAACTTTCAAAATAAAGATTTGCCCTTTTAAAACTTTCACAACTTTTTTGCATCACTTTTCAAATCATCTCTTCAGGGCTTCCAACCTAGAAAACTGTAATACACCAGCAGAACAATGACGAACAGCGACACAGAGCAGTTGTGAAGAAAGAAAATTAACAAACAAAACAACGTGTGCAAAGACTTGGACTTTTTTTTGTTTTTTTTCCCCAGTCCATCAAAATATTACATAAGCTTTCAAAACTTTACAAGTGTTTTGTGTTAGAGTTTAAGCTCTTAAAAACTTTCAACCTTCCATTTTTTATTAATTTATTTTTTTCATTTTCAGATTCACAAATTATTATTCAAAGCAGAGTGCTCTTCATTTTGTGCTGTGAGATGCTTATTGATGAATACCTTTAGAATGAGATTGGATCCTCTTAAGATAACGGTCAAGGAAGGACACTGAGATCTACTCATCAAAAAGGATATGCTTTGGATCACTTCCAAAACAAAGGTTCAGCCCTCAGTTTTTATACTCTGAGTACATACAAGCATATGTCCTTGGAAATCATAAGGTGACCCTAGAGTTCTGTTCATTTATGTCGTATTTTATGTACACCCAAAGCTATTACGTTCAATTTATAAGAGACTTGAAAGGTTGAGCGCAGCTGGATGATATCAATGTTCGGCTTCTGTCGATCTGTGCGTTAGCTTTATCTGCTTATCCTTTGTGGGGAATCAGAGTTGATCTCAGTTAACACAAGATAGGTGTCTTAAGGTTTCCGGCAAAGGCGGAATCAGAAACCCAGACGGAAGAATTATTTTTAACCAGGTTTGCTACAGAGCTCCGGGTCAGAAACCAATCTCGTGTATAGGACTGACAGGAAGAACGTCAGAAAAAGTGTCAGACTACACTGAAAAAAATAACTATTAACATTTACTTTGAAAAATCCTCCTAAGTTTTTGCAAGATGAGATTCTAATTAAATTTTACTATTCTAAATCAAGTAAAACTCTCTTGCCTTTATCAAGTAAAATGTAAATGGGATTTGTAAATAAATGTGTTTTTTTTTTATATTTGGTTATGTGAAATAATGAAGTGAGGTTTATGTGATTTTTTAAAAATATATATTTCTGTGTGTATAATAGAAATACTAAGTAACTTTTAAGTGTGCTGATTATTTACAATATTGGATAACTTTTTTTATCTGTTGTATCAGTATATTTAATCTTTTTACAAAAATAATTATTAAGCACTATATTTGTATAATAACTACTTCATTTGTTAAATTTTATTGAATTAATATGAAAAATCAATAATATAAAAATGCCACAATAACAACAACTTTTTTTATTGACAACCTTTTTTGTCCAAGTTTTACACCAGAAGTATAAACGTGTGTATATCTCGCACACAGAGTGTCAGATTGAGTTGGACCCAACGTAGCATTTTTGCGGAATGACAACCTGAACACGATGATATGTAACTCGTATAGTTAGAATGTAAAACGACTCTCTGGCGCCCCCTAAATTTTTCAAATGGGATAAAAAGTGTTTTTAATGTAGTCAAAAAAAATATTGGCACACACATCCCTCATACCAAACTGAACCAAAAAGCCAATGAGGACACACCCCTATTTACAATCATGTTGCCATGACAACATTGTAAAAAAAAAAAATACTGTTGTTTTTACAGAAAAAAAACTGGCAGCTGTGGTTTCCAGAACAATACTGTAAAAAACACATCCAACTGTAAACATATTTGTGGAGTAACATGTACATTAAACATTTTAAACATGTACATTTAACATTTTAAACATGTACATTTAACATTTTAAACATGTACATTTAACACTGGATTTAAATGGTAAATGGACTGCACTTATTTAGCACATTTTCTACACCTTCACTTTCCATATCCACCAGGTCTGACTGGGAGCAGTTTAGGCTTCAGTGTGTTCCATGGACACTTTAACATATGGACAGTCAGAGCCAGGATTTGAACCATCAACCCATTGGTTATTGGAAGAGCCGCTTTACCAACTCTACCAACCCATTAATTTACAAATTGAAAATGTTACATTGTTAAATGTTTACTTTTATACATATATATATATATATATATATATATATATATATATATATATATATATATATGTATATGTAAAGCAAATAGGCCATAATTGTTTTTCAATTTACAGTTTTATTTTCTAAAAACAATAGAATTACATCCAAATCTGCTTTTATTCACATTCTTTTCCTTTAAAAACTACAGCTATATTTGAATTAATTGTTCACACGAAAATCTTTTCAAATAAACAACTTTGCATTGTATTGTCACTTACAGTTTTTTATGCTGCAATTTTACAACTTTTTGGTGTTAATTCTGCAGTCATTTTTTACAGTGGACACCAAAACTGTACCATTCACATGAATGGGTTTTGGGCAGAATCCCACCCCTCATACTTTCATCATCTCCTCCTAGGGTTTACATCCAATTTGGACCAAACTTGGTAAAAATCACCTACACAAATGTGTGATCAAAAATGATCAATTACATTTTTGATCGAATGTTGCGCATGGCTGTGACGAGCCTGTGATGAAGCGTTCATTTTCAGAAGTATGAAACTGTGCTTATCTCCCAGAATTTCAGGTCGAGTCCACGATACGCTGTCCTCTTACTGCGGGTGGCCTCGGCGGTCACACAGGAGGGGGAGGGCCTTAACACCGCTTACGGTTTTAATTTTCATAGAACATCCAAGCACTACTTTCACCTGATCTGTTTGTTCTTCTTGATTCAATTACCGTTTTTCTTAGTTGGATAACTTATTAGTTTCATTCTGAATTTCATTTCGTAGTTTTGTCGATTCTTATTTATTTCTATGTGCATTGCTTATGTATTTATTTATTCATTTATTTTGTTTATTTATTCTTTTTTTTTGTTATACTTGTTTATGACTTATTTCCTTCATTTAGTTCATTTTCTTTACTTATGATTGTATATCATTATTAGACACTGCAAATACTTTTTTTATTTCAAGTCTTTGGGGAGGCCCTCGATAAACCACTTTGGTTTTTGGCTTCCCCGGCATGTCTTTTACTGTTATTATTATTGTGTTTTATTGTCGTGTATACATACAAATAAACAATTCAACAATTCTATTATTATTATTATTATTATTATTATTATTATTATTATTATTATTATTATTGTTGTTGTTGTTGTTGTTGTCGTTATTATTGTTATTATTATTATTATTATTATTATTGTTGTTGTTGTTGTCGTTATTATTGTTATTATTATTATTATTATTATTATTATTATTATTATTATTATTATAGTTTTGTCATAGTTTTTGTCCCCTACAGAGAACAAAAATGCATTGAGGATATGCCAAAATAGTAATGGGTTTTGTATTAAATCATAAAAGTGTGGTATGGTCCAACACTAACGTACAGGTATGACCTTCTTGTCATCCATTGTGCCGTCGCTGACACTATTCAGATTTAACTGTGTATGTTTGTGTCTCCGCTGTGGAATACATTTACAGCACAGAGAAATTAATTTACTGTAGCCATTATAAATGAAAGGCCCACTTTGAATCCACTCTGTCATAGTAAATTGATAACCCACCGTCTCACATACCCTGTGATCCATTATTTTTGAAAGCCATTGCTCCGGTTTATTGATTACACACAAACACACACTCACACATACACAACAGTATTTTTTTTTTTTTTTTGTTCTTTTTTTTTTTGTCTCCTTTCCCCATCATAACACTATGAATGCCCCAAGGATGCCATTGACCCTACTGCTACCAGTGAAGTGGAAGTGACTGATGTCGTAACAAAAGCTGTGACAGCGCAAATGGAGCTGAGAGTCTTTCAGCTGCAAAGCACTGAACCCACGTTTACATGGCAGCCATTCCAGACTGTTGACGTTTAAATCCCTCCTTGCTCTTTTCCGTACATCGGCTGGGAAAAATTAGGCCACCGAGACTTAAATAAACAGGAATTTGGCAGCCGAAAAAAAAAAAAAAAGGACGGCTTGTGCAAAGTTAAATTTCAATTTCAATTGGCACGCTCACCTGAAACTTCTTTTCCTGCAGTGCTGGCAGTTCTTCCGCTGAGTCTGATCCAAAGATTTGTCACGAAAAAAAAAAAAAAAAAAAAAAACGTAGCAGATGTGTTGCTCCGTAGAGAAAGTCGGTGACCCAGCTCCTGTGTATCAAAGCGGCATTTTGTGACTGGTGAAAGCAATCTGTTGTAATTGCAATGGAGCACAGCGGTGTAGTTTCAGCTCATTGTCTCAATCACTGCTGAATGTCACAAACCAAGTGTGTGGGCAGATTAACAAAAGAAACCCGACGCCTGAAAGCCTCATTTGCATACGTGCGATATGTTGGAGCTTTTTCAAAAACTGTCAATACGTGGGCTTGATTTCTAATCGCCCCAAAGCAGTTCATACTTTATTTGTACACAGTCGTATTCTGTAGTAGTATGGCCTTCTGCTGTGTTTTTGACTGAAGTGCTTCCAGATGTTTGGAGACGGACGCACATGGAGGTTTTACAGGAAGTGTGTTATTACAGTTACAATTTAGGAAACCAGGGATGTGACGATACGAACGTTTCATATCACGGTTATTGTGACTAAAATTATCACGGTTATCATTAGTGGTCAAAATGTTCAAAAAGTACTAATACACACACTGAAATAATTTGAAAAAAACAAAACAAACAAACCAAAAAATAATAATAATAATAATAAAATAATTATGTGTATTTTTGCACATCTTTTGTCTACTTTGGTATGTTTTAGTGTATTTTTGCGTATTTTTTTGTTTACTTTAGTATATTTTTAGTGTATTTTTGCATATTTTTTGTATACTTTAGTGTATTTTTGCTTATTTTTAGTATACTTTAGTATGTTTTTAGTGTATTTTTGCATATTGTTTGTATACTTTAGTATGTTTTTAGTGTATTTTTGCATATTTTTTGTTTACTTTAGTATATTTTTAGTGTATTTTTGCATATTTTTTGTATACTTTAGAATATTTTTAGTTTATTTTTGCATATTTTTTGTATACTTTAGTGTATTTTTGCTTGTTTTTAGTATACTTTAGTATGTTTTTAGTGTATTTTTGCATATTTTTTGATTTACTTTAGTATATGTTTGGTGTACTTTTGCATATTTTTTGTATACTTAAGGGTATTTTTGCTTGTTTTTAGTATACTTTAGTATGTTTTTAGTGTATTTTTGCATATTTTTGGTATACTTTAGTGTATTTTTGCTTATTTATAGTATACTTTAGTATGTTTTTAGTGTATTTTTGCTTATTTTTTTGTTTACTTTAGTATGTTTTTAGTGTATTTTTGCATATTTTTTTGTTTACTTTAGTATATTTTTAGTGTATTTTTGCATATTTTTTGTATACTTTAGTGTATTTTTGCTTATTTTTAGTATACTTTAATATGTTTTTAGTGTATTTTTGCATATTGTTTGTATACTTTAGTATGTTTTTAGTGTATTTTTGCATATTTTTTGTTTACTTTAGTATATTTTTAGTGTATTTTTGCATATTTTTTGTATACTTTAGAATATTTTTAGTTTATTTTTGCATATTTTTTGTATACTTCAGTGTATTTTTGCGTATTTTTTGTATACTTTAGTGTATTTTTGCTTGTTTTTAGTATACTTTAGTATGTTTTTAGTGTATTTTTGCATATTTTTTGATTTACTTTAGTATATGTTTGGTGTACTTTTGCATATTTTTTGTATACTTAAGGGTATTTTTGCTTTTTTTTAGTATACTTTAGTATATTTTTAGTGTATTTTTGCATATTTTTGGTATACTTTAGTGTATTTTTGCATATTTTTGGTATACTTTAGTGTATTTTTGCTTATTTATAGTATGCTGTAGTATGTTTTTAGTGTATTTTTGCTTATTTGTTTGTTTACTTTAGTAAATTTTTAGTGCATTTTTGCATATTTTTTGTATACTTTAGCGTATTTTTGTTTGTTTTTAGTATACTTTAGTATGTTTATAGTGTATTTTTGCATATTTTTTGTATAGTTAAGTGTATTTTTGCCTATTTTTAGTATGCTTTAGCATGTATTTAGAGTAATTTTGCATGTCTGTTGTGTACTTTAGTGTATTTTTGCATACTTATTGTATTCTTTAGTATGTTTTTAGTGTAATTTTCCATATTTTTTGTGTATTTTAGTGTGTTTTTGCATATTTTTGTATACTTTAGTGTATTTTTAGTGTGATGGTGTGAGAAACGTTTGTATTTGTCATTATTTCTAGTTTATTCTGTTCTTATTTGACTGATTCTGATCCACTTTAGCTCCTACTGGTCTAAATGTGGAACCTGAACAAACATGAGTCTAAAACAGTGAATGCCAAACATACAAATGTGCATTAAAGATGGCACCTTATAGCCATTGTTGGACCATTTTCCACATCAAGTTTGTGTTCAAAGTGCGGTAATCAAACACGGTTATCGTGATAATTAGAATTTAAACGGTAATACTAACCTTGGGGAATTTTACTGCGGTTTATCATTATACCGATAATCGTTACATCCCTATAAGAAAGTGAAGATTTTTACCGTCCCACAAATGTAATAAATCCCCACAAAAGTAATAATTATTATTACCCCCGTCAAGTGTAACGGCAGAGGTAAATTTTTTTGTTTGTTTGTTTGTTTGTCTGTTAGCGATATAACTCAAAAAGTTATGGATGGATTTGGATGAAATTTTCAGGAAATGTTGGTACTGGCACAAAGAACAAATGATAAAATTTTGGTGGTGATCGGGGGGGGATTTTTTTTGTTTGTTTGTTTGTCTGTTAGCAAGATAAATAAAAAAAGTTATGGACAGATTTGGATGAAAATTTCAGGAAATGTTGATACTGGCACAAGGAACAAATGATTACAAACTAGACTAGAAGCACTCGGAGAGCACAGACCTCTGCCAAGGCAGATCAGTGGGCCCCCCCATATTATTTTTCACAATTTAAATAAGGTTAGACTTCAAAAGTGGTTCATTTTTGCATGATCTTTAAAACTCTGGCCACCAACTACAATTTTCACATTGTAAACAAAAGAAAATTACAAGACTAGCATCTGTCTCCCAAGTGTGCCTAAAACGCACTATTTCTTCCATTTGATATGTATGATTAGGGCTGACCTTGATTTACAAAAATAAAATCAAATTCGAGCAGAAAAATAAATCACTATATAATATTTAATAGTTTGATTTATAGGTGTGCATTTTACGCACACTTGGTGACAAATGCTAGTATTTTTGAACATTTGACCTAGCGCCAAAAATAATAATGCAAATTAACCAATGTTGGAGTTAATCACTGACATATGCCAGGATGAAAAAATCAAATAATATGTGATCCACTTTTAATGTAGTATATAGAAAAATTTTTTTTTTTTTTTGCATCCAAAAAAATGGTTTGTTTACATTACAAACATGGCATTTAAAGAGTTAAAAAAAAATGGGACAATTATTGAGTATTTGGTATTTTTATTTACGGCTCAAGTTGATGAAATAGAAAAAAAGTGTAAAAGAATTAAAAACAAACTGTATGAATTTTTTTGGACATTATTCCACAAGTGTGCCTGAAACGCACTATTTCTTCCATTTGATATGTACGATTAGGGCTGACCTTGATTTACAAAAATAAAATCCAATTAGAGCAGAAAAGTAAATCAATATATAATGTTTAATAGTTTGATTTATAGGTATGCATTTTATGCACCCTTGGTGACAGATGCTAGTATTTTTGAACATTTGATCTAGCGCCAAAAATAATAATGCAAATTAACAAATGTTGCTGTTAATCACTGACATATACCAGGCTGCAAAAATCAAATAATATGTGATCCACTTTTTATGTAGTATATTGAATTTTTTTTGTTTGTTTGTTTTTTGCATCCAAAAAAATGGTTTGTTTACATTACAAACATGGCATTTAAAGAGTTAAAAAATGTGACAATTATTGAGTATTTGGTATTTTTATTTACCCCTCAAGTTGATGAAATAGAAAAAAAGTGTAAAAGAATTAAAAATAAACTGTATGAATTTTTTTTTTGACATTATTCCACAAGTGTGTCAAAAAGGCACACTTGGTGCTTAGTAAGGGCCTTGCTGGACGGGATACCGGAGGGTTAAAGGTGCTCTAGAAATAAATCTATTATTATTATTATTATTATTATTATTATTATTATTTATTCAGGTTATTCAATGAGTGATGCAGTCTACTGATACATAGTGTGATTTTTTTTGTGGTTTCGGTCCTATGTGCGTTCAAGTACCAGACTTCCCTCTACTGGTGAGAGTTTAGAATATCAATAATATATTAAAACCCCTTCCATTTTTTTTTTTTTTTTTTTTTTTTTTTTTTAGTTATAGCATGAGTTTGAGTTGATTCACCCAGGCTAAAAATAGGCTGCTTGACACTCAACATCAACAAATCCTTTTTAACTGTAATAACCTGTAAAGCCTGTGAATAAGGCTGACGCAGTAATGAGTCACAGTAAGGCTTCCCATGGTTTTATTTTAGGCGAACACTGCACCAGCTGGTTTCACACTGATTAGTTCCCCTTCTATGGTTGAAGGTTTGCCCAGTCATTAACCACTGAGTGTTTCAGAAGAAAAACATGGCATTGTGTTGTGCTTTTTTTGACATCCCCCGATTGTACTTTCCACATTGTAAACATTTTTAAAGTGTGTCACGTCATCTAAAAATAACCAGCGCTTCACTTTGGTAAATGGCCTTATTTTTCTGTCTTTCCAGGTGTGCACAGGGGGACGTTGTCACACACACAGCATGGCTCAACCGGTCAAGTATACTGTATGCCGGAGAAGATAAATGGTCGGTGGATCCCAGAGTGAGTCTGGTGACCCTCAATCAAGAGGAGTTTACCATCAAGATTGAAAACGTGGACATGACAGATGAAGGGCAGTATGTGTGCGCCGTGCAGACCAGCCTTCGGCCCAGAACCACCTCAGTGCACATCCTCGTCCAAGGTAATCACAACATTCTTACATCAAAATGTCTGCTCACAAGGTTCCTACACTTCTCAAAATCCCACATGTATCCAAACTAAAACTTTCGGACTACCCTGGAGATTTTTCAGACGGTATTTGCCATCTGCGTACAAATAGCTAGATCTGTATCATCGAAATAAAAAGACTGAAATGGGTTTACATTCTGCTTTTTACATGTTTATATATGTGACATTAGAATGTAGTCATTAACCCAGTGGTTCTCAACCTTTTTTCGCTCGTGACCTCATTTTAACATCACAAATTTCTGGCGACCCAAAACGGAGACTTTTTTTTTTTTTTGCTAAAATTAATTTGTTTTGATCATGTAATAGTTCGCTATACTATGTTGCAAATAAACGTTAATTTTAGACGACATTTAGTCTACACTCTCAAAAATAGAGGTATGAGATCAGAACATTTATGTACCTACAGGGTGGGGAAGCACAATTTACAATATTTTGAGGCAGGGATTGAAAGACAGTGTATGACCAATTAGTTTATTGAAAGTCATGAGAATTTATTTGCCACAAGAAAATTGACATAATAGAAAATGTTTTTATTCTGTGTGTCCTCCTTCTTTCTCAATAACTGCCTTCACACACTTCCTGAAACTTGCGCAAGTGTTCCTCAAATATTCGGGTGACAACTTCTCCCATTCTTCTTTAATAGTATCTTCCAGACTTTCTGGTAATAGTTTTGCTCATAGTCATTCTCTTCTTTCCATTATAAACAGTCTTTATGGACACTCCAACTATTTTTGAAATCTCCTTTGGTGTGACGAGTGCATTCAGCAAATCACACACTCTTTGACGTTTGCTTTCCTGATTACTCATATGGGCAAAAGTTTGTGAAAAGGTATGGATAATAGTGTTAGGTATGATTATGACATCAATATGTGTTTGGTTTCAAAACAACTGACGTAGTGCCTGCTGAGAAAAAACAACAAAATGTTCATTGTAAATTTTGCTTCCCCACCCTGTATAAGTACATTTTTTAAGAATGTTCTCTCAAAAGTACAATATTGGTCTTTAAGAGGCCAGAATTGCACCTTTAGACTATGAAAAAGGGTCCAAAGTTATGTAGAGTTCAAATTTGTACTATAAGGTACCCTGCAGCATTAAAAAAATGTGTGTAGACCATGAGAACAGGCTATAGGCTAGGAGAACTGAACAGTAGGCCGAATTACACTGGTCTACAAGGAAAATGCTTCCAGAATAAAAGTAATGAAATTTTACCACATGAGAGTCATTGATAAAGAAAAATCAAGTCAAAAATGCTGGTTGGCTGAACTTTCCAAGATACAGCCTTGGGTCAAAATGTGAAATTCAAGAATTAACGAGAGAATGGGTTTGACTCAAAAGGAATATTTGTCTCAGAGCTACAAGATCTACTTCAAAACACTGTCTGCACATTAGAATACATTCACTTTACAGGTTCTGTTTAGTGGAAGATTTATAGAACTATTATATAAATGTACATAAACTAATATATATGTGTGTGTATATATATATATACATAAGGGTGGGGAAGCAAAATTTACAATGAACATTTAGTTGTTTTTTCTCAGCAGGCACTACGTCAATTGTTTTGAAACCAAACATATATTGATGTCATAATCATACCTAACACTATTATCCATACCTTTTCACAAACTTTTGCCCATATGAGTAATCAGGAAAGCAAACGTCAAAGAGTGTGTGATTTGCTGAATGCACTCGTCACACCAAAGGAGATTTCAAAAATAGTCGGAGTGTCCATAAAGACTGTTTATAATGGAAAGAAGAGAATGACTATGAGCAAAACTATTACCAGAAAGTCTGGAAGATACTATTAAAGAAGAATGGGAGAAGTTGTCACCTGAATATTTGAGGAACACTTGCGTAAGTTTCAGGAAGGGTGTGAAGGCAGTTATTGAGAAAGAAGGAGGACACATAGAATAAAAACATTTTCTATTATGTACATTTTCTTGTGGCAAATAAATTCTCATGACTTTCAATAAACTAATTGGTCAAACACTGTCTTTCAATCCCTGCCTCAAAATATTGTAAATTTTGCTTCCCCACCCTGTATATATATGCCTTAAATCGACACCATGATTGGCCAAATGATGTGAATACACCGTTCTCTTAGCGCTCATGTTCATATTATTATAACAATGAAAATAAGATTTACCTGTCAGCACAAATAGAAATTCAGAATTTTAGTTGCACCCCAGTGGCTGACTGTGCAGAGCTTGTATCAGCCTGGGATTGATTCCAGTATTGGCTCTTTTGCTGCTTGTCATTCCCCTACATTTCCCCGTCTATCTTCATTATACAGTATATCTGTCAAAACACCAGAAAACATTCTAAAATGTCTTGGAAGCCTTTCTTGGCATCGCTTAATGAGGATATATAACTGTAATATCACTGTTTTGCTGCCATTTGGTGCTCACCTGTTTGTTTTCCCTTCATACATGAACCCTATTTTGTTGTCTATATTGGTGGATAACCCCCATCCCCATTTGTTTTATATATATTTATCTGTATATACAGTACTGTGCAAGAGTCTGACACCACCTTTGGCTTTGTTGAATCTGTGGAGCTGATTTAGGGCCATAAGTTTTGTATATGAAAATATAAAATTTGAAACTGAAAATGTAAGTTTTGATCTGAAATTTTGAAAAATACAACAAAGTATTCCAATTAAAAATAAGTGTATGAAAAGTTTTTTTTTTTTCAGGTTAAATATAATTTTGATTCACTTCGATAATTCTTTTGAATAAATTATTTATTTTAATTTTTCACTTTCATATATATTTTAATATTTGAGGGTTTTTTTTAGTTGCATGTTTTATCTTTTCAGATTCAGGTCTTATTTTTTACGGTTTCAAATCATATTTTTTCATTTTCAGATCTTTTTTTCAGTTTCAGATCTCTTTTGTTCACTTTCAGTTCTCTTTTTTTTCGCTTGTTCAACTTTTGGCCCTGATGTGGCGTGGAGGGCGTGGAATCATGTTGCCTTCAGGGAATGTAGGAACTAAAACAATTCAGACTCAACACTTTATATACACTATATTCCCGTCACTATGTATTAATTTATGGCTCGGATCTGATGGAGAGCATTATTCTGAACCAAGATAATTTTCACTTGTTCCATTGACATTTTTTTCTTTTTTTTTTTTTTTTTTTTTGTTGCTTGAATTAAGCAAAAAAAAAAAATCTGGCAATGGAACAAGTGAAAATAATCTTGGTAAGATTTCTTGAAATACAATTTTCAAGATCTGTGTCTAAAAATAAGTTCTTATATCTCACTGACAAGTTACTCTTTAGGTGATTATAGCTTATTTTAAGTGCGATGAGATATTTTGACTAGAAATGACAAAAATACACTTGGTATGATTTAGATGTTTGCAGTGTATATACATCCACAATTGATCTTAATACAGAGACTGAAAAATACACGTGTGATCATTAGAACTTCACTGAACCAATAAAGATAATATTTGCCGAGGGCTTTTGCACAGAACTGTAATTTTTTAAATCAAATTTTCTACACACTTTTTGGTCATGCAATAAGCTTAAAAAATATTGGGATGACATCTACACCACATTATTTGACATATTCAGAATACATATACCTGAGGAACCCTTGCACGCTCTGCTAGGAGCCATTCCTGAAGGTTTTGAAAGCACAGATAATATATATCTACTTCACATTCTCCTGGCAGCAGCAGTTAAGGGTATCACTGTTAATTGGCTGACACCAAATGTTCCAACACTCCAATCATGGAGAGACCACGTATGGCAGGGGTCTCAAACTCATTTTAGTCCACGGGCCAGATTCAGGCAAATTTGATCGGAAGTGGGCCGAACCAGTGAAATAATAACATAATAATATATAAATAATGTCAACTCCAAACTTTCCCCTATGTTTTAGAGCAAAAAAAGTAAAATTATGCGATCAAAATGTTTACATCTATCAACTATGCTTTAAAATAATGTGAATATCATGAACAAACTGAAATTTCTTAAGAGAACTAAGTGCAATTTTAATGATATGATGTCTCAGTTTATCATTTACACATGTAAATTACAACATACAGATCACAGTGGATCAACAAATACACAAAACATTTAATAACAGGCAGAATATTGGAAAACTTGCACTTCAGACATTCCAAAATGTTCATATTTGTTCAGGTTATTCATGTTTTTTGTGAAATGATAGTTTGTTTTAGTGTAAATACAGTAAAATGATATGAAATTTTTTACATTTACAAAGAGAAAAATTTGGGGCTGAGAGGATTTATAGGTTATTCTGATAGTATGTTACTGATCCGACCCACTTGAGATTAAATTAGGAACCTGAACTAAAATGACTAATATCATCGGTGTAATTTTCGCATTTCACAAATTCATCCTCTGGGCCGGACTGGACCCTTTGGCGAGCAGGATTTGGCCCCCGGGCCACATGTTTGACACATGTGGCATACGGGAACTTTATAGAATGGAGGATATAACTGATAAATTAAGGCTCCAGAAGGAGAAACTCCTAAGGAGATGGGCCCCTGTGTTGCTCATATTGTTTTGAACTGAAACAGCAAGCCCCCCCCCCCCGCCCCCCCACACACCACCACCACCACCACGACACACACACATACACACACACACAAATAGTTTTTGTTTTGTTTTATTTTTGTTTTGTTTCTGTTTTGTTCTGCTTTGTTTCATTTTGTTTTCATTTTGTCTGTGTGTGAATTTGTTGGTATGAACTAGGGATGTCTGATACTGGCTTTTTTTGCCAAAAACCAATATGCCAATATTATCCAACGCTTAATTTCCGATTCCGATAGCTACCGATACCACTGCCGATATATGTGGGATATTAAACTAATTTTAGGTAACATCACATATCTCCTGTCATGGAATTAACACATCATGTCTAATTTTACTGTGATGCCCCATTGGATGCATTCTCAAATGCAACAAGACTTTCGAAATGTAAACACTGTCTGTGCAAAGAATACATACTTCAACTTAAGTTGTGGAAAAAATGCCATATTTATTTATGTTCTCTCCCTCCCTCCATGAGTCTATTACAGTGTGGCATCTCTACTGTACAATTTTGAAAACTGCACATTTCTTTCAGCTACAAACAATGCTTCATTTATGCATCGGTAAATGCCGGTGAAATCAAGGCATTATTTTATCGGTTTTAGTGATAGGCAAAAAAAACGATATTCACCGATATTACATTTTTATGCCAATATCGGGCTGATAATATCGGTGGGCCCATATTATCGGACATCCCTAATATGAACCTATCTGATGTGATACTTCAGTCTGTTGTCTTTTGAGTATTTACAATCCAAGTCGTATGACTGTATGTTGAATATCTATGTGTCCAATAAATAATAAGTAAAAAAAAAAAAAAAAAGAACTGTCATTTTACACAAGGTAATTTAGGTTCAATAGTCTGGAACTAAAATCTAATTCTATACAGATCCCACCTGTGCAGAAATCCTTTTTTGTTGTTGTTGTTGTAATAAACATTAATGCAAATGATAAACATTAAGATATATTGTAATTGAACTGCTGCTCTATATTCTATAATACCATCTGAAATAAATCTGTATGCATATTATTAAAAATTACCCCCAGATTCCACACATGCACATCCTGGAATCAGCATCCGTACACTTCCACCATCATCACACTATTTTAGTTTGATCCTACTGCTTGTGCTGTGCTTTCTGTTGATGTGGTTCAGACTGTATGATTGATGGTTGTGTTATTCCTGAGCATCAGCACATGAGGGCATAAGCGAACAAAGCAGAGCCGCCACCAAGCAACACCATGTGCACTCACTCTCTCCTCCTGAATCTCATTTCCTCATTCATTGCTCCACTGGAGCAATTAGAGGCTAAGTGCCTTGCTCAAGGAGAGGGAGGGGAGAGTGTTTCTCTTTCACGACGTTAGGTGAGGTTAATGGGGAATACCAGATGTTAAGATCCTTCGGCTAAGATGATGTGTGGCGTTGGGATGGCATCCTCACGGAGTTGCAGAATACAGCGAGGTGTGATGTGGATGTACGTAGCTTTAACGGGACGGTTAAATACCGCCTGTTTGATATGCAGATGATCTGTGTAGCTTAAGAAGGAAGCCCCAGGATCGTAATAGACAATATTGGATTTCTTATGCTCTCATTTTCCTTGACAACATGACGCCAAAGTGAAATAATGCAATTACAACAACACCACCTGCACTTTAAAACAACATTCATATTAAACCGTTAATTTATTTCCTACCTGACTTGATTAAAAGCTACTATGAAGGCTTTTACTGAAGCAAATGGCGCTTTTATTTTACTTATGAAAGTACTGAGGACTTTTCATTTTTTATTTTTAGCAGATATATGTTCAACAAGCATTTTTATTCCCATGGCAGCCATGAACATGAATGCATCTTATTTTACGCAAAATCTTTATGTAGATAAAAGAAACAGCCTGAATTTTATTCAAGGAGACAGATGTAAACAAAGAAATTAGCTCCTGATATTGCAGTATTTACAGTTTGGAAGTTTGCATTTTAGAGGATACTTCATATCTCCTGTGCTTTCTTCAGCGATGAAAAACACTCTGAACAAGGTTAAACTCAGCTTTCTATTACCTAACATAACTGCAAATGCAGGCTTTAAATGAATGAGCTTCCCTGTTAAATGTATGTATTCAGGATATGTTAACGTACACACTCTTCTTTACTGTTTTCATGCCTACAGTACAGTTTTCCACCATCATGTGCACACTACCGGCTGTTAGCTTTAACACCTGATGCTTTAACACAGGCTCAGCTCAGTGCAGATGTTTCAGTAAAGCAGCGGCCATTTTTGGTGCGTGAAGAACATGTACACAACATCTTCTACAAGAAAATGTATCATTATCTGACATTTAACAACAACCCCCCCCCACACACACACACACACACACACACACACACACACACACACACTGAAGAGGAGACAAAGGGTATTGTTTTTGGTTGGGTTTGTTTCTTTGTTTGTTAACACTCTAGCAGTTAACCTATTTGTTGAATTGATACCAAATTTGGTTTATAGATTGCCAGTGACCCACAATAGATCTGATTGCATTTTGAGAAAAATAGATCAAAGTTAAATATTTTTACGATTTTTTATTTTTTTTTTTCCCATTTGCTTATAATGGGAGAAATTTCACGTTGGTAGCAGCAAAACTATTGGTTGAATTCCTACCAAATTTGATTTATAGATTGCCAGTGACCCAGAACAGATGTGGTTACATTTTGGGGAAAATACATCAAAGTTCAAAATTTCAAAGATTTTTTTAAAATCTTTTTTTTTTTTCTTTTCCCCATTTACAGTCTACTCTCGTTATACCGCCAACTTCCGTTCACGGCCAAATTGGCGGTATAGCGAAAATGGCGTTACAACGGGTTGCGTCCATAATGTGCATGTCTTTACTATATGATGTCTATGCTGCCTCCGTTAACCCGTTCTAATTGCGTTTCTAAATAAATCTTGATTCTGTTATATTGTAAGGGATCATTTAAAGTGGGGAAACATTTTAAGCATTATTATACCGTGTCAGGAAATGACACCCCATCATCTTGAGGCTTTGGCTTAATCCCACGTCCTCTTCCCGACATCCTGACCTACTGAGTGTTCTGCGATAAATGAACGGTGGCCATTCCGTAGACCTACTCGTAGCTTGTCGCGATCAGCGTCTGGCGCGTTTGTTTCAGTGTATTGTTAAAATTTATGTGTACTCGATAGCAATCACGCTGGCGGTATAACGGTCGGGAAATCAATGGTATAAGTGTTGTTTGTGCATGGAACTGGGCTGGCGGATGGCGATAGGCGGAAATGGCGGTATAACGGCGGGCGGTTTAACGAGAGTAGACTGTACTTATAATGGGGGAAATTCCAAATGTCTGTAGCAGCAAAACTATTGGTTGAATTCATACCAAATTGGGTTTAAAGATTTCTAGTGACCCAGAATAGATCTGATTACATTTTGGGAAAAATAGGTCAAAGTTCAAATTTTTAATGCTTTTTTTTTTTTTTTTTCCCATTTACTTTTAATGGGCGAATTTCCAAATGTCTCTGACAGCAAAACTATTGGTTGAATTCATACCAAATTTGATTTATAGATTGCCAGTGACCCAGAATAGATGTGGTTACATTTTGGGGAAAATATATCAAAGTTCAAAATTTTAAAGATTTTTTAAAATCTTTTTTTTTTTCTTTTCCCCATTAACTTATAATGGGGGGAATTCCAAATGTCTGTAGCAGCAAAACTATTGGTTGAATTCATACCAAATTGGGTTTAAAGATTTCTAGTGACCTAGAATAGATCTGATTACATTTTGGGAAAAGTAGGTCAAAGTTCAAATTTTTATAGCATTTTTTTTTTTTTTTTTACTTTTTTCTCCCATTTACTTATAATGGGCAAATTTCCAAATGTCTCTGACAGCAAAACTATTGGTTGAATTCATACCAAATTGGGTTTATAGATTACCAATGACCCAGAATAGGTGTCATTACATTTTGGGAAAAATAGGTCAAAGTTCAAATTTTTTATGAATTTTTGAACGTTTTTTTCTCTCATTTACTTATAATGGGCAAATTTCCAAATGTCTCTAGTAGCAAAACTATTGGTTGAATTCATACCAAATTTGGTTTATAGACTGCCAGTGACCCAGAATAGATCTGATTACATTTTGGGAAAAATAGGTCAAAGTTCAAAATTTTTACAATTTTTTTTTTTTTTTTTTTTCATTTTATTTTTTTTCCCCGTTTACTTATAATGGGTGAAATTTCACATGTTTGTTGCAGCAAAACTATTGGTTGAACTAAATGATTTATTGCAATTTATTATAATAATATTGCCTGGATTTTGCATTTTTCAGTTTCTGATACAACTTTCTGATCATGTAGCTGTTCGTTAAGGCCCAGAGCAAATTCAAAAATTATTACATGAAAACAGATTACTAAACAATAAGCGACTTATTCAGGAAAATGTATAATTAACTGAACATAAAACAAGCCATTTGTCAACTACATGGGTTTTACTGGTGAAACAATGTTGTAGAAGATAACGGTGTTTCCATGGTAACTACAGAGCCTCTGAACATCCAAATGGGTCATATCTGATGACCATGAAAAGACGACAAACTGTATTTTAACTCAATTATTAAAATCTGCTGATAGGATTAGAGGTTCAAAGGTCATTAAACATTTTAGATCAGTACATAAAGACTATTAACAATCTTAGACAGACTTACAGACCTGCTAGCCTAGCCACTGTAATGCTAAAGACTCAAAATGCATAGAAGTGAAGCTTGGACACATTTCTGAGCTGAAGACGATACTTCATATGTTTGGTTCAACTTTACTATTGAAAAAATGGAAAATTACACCAAAAATCATCATCGACAATTACAAATAACTGTAAAAATTGAAGACTTTGGGTTCAGTTACAGCCAATAAATCCGGTTCAACAATTTAACACCGTAAATACTCTGACAAAATGTTTCTTGTAGATATTTTAGTGGATGTTGGGAGTCTAAAACACTTTCCAGATGGAAGTCGTTCACTGGATGAGACGGATCACTTGTTATGTCAAGAGCTTTGTTTTCCATCTTCAGCAGATACTTGTCACTGAGCTGCATCTGTGGTTTCCTGATTGTTTTACATGCTGGATTTCAGCGCCGTGGCCAGTTTGACTTTACATTTGACATCCAGATAGGCTGTGTGTAACCGAACCCGCCACTTTCGTTCTGTTTTGAGGTGGATTGTCTAGTGTTACCTTTTGCATAATTACCTTATCGTTCATCTGTCTGTAATTTAACCCTTTCATGCATGAAGTCTGAAAACATTAATCGAGATTCTTTTTTCTGAGTGTTTTTGTTTTTATTTTTCTTCAGGCATGAAAAAAAACACTATGCGATTGAATTTTTTAATGAACCTATTTGTCACGGACTTACAAAAATGTCCACTCTGCTCAACACCATGCACTTAATTTTAGAAGCAAAAACATGCATTTACTGATAAACTGTGTGAAAACTATGAGGTAAAAACATTTTTAATGCTGCTAATCTGATGTTTTCTCACATTTTAACATACTGTAATACTAGTTATTACTCACATCATGGAGCTAATACACACAAAAAAACAAAAAACCCAGTGCTACTTTTGTGTCAGTTACCAATTGAATTTTTCTCTCTATTTAACTTTATTTTTATTTTAAGTGATTTATCACCATGTATTACACTGGTCAACAACTAATTTATTGTTGAAGTTTTTTGAGCTGATTTAGGATCATTTTGGTGTGCTGAATCCAAAAATCACATTAATTTTGCTCAATCAGGTCAACTTTCTGAACTATGCTACATATTGGCTTTTTAACATTTTGGCTTACATTTATGGGCATTTTCACATCATATGATACAAAATTCTTTCATATTTCTTGCAATAAACGAGTTCTGAAGATTTTACTTTTGACAATTTATGATTAATGTTTTTTTTTAACATTACAGGTGAATGAAATGGCTTCGACTAGAAGATCTTGCAAAAATAAGCCTGACGTATTCTGCTACATCTGCGGTGAATATATAATAAATAATAAATACATCCTGCTGGAAAATGATTTTTTTTCTCTTAAAACCTATTTTGGGTGAGAACTATATAAAAAAATCAACTGATAAAGTCACAAAAATGTAATCAATTTTGTGAGAAGATCAAATTTTTCAAAATCAAATTAGCAAAAAAACCTGACCTGACTGAGAAAAACAGATGTCATTTTTGGATTTAGCGGTGCAACAGGGTCCTAATTCAGTTGAAAAAACCTAGACAAATTGTGAAAAACATTTTTTTGTAACCCAGTGTTATAATACCATCCTCTGTGTTTACCATTTTTTTTCCAGTGAAAATCTTGTATTTTCCTATGTTTAATTTACCGATCATGTAGATGTTCATTAAAGTTCAGATTAAAGTTGAAGGTTATTGTATTAAAAACAGAGAAAATTTAAGAAAAAGTAACTTTTTCAACAAAGATATTAATAACTAAATGTAAAAACAAGTGTGTCCATCCACTGTGATTGATCCAACTCCATGGGTTTTACTGGTGAATCAATGTTGTAGAAGATGACGGTGTTTCCACGGTAACTACGGAGCCTCTGAACGTCCAAATGAGTCATATCTGATGACCGTGAAAAGATGAAGAACTGTATTTTACCTGCATTATTTCACCATATTAATAGGTTTAATGGATCAGAAGTTATTAAATATTTTAGATCAGTCGATGATTTTGGTTGCCAGTGGCTGTTTGGGTCTTTATGGGTTAAAAAAAAACAAACTGTTAATTACAGTTTAATAACAATTAGCAGTTTTTTACACTCAAACATGTTAGTGCAGATCAGGTTTATCTAGAACAGTAAAGTTACAGTAATGGTATGAATGTCAGTGTATGGGATGATGCATAAGCGTCCACTCTGTTGGCTGATATGGAATTAAAACAACAAAACCCATGAATATACAAGAGAACATGAACAGCTGTCCACTGTAGTCACCACTATGCATGAAAGGGTTAAAGAAAGCAAATACTCAAATATTAAAACAGACAAAGCAGATATCTACCAGCAGAAGGAATATTGGAACAGTTGGAAGATTTCTCACTAGCAGCGAGGTGATTCCTCTCACTCTCAGTCCTTTCAGGTTTATTTTCTAAAGTTAGATGTTTTGACACTGTCTTTCTGAGTTCATCATATGTGACAGCCAGAAGTCTTAGTTGTTGATTCCTGCAGTAAAGATGTCAAGATATGCTCAGAACTCATATTCATTCATCAGGACAGAAAACAAAACAAACAAACAAATCAAAAAAAAAAAAAAAAAAAAGCACGACACATTCACGAAATTCTTGACACTTCAGTCTGATCAAACACCATAAACAAACCTACGATGACTTTCTTGTCTTGTAAAATTAATGCTACAAACAACTCATAAACCAAAGCAAACGTTCTAGTGTCAAGTACTATTTAGAAGTCTGATGTCAATTTTACAACTAATCTTATATTTGCCCATCCATTTTCTGACCTGCTTGTTCATTGTGAGGGTCAGGGGGGGTCCCAGGCCCTATCCTGGCCCCCTATGGGTGAAGGTGGGGTACACCCTGGACACGTCACCAGTTCATCACAGGGCTAATCTTATTTTCAAGACTATGGCCCAATCCCAATTCACCCCTTAGCCCTACCCCTCCATTTTGCGTGTTCATGTGAAGAGGTAGGGGTGTCCCGATTCTTGATGAGTCAGAAAGGAAGGGCTAAGGGGGAAGGCTGTTTGGCCCTCGAAACAGAGATTTTTCAGGACCACACAACAAACAGAAGGGTATGAGAAATCGCCCATAATTCTGTTTGAATCATCGGCAAGATGGAGGTAAACACAGCGAAAAAGTGCGGCAGTGTGATGAAAGAAACACAAAAATGTACGTATTTTCTTTCTAAACAACGTAATCATTTGATTGACCGTTTAATGCCATTTCAGTGTGTTACAGATCGCATTTCTGTGGTTTGCGGTTGATAGCCGCAAAAAGATGACCAAAGCCCGTGGAACAGAGACGGTTACAGATGCTAACGGTGAATTCTTTTTCAAAAACAAAGTTGTCGCATCTAGTTATAGCGCCATCAATGACTGCTGATGACATAACAGGTCGCGAAGGGTTGTCCCATTTCATAGGGGAATGTTTCAAACCCTACCCCTTGCAACTCTGTTTCAAGGGGTAGTGCCAAGTGCAAGGGCCAAAGGTTGAATTGGGATTGGGCCTATACATTCATGATTAGGGCTGGGTGTCATGGCCAATTTCCATAATCGATTCGATTTTGATTCATACGGTTCTGAATCGATTAATCACGATTCGATTCAATTCTATATCGATTCAGTATTAATTGATTGATTCAGATGAATTTAGTGATACCAAAGTACAATTTTCAGTTGTAACCTGATTATTTAAATACCGCAGTCATGCAACGCATCAATACTGGGATCAATATTGATATTAGAAAGGAAATACAGGGTGGGGAAGCAAAATGTACAATATTTTGAGGCAGGGATTGAAAGACAGTGTATGACCAGTTAGTTTATTGAAAGTCATGAGAATTTATTTGCCACAAGAAAATTGACATAATAGAAAATGTTTTTATTCTATGTGTCCTCCTTCTTTCTCAATAACTGCCTTCACACGCTTCCTGAAACTTGCGCAAGTGTTCCTCAAATATTCGGGTGACAACTTCTCCCATTCTTCTTTAATAGTATCTTCCAGACTTTCTGGTAATAGTTTTGCTCATAGTCATTCTCTTCTTTCCATTATAAACAGTCTTTATGGACACTCCAACTATTTTTGAAATCTCCTTTGGTGTGACGAGTGCATTCAGCAAATCACACACTCTTTGACGTTTGCTTTCCTGATTACTCATATGGGCAAGAGTTTCTGAAAAGGTATGGATAATAGTGTTAGGTATGATTATGACATTGATATATGTTTGGTTTCAAAACAATTGACGTAGTGTCTGCTGAGAAAAAACAACTAAATGTTCATTGTAAATTTTGCTTCCCCACCCTGTAAATCTGACATTTCAGCAGGAAGTAGCTGAATCTGCTCTGAAATAATGAACAGGACATAAACATTGCCATGTTTTTACAGTAACACTTTTAAATGAGAGTGAAAATATATTCTGTTGAATGGATTGAATTTTATTGATACAAACATTCAATCACCGATGCATCGTGATATCATTCCAAACTTTTCATTCACTCGCAGCTTCTCTACCGTTGCACTCGGATCGTGCACGTACATGTCGGCGTATCGATACATATCGGTTAATCTTCCCATCCCTAACGTAGTAGAAATGAGGCATAAGTCTTACATGGAAAAAAACATGCATATTAATTATGTAATAATTCTAGTGCAAATTCTTAATTGTTATGTTGTGTATTTTTAATGCACATGCAATCAAGCATGCAAGTGAAGTATTCAGAGCAGGTGTTTTTATCTGTAGGCGCTGAGTGTTTTGTGTGTGTCGGTGCAAAAGGGTCAATACAGTGCAAACCACATTGACCTGGATGACCCTTGTAACCCTCCAACGACCTTAACTCCACTTTACAGGAGACTAATTAACATTCAATGGTTCCATTAAATCATGTAGTTTTTTTTTTCTTAACCCTTTCATGCATAGTGGTCAGTACAGTGGACAGCTATTTGAAGCTAATTATACTTTTCTTTTTCTATTGTTCAGACAAGGTATAGTTTTTAGATGTTACCTGCTTGACCGTAACATCAAGCAAGTCTTTCGTCTGTACAAAACAAAAAAGAAAAGTATAATTACATTAACAGAAGACAAAATTAACATCATTAGAGCCATTCTACAGCTGTTCTCTCATATATTCATGGGTTTTGTTGTTTTAGTTGCATATCAGCCAACACAGTGGACACTTATGTACCATCCCATACAGTGTAATTCATACTGTTACTGTAACTATGCCGTTCTTGTCATGACATGTTTTAGTGTAAATCAACAAACAACACAGTTGGGTTTTTTTTTGTTTTTGTTTTACATATTGTCTCCATGAAGTGAATAATAACTAGTATTAGAGTATGTTAAAATGTGGGAAAACATCTGATTAGCAGCATTAAAAATGTTTTCATTGCATAGATCTATACAGTCTACTCTCGTTATACCGCCAACTTCTGTTCACGGCCAAATTGGCGGTATAGCGAAAATGGCGTTACAACGGGTTGCGTCCATAATGTGCATGTCTTTACTATATGATGTCTATGCTGCCTCCGTTAACCCGTTCTAATTGCGTTTCTAAATAAATCTTGATTCTGTTATGTTGTAAGGGATCATTTAAAGTGGGGAAACATTTTAAGCATTATTATACCGTGTCGGGAAATGACACCCCATCATCTTGAGGCTTTGGCTTAATCCCACGTCCTCTTCCCGACATCCTGACCTACTGAGTGTTCTGCGATAAATGAACGGTGGCCGTTCCGTAGACCTACTCGTAGCTTGTCGCGATCAGCGTCTGGCGCGTTTGTTTCCGTGCATTGTTAAAATTTATGTGTACTCGATGGCAATCACGCTGGCGGTATAACGGTCGGGAAATCAATGGTATAAGTGTTGTTTGTGCATGGAACTGGGCTGGAGGATGGCGATAGGCGGAAATGGCGGTAGCTAATGGAATAATGCATTGGGGATTTTTGTGCAATGGTTTTGGTCGGCGGTGAGCGAAAATGGCGGTATAACGGCAGGCGGTTTAACGAGAGTAGACTGTATATCACTTTCTGATATTAGGTTTTAAATGCATGTTTCTTTACTTCAAAAATTAAATGCATGGTGTCCAACTGAGTAGACATTTTTGTAACTCCTTAAAAAAGCCAAGGCAGATCAGTAACCCCCCCTTGATCACCACTAAAATTTTATCATTTGTTCCTTGTGGCAGTATCAGCATTTCCTGAAAATTTCATCCAGATCCATCCATAACTTTTTGCTTGCTAACAAACAGACAAACAAACAAACAAACAGACAAACCCTGCTGAAAACATAACCTCCGCTGTTCCTTGGCGGAGGTAAAAAAAAAAACTCAATTGCATTGTTTATTTCATGCCTAAAGAAGAACAAAAACACTCAGGAAAAATATCTTGACTAAGGTTCTCATAATTCGTGCATGAAAGGGTTAATATCTGTGTAAAATGCCGGTTCATGCTAACTAAACTTAAACTGAGTAAAATTGGAAAGTGGGAAATCAAAGCTAACAGAAGCCTGGAAATGCTGAAGACTGAATCTATGAATGATGACATTTAAAGATCAGCTTCCTATAATCAATGTGAAAACCAGCCTCAGATTAGTCATCAGTCTCTGTGATGTATGTGAAGTTGTCTTCAGTCTTGGTTTTTAGTGATATTAATCATTCAGATGGCATTATGTCCAATAAACCAACACCCAACTCCCTATAATGAGAGAATTAATTAAAGTATTCTGTGAGGCGTTATTCTTAGGGGAGATATTTATACGCACTCCTGAGAAGTTTCATTTCATAATGTAAATAACACTCCCGGTGCATCACCATATTGTCAGTGCAAATGTGTAAATTTAACATGGTAATTTATGGATGGATTCTTTATAAATGTATATTCCAGTATAATTGGTATAATTTTCTTGAAGCTCGGACTCTAACTTGAGTATATCACTTATGCATATTCATGGAGATTTCTGTGCACAAGAAGATACTGTCATTGTTCACGTACAAACTGTAAACTAATCAGCATTTCTAAAGACTCGATCAGTTGAAACTCACTCCATAAACAGCCATATCAAGTTTTTTTTGTTTTGTTTTGTTTTTTTGAAGGAGATAAGCAGTTGTTTGTGCTCTTTAAAAAGCTCATTATATAGAACTGGCACTTCTCCTGATCTTTGAGAATATTTGATCAGAGGGTCTTGATGACTCTCCAGAGTTAACAGCCCATCCCTGGAACCATGCCCAATCATAATAACTCATCAAGGGTGCTGTCGGATTCAGATGACTTCATAGATTATTTACAAGACACTAGATCTCAACAAAGTTACCCACAGTGGGTTAAAGTACCATGACTAGGGGGGTTTAAAGTTGAATCACATCAAAGCCCAAATTCTGTGCAAGAAAACAATAATTATGTGATCATTTGTACTGGAAGACTGGAGGCTGGAAGATCTCAAGAAACTTGATGTGAAATTATTCTCATGTGAAGAGAACACACTCCAGAGATACGAGGTAATTTGAGTTCTTGAATCATTATTATCTCACACACTTAATCAGAGTTCTCCATAAAACTGTTGTCAGTTTGTACGTTATTCTTCCTCATTTAAGAAGATCTGAAGCACAGGTGTCAAACATGTGGCCCGGGGGCCAAATCCGGCCCGCCAAAGGGTCCAGTCCGGCCCTTGGGATTAATTTGTGAAATGTAAAAATTGCGTTGAAGATGTTAATCATTTTAGTTCAGGTTCCACATTCAGACCAATTCAATCTCAAGTGGGTCGGATCAGTAAAATACTATCAGAATAACATAGAAATACTCACAACTCCAAATGTCTCTCTTCTAAATGTAAGCATTTTTATGTCATTTTACTGTATTTACACTAAAACAAACAATCATTTCACAAAAAAACACGAATAACCTGAATAAATATGAAAAACTGGAAATATCTGAAGTGTAAGTTTACCAATATTCTGCCTCTTTATTAAATGTTTTGTGTGTTTGTTGATCCATTGTGATCTGTAAGTTGTAATTTACATGTGTAAATGATAAACTGAGACATAATATTGTTAAAATTGCACTTAGATTTCTTAAGAATTTCAGTTTGTTCATGTTATTCACATTGTTTTAAAGGATAGTCACTCTGCACATACATCCCCAACTCACGTATCGGATTGAGGAATAATTTTTTTTTTTTTTTTTAAATAGTGTATAATTTTACTTTTTTCACTCTAAAACATAGAAGTAAATTTGGAGTTTACATTATTTATATATTATTATGTTATTATTTCACTGGTCCGGCCCACTGCAGATCAAATTTGGCTGAATGTGGCCCCTGAACTAAAATGAGTTTGACACCCCTGATCTAAAGCCTGTTCTCTTCAGCTTCTCAACACTGACCGATTTCAGGCCTTTTTTCTCTAGAATAGTGGTTCTCAGCCAGGGGGGCGGGGACACTCTCTTGGGGAGGAGCACGAGTGACATCAGCGTGCGTGCGTGCAGATACATTAGCGACTACTGTTGTACATCACAACATTATAAATCACTCTGCACATACTCACCCCCAATCACGTATCAGATTGAGGAATAAAAATATTTTTTTAAAAACAGTGCGTAATTTTGGTGTCCTTTTTACCGTGTTACACGCGGATTTTTGAATTTAAAAAAATCACATAAAAACAATATAAAAATGTTTAATCTAAAAAAATGCTTCTCTTTTATTGTTTATTGTTTTGTTTATTGTTCATTCACATGTATACAAGACAATAAAACATAATAATAATAACAATAAAAGACATGCCGGGGAAGCCAAAAACCGAAGTGGTTTATCGTGGGCCTCCCCAAAAACTTAAAATAAAGAAAGTATTTGCAATGTCTAGTAATGATATACAATCATAAGCAAACAAAATTGACTAAATGAAGGAAATAAGTCCAAAAAAAATTATTTATTATCTCAGTATTTATTTTTAAAATAGACCCAAAGTGCTTCCAAACTTGCTTCATAACATTAGTCTACATCTGGTTTGAATTTTTAGCCCCCATGTCCTGTTTTTAGGGACCATGCAGTTTCATAGATGCACCCATGTGTATTTTGCAAAAAATGTAAAATGGCACTTTCTCACATCTAATGATAAACTATATAAAGACCAAAATGCTTACATACACACTTAATACCTTTGTTAGGCATGTTCATTTTTCCCAAGGTGATGCTCTGTTTAGATTTAATAACCCAGCGGCATATGGAGATACTAAAAGTGGAAAATAGAAAACAGCTAATTTAGTTTTCTGTTTTGCTGTAAAAACACAAAAATAGAGGAATGCATGCATGAAAATCACATATTTAAATTACTCTAAGTTACCGTTTCTCTATAAAATACATAAAACATTGTGCACATCACAGTGAATATTGCTGCATCCTCCTCCATAGGGGCTTTTACATGGTTGGTTATATTGGTTTACTGTTCCTTAAGTGCATTTTCCTTTGTGTTTCATGGCTTGTCATTGTTTGCCTCTAAGACAAGATAAAAACTGAGGTCATTTTCATTTTCAGCCTCCGTTACTGTCATTGCAGATCATCTACTCAGATTGCACTGACTCGCCGAGTGCTTACGCCGCTGCCCGCAGGCATTGAAGCCTGTAATATGTTGTGTACATTTCCACATTTCTCACCTAATCTTTGCTAAACATACAGCCATGCAACCCCCCGGGTGCATATCAAACAAAGTGCTGAGAGATTATTCAGGAAATGTCTATATGGCGACTTCAGTGTTTTCAATGCAGAACACAGATACGATTTGACAAGGACTACCCACGAGTAAAATGATATAAAATACCAAAGAAACCAATACTAGAGTAGCTTTTTTAGCTCTGCCTTTATCGGCTAAAATTCGCTTAGAGGTCTTATTTATGTCTTTGTGCATAAGAAATATAAAAATGTAAGTGAATCTCCAATGGAACTTTGTGTTGGTAAATGCAACTTATGCAAATTTACAGGATTTCAGTTCTGTTGGAACATGTTGATGGTCGTATGAACTATGTTTTCAGCTCAAAAATGTCCAATTTCATCACAATTAATGCTATATTTTTATGTCACAAATGGCCAAGTTATATTTGAACTGAATTTACCTGAAAAACAAATATTCTATTGTTTTAGATTCCCCAGTTTTTCTTATAAGATTATGTACTATATATCACATGTTTTATTTATTTATTTTTTTGTTTCATATTTTTATTGATGTGCGCACAAGAAAACAAAGGGTACATGCCAACACCACGGCACACTGATGTCAACATTAACCAGGTTTGTAAACACCATTACTTTCAGATTTGCATATTTTTTTTAGTAACAAATAACAATGAAACCAGACAAACAATACAATAAAAGGAATACTAAGACATTGTCTGGATAAAATAATTAAACTAGTGACATAAACATAAGAAAATAAACAAAAAAGTAAGTAATATAGAAAAAGAAAAAGTTACCAAACACAATCTGTTGGAACCATAAATGTACAAGAAATGACAATATAATGACAGTGGATCTGGAATTGTCTTGTTTTTTTTGTGTATTTAATTAATTCTACTTTTTATATTTTATTTATTTATTTATTTATTTTTGTCTTTAGAGAGAGGAGGTCAAAGTCTCTTGGTCTTTCGTATGCGTTTTCTTTATGTAACAACGCATCCATTGTTCACTGTTCAATTGTTTTGTTTATTAACAAAAAAAAAACAAAAAACTGAAATGTTGAGAATAAAAAGATTAGTCATTGGTCACATACTTGTTACATGACCAGAATGTAATTTAAATGTATGTTGAATTTTTCTCAATATTTCTAAAAAATTTGGAAAAAAAAAAGAAAAAGAAGAACTGAAATGTTGAGAATGGAAAGATTGATCATTGGTCACATACTTGTTACGTGACCACAATGTAATTTAAATGTTGAATTTTTCTCAATATTTCTAAATAAAAATTTGAAAAAAAAAAAAAAAAAAGGCCACTCATTTGACCCCCTAAGTAAATTTTAGCCGTTATAAGAAACTTGCAAAAACACCGACTGAATTATATACTTTTTTATTTTTAAACGGCTTTAATTGGATTATTTGTTCAGTTGTTGGCTCTTTTAATAAGGACTCACTTGTTTTCTGGCCTTTTGAAGTCTTTGCTAGCGCTCTACGCTACGCTAATTGCACCATACAGCAATATATAATTACAATTTATTAGCATCTCCCACCCCCCTGTGCTACAACTCCACAGCAGCGATTTGAACTCTAAGCTAATTCGTTGATAATGTTTACTTTTTAATGGAAAGACTTTGTTATTATTGCATCATTAAATGTAAATGTTCCTTGGCAGCTTCATTAAAATAAAAAAAAGTGGCACGGCTGTCACCGTAATGTGGGTTTGTGTAAATAAAAAGAAAGGGCCAGTCTTGGCTGAATGTGACACGACGCAATAAACAATGTAATTTAAATGTATGTTGAATTTTTCTCAATATTTCTAAAAAAATTGGAAAAAAAGAAAAAGAAAAACTGAAATGTTGAGAATGGAAAGATTAGTCATTGGTCACATACTTGTTACGTGACCAGAATGTAATTTAAATGTATGTTGAATTTTTCTCAATATTTCTAAATAAAAATTTGGGGGAAAAAAAAAAAAAAATTGACAAAAAAAAAGAAAAACTGAAATACTGAGAATGGAAGACTGGTCATTGGTCACATACTTGTTACGTGACCACAATGTAATTTAAATGTATGTTGAATTTTCTCAATATTCTAAAAAATTTGGAAAAAAAAAAAGAAAAAGAAGAACTGAAATGTTGAGAATGGAAAGATTGATCATTGGTCACATACTTGTTACGTGACCACAATGTAATTTAAATGTTGAATTTTTCTCAATATTTCTAAATAAAATTTGAAAAAAAAAAAAAAAAGGCCACTCATTTGACCCCCTAAGTAAATTTTAGCCGTTATAAGAAACTTGCAAAAACACCGACTGAATTATATACTTTTTTATTTTTAAACGGCTTTAATTGGATTATTTGTTCAGTTGTTGGCTCTTTTAATAAGGACTCACTTGTTTTCTGGCCTTTTGAAGTCTTTGCTAGCGCTCTACGCTACGCTAATTGCACCATACAGCAATATATAATTACAATTTATTAGCATCTCCCACCCCCCTGTGCTACAACTCCACAGCAGCGATTTGAACTCTAAGCTAATTCGTTGATAATGTTTACTTTTTAATGGAAAGACTTTGTTATTATTGCATCATTAAATGTAAATGTTCCTTGGCAGCTTCATTAAAATAAAAAAAAGTGGCACGGCTGTCACCGTAATGTGGGTTTGTGTAAATAAAAAGAAAGGGCCAGTCTTGGCTGAATGTGACACGACGCAATAAACAATGTAATTTAAATGTATGTTGAATTTTTCTCAATATTTCTAAAAAAATTGGAAAAAAAGAAAAAGAAAAACTGAAATGTTGAGAATGGAAAGATTAGTCATTGGTCACATACTTGTTACGTGACCAGAATGTAATTTAAATGTATGTTGAATTTTTCTCAATATTTCTAAATAAAAATTTGGGGGAAAAAAAAAAAAAATTGACAAAAAAAAAAGAAAAACTGAAATACTGAGAATGGAAGACTGGTCATTGGTCACATACTTGTTACGTGACCACAATGTAATTTAAATGTATGTTGAATTTTTCTCAATATTTCTAAAAAATTTGGAAAAAAAAAAAAAGAAAAAGAAGAACTGAAATGTTGAGAATGGAAAGATTGATCATTGGTCACATACTTGTTACGTGACCACAATGTAATTTAAATGTTGAATTTTTCTCAATATTTCTAAATAAAAATTTGAAAAAAAAAAAAAAAAAGGCCACTCATTTGACCCCCTAAGTAAATTTTAGCCGTTATAAGAAACTTGCAAAAACACCGACTGAATTATATACTTTTTTATTTTTAAACGGCTTTAATTGGATTATTTGTTCAGTTGTTGGCTCTTTTAATAAGGACTCACTTGTTTTCTGGCCTTTTGAAGTCTTTGCTAGCGCTCTACGCTACGCTAATTGCACCATACAGCAATATATAATTACAATTTATTAGCATCTCCCACCCCCCTGTGCTACAACTCCACAGCAGCGATTTGAACTCTAAGCTAATTCGTTGATAATGTTTACTTTTTAATGGAAAGACTTTGTTATTATTGCATCATTAAATGTAAATGTTCCTTGGCAGCTTCATTAAAATAAAAAAAAGTGGCACGGCTGTCACCGTAATGTGGGTTTGTGTAAATAAAAAGAAAGGGCCAGTCTTGGCTGAATGTGACACGACGCAATAAACAATGTAATTTAAATGTATGTTGAATTTTTCTCAATATTTCTAAAAAATTTGGAAAAAAAGAAAAAGAAAAACTGAAATGTTGAGAATGGAAAGATTAGTCATTGGTCACATACTTGTTACGTGACCAGAATGTAATTTAAATGTATGTTGAATTTTTCTCAATATTTCTAAATAAAAATTTGGGGGAAAAAAAAAAAAAAATTGACAAAAAAAAAGAAAAACTGAAATACTGAGAATGGAAGACTGGTCATTGGTCACATACTTGTTACGTGACCACAATGTAATTTAAATGTATGTTGAATTTTTCTCAATATTTCTAAAAAATTTGGAAAAAAAAAAAGAAAAAGAAGAACTGAAATGTTGAGAATGGAAAGATTGATCATTGGTCACATACTTGTTACGTGACCACAATGTAATTTAAATGTTGAATTTTTCTCAATATTTCTAAATAAAAATTTGAAAAAAAAAAAAAAAAAAGGCCACTCATTTGACCCCCTAAGTAAATTTTAGCCGTTATAAGAAACTTGCAAAAACACCGACTGAATTATATACTTTTTATTTTTAAACGGCTTTAATTGGATTATTTGTTCAGTTGTTGGCTCTTTTAATAAGGACTCACTTGTTTTCTGGCCTTTTGAAGTCTTTGCTAGCGCTCTACGCTACGCTAATTGCACCATACAGCAATATATAATTACAATTTATTAGCATCTCCCACCCCCCTGTGCTACAACTCCACAGCAGCGATTTGAACTCTAAGCTAATTCGTTGATAATGTTTACTTTTTAATGGAAAGACTTTGTTATTATTGCATCATTAAATGTAAATGTTCCTTGGCAGCTTCATTAAAATAAAAAAAAGTGGCACGGCTGTCACCGTAATGTGGGTTTGTGTAAATAAAAAGAAAGGGCCAGTCTTGGCTGAATGTGACACGACGCAATAAACAATGTAATTTAAATGTATGTTGAATTTTTCTCAATATTTCTAAAAAAATTGGAAAAAAAGAAAAAGAAAAACTGAAATGTTGAGAATGGAAAGATTAGTCATTGGTCACATACTTGTTACGTGACCAGAATGTAATTTAAATGTATGTTGAATTTTTCTCAATATTTCTAAATAAAAATTTGGGGGAAAAAAAAAAAAAAATTGACAAAAAAAAAGAAAAACTGAAATACTGAGAATGGAAGACTGGTCATTGGTCACATACTTGTTACGTGACCACAATGTAATTTAAATGTATGTTGAATTTTTCTCAATATTTCTAAAAAATTTGGAAAAAAAAAAAAAAGAAAAAGAAGAACTGAAATGTTGAGAATGGAAAGATTGATCATTGGTCACATACTTGTTACGTGACCACAATGTAATTTAAATGTTGAATTTTTCTCAATATTTCTAAATAAAAATTTGAAAAAAAAAAAAAAAAAAGGCCACTCATTTGACCCCCTAAGTAAATTTTAGCCGTTATAAGAAACTTGCAAAAACACCGACTGAATTATATACTTTTTTATTTTTAAACGGCTTTAATTGGATTATTTGTTCAGTTGTTGGCTCTTTTAATAAGGACTCACTTGTTTTCTGGCCTTTTGAAGTCTTTGCTAGCGCTCTACGCTACGCTAATTGCACCATACAGCAATATATAATTACAATTTATTAGCATCTCCCACCCCCCTGTGCTACAACTCCACAGCAGCGATTTGAACTCTAAGCTAATTCGTTGATAATGTTTACTTTTTAATGGAAAGACTTTGTTATTATTGCATCATTAAATGTAAATGTTCCTTGGCAGCTTCATTAAAATAAAAAAAAGTGGCACGGCTGTCACCGTAATGTGGGTTTGTGTAAATAAAAAGAAAGGGCCAGTCTTGGCTGAATGTGACACGACGCAATAAACAATGTAATTTAAATGTATGTTGAATTTTTCTCAATATTTCTAAAAAAATTGGAAAAAAAGAAAAAGAAAAACTGAAATGTTGAGAATGGAAAGATTAGTCATTGGTCACATACTTGTTACGTGACCAGAATGTAATTTAAATGTATGTTGAATTTTCTCAATATTTCTAAATAAAAATTTGGGGGAAAAAAAAAAAAAAATTGACAAAAAAAAAGAAAAACTGAAATACTGAGAATGGAAGACTGGTCATTGGTCACATACTTGTTACGTGACCACAATGTAATTTAAATCTATGTTGAATTTTTCTCAATATTTCTAAAAAATTTGGAAAAAAAAAAAGAAAAAGAAGAACTGAAATGTTGAGAATGGAAAGATTGATCATTGGTCACATACTTGTTACGTGACCACAATGTAATTTAAATGTTGAATTTTTCTCAATATTTCTAAATAAAAATTTGAAAAAAAAAAAAAAAAAGGCCACTCATTTGACCCCCTAAGTAAATTTTAGCCGTTATAAGAAACTTGCAAAAACACCGACTGAATTATATACTTTTTTATTTTTAAACGGCTTTAATTGGATTATTTGTTCAGTTGTTGGCTCTTTTAATAAGGACTCACTTGTTTTCTGGCCTTTTGAAGTCTTTGCTAGCGCTCTACGCTACGCTAATTGCACCATACAGCAATATATAATTACAATTATTAGCATCTCCCACCCCCCTGTGCTACAACTCCACAGCAGCGATTTGAACTCTAAGCTAATTCGTTGATAATGTTTACTTTTTAATGGAAAGACTTTGTTATTATTGCATCATTAAATGTAAATGTTCCTTGGCAGCTTCATTAAAATAAAAAAAAGTGGCACGGCTGTCACCGTAATGTGGGTTTGTGTAAATAAAAAGAAAGGGCCAGTCTTGGCTGAATGTGACACGACGCAATAAACAATGTAATTTAAATGTATGTTGAATTTTTCTCAATATTTCTAAAAAAATTGGAAAAAAAGAAAAAGAAAAACTGAAATGTTGAGAATGGAAAGATTAGTCATTGGTCACATACTTGTTACGTGACCAGAATGTAATTTAAATGTATGTTGAATTTTTCTCAATATTTCTAAATAAAATTTGGGGGAAAAAAAAAAAAAATTGACAAAAAAAAGAAAAACTGAAATACTGAGAATGGAAGACTGGTCATTGGTCACATACTTGTTACGTGACCACAATGTAATTTAAATGTATGTTGAATTTTTCTCAATATTTCTAAAAAATTTGGAAAAAAAAAAAAAGAAAAAGAAGAACTGAAATGTTGAGAATGGAAAGATTGATCATTGGTCACATACTTGTTACGTGACCACAATGTAATTTAAATGTTGAATTTTTCTCAATATTTCTAAATAAAAATTTGAAAAAAAAAAAAAAAAAAGGCCACTCATTTGACCCCCTAAGTAAATTTTAGCCGTTATAAGAAACTTGCAAAAACACCGACTGAATTATATACTTTTTTATTTTTAAACGGCTTTAATTGGATTATTTGTTCAGTTGTTGGCTCTTTTAATAAGGACTCACTTGTTTTCTGGCCTTTTGAAGTCTTTGCTAGCGCTCTACGCTACGCTAATTGCACCATACAGCAATATATAATTACAATTTATTAGCATCTCCCACCCCCCTGTGCTACAACTCCACAGCAGCGATTTGAACTCTAAGCTAATTCGTTGATAATGTTTACTTTTAATGGAAAGACTTTGTTATTATTGCATCATTAAATGTAAATGTTCCTTGGCAGCTTCATTAAAATAAAAAAAAGTGGCACGGCTGTCACCGTAATGTGGGTTTGTGTAAATAAAAAGAAAGGGCCAGTCTTGGCTGAATGTGACACGACGCAATAAATCGTCGTCCTGTGTCCATTTAGAAATCCTGCTTTTGGATGTGGTGTGAAATAATGAGAGAGATGTTTGTTTCCTGCATTGATGAATCCTCCTTTCATCCCGGTTTCTGTATACTCATTAATCCTGACGCCTAAAAATCACAGCCCAGAGTCCACGCTGTGCTGTTTGGATAAATCTGACCCGTGTGAACAGTGCACACACCATCCCTACTGTTAATGTGTGATATTCAGTCAATCCCTGTAGGAACATTAGGGTTCAGTCCCCCCCCCTTTATACAGACAGGTCAAAGTCAGGGTCGTCGGTTTGACTGGACGCTTTATCTAACGGAATAAACACTCGCATGTATATACACCAGATATAAAGAAAAAGAAGAAGAGAAATCAAGCTTTTTCTCTCTGACGTACAACAATATAGAACGGTCTTTTCAGAGTGGGTGGTTTGAAGGATAGGTTTCTGTTTGAGCTGTTTCTTAGTCACAATTGTAGACACGTGGACAAAGCACAATGTACAAAATGAGTTGTATTGTGCAACTGTCTACCTCGCAATCAGCTGTCAGCTCCACAATTTCTCCACCGCCCTATTCACCGTATAATTTACATGAAATGACACATTGCAGAAAGAAAAGCAGAAATGTAAAAAGATGTAAAGTAGCGACAATAAACCACAGTAATGGATTGAGAGCAGATGGAAAAAAAAAAAAAAATTAACATGCAGGTATGGTTTCCGATATTTGAACATTAGCAATCATTTGTCTGCTTACGTGTCCAGTAGAAAACAATTTTGTATTACCCCACCACCTGAAATGGAGGTAAGAGGTATTGTTTTTGGTTCGGTTTGTTAACACTTTAGCAGAAAAACGACTGTAAATTGAAACAAAATTGATGTTTTTATATACATTTGAAATTTCGCCCGTTATAAGTCAATGGGGGGAAAAAAGGTTTTAAAAAATTGATAAAAAATTTAAACTTTGACCTACTTTTCTTAAAATGTAATGACATATATTCCGGGTCACTGGCAATCAATAAACCCGATTTGGTATGAATTCAACTAATAGTTTTGCTGCTACAGACATATCAAATTTTGACCATTATAAGTAAATGGGAAAAAAAAAAAAAGATTTAAAAAATTAATGTAAAATTTGAACTTTGACCTACTGTTCCCAAAATGTAAGCAGATCTATTATGGATCACTGGCAATTTATAAACCCAATCTGGTATAAATTCAACCAATAGTTTTGCTGGAACAGACATTTGAAGTTTCGCCCATTATAAGTGAATGGGACAAAAAAAGATTTAAAAAAATTCATATAAAATCTTAAACTTTGACCTACTTTTCTTAAAATGTAATGACATGTATACCGAGTCACTGGCAATCTATAAACCGAATTTGGTATGAATTCAATGAATAGTTTTGCTGGTAAAGACATTCCAAATTTTGCCCTTTATAAGTAAATGGTGAAAAAATAAATAAATAAATAAAATTAAAATTCATATAAAATTTGAACTTTGACGTACTGTTCTCAAAATGTAAACATATCTATTATGCATCACTGGCAATCTATAAACCCAATTTGGTATGAACTCAACCAATAGTTTTGCTGCTACAGACATTTGAAATTTTGCCCATTATAAGTAAATGGTAAAAAAATAAATAAAATAAAAATTCATAAAAATTTTTAACTTTGACCTACAGTTCCCAAAATGTAATCAGGTCTATTCTGGGTCACTGGCAATCTATAAACCCAATTTGGTATGATTTCAACCAATAGTTTTGCTGCTAGAGTGTTAATCAAACCAAACCAAAAACAATACCCCTTGCCTCCCCTTGGGTGTGGGGGGGGTGGGGTTTTAAAAAGGCATTTGGACCAGTCTTAAATATTAGCTGAAAACAGCAAAGAAATGCCACCATGTATGAAAAAAGAAAACAAATGTTATGCATATCTGTTTCCATCTGAATGTTCCTGGGTGTTATTTATGTAAAACACATTGAAATGACTCAGAACATAAATAAATGTGCTTCTCCTCACATCTGTCAGCACCTCATCAACACCCCCCACAGGTGACGGTATTGTATAAATGCTACTTTTAATGATGAAGGTTGTGTTAATGATCCAGTTTGTAATATTTGCATAATGGTGGTAGATGGAGACGTACACTATATACCACTGTATTTCTTTAATGATGATCATCTTTTATCAGGAAAAGCTGAAAACTGCACATACGTAGCTTTAATTAACCTTGGTGCCAGTCAAAAGAAAAGACAGTAAATCTCTGATCATACTTTTCACCGCTGACGTTTGTTCTCCTCTGTGTTTTCCCTGCTTCCTGTTTCGATGCACACGCCTGATGTACATGAACGATCGTGTGATGTGTGTTTCAAGCGTGTTAAAAGAGGTAGACGTTACTTTACGCATCCAATATGTGGACAGGGACAGTGTTTCCTTTAAAATGCCTTTTTGTTTTAGAATCTTTTTAATGGTTTTTCAAACTTTATGAGCATGAACAATTAAAAGAACAACGAATGACGAATATGTATGTGTATATATATATGTCTGTGTGTGTGTGTGTGTATATCTATGTATGTGTATATGTATGTATGTATGTATATATGTACATATTGTTGGTTTACACTGTAAAAAAAAAAAAAAAAAAAAAAAAAAAAAAAAAAAAAACTCATAAAAAACAGTAATATTCCGGCAGCAGGGGTACCGAAAAAATACTGTTAAATAATGGAAAATAACCATCTCATAAAAATACAGTAATTTTCCATTATTAAAATACAGTTTTTGTCCTAACTTTACATGAGATTTTGCATATTTTTTTGACTTTTTAATGTTTAATAAAGAATATTTACATGTATTAAAACAATCAAATTACCCATAAATGTATATATAAATACATTTTGATGAGACTAAGTTGTACAATCCACTGATAAAAACTGTATTTGGACAGTTTATCAGTGCTTCTACATGTTATACATTCACAAAAATACATTTATTCAACATTTTTGTTGTGAAACCTCCCATAATTACACAAGATATTTGTCAATTAACAAACAAGTCTTGTTAAACTTACAGAACAAATACTTTTTTTTACGGTTAATTGTCAGTAATTTTATCTCATTTTATTATTATTACTTTTTACACTATTAAACTCCAAATTAACAGTTTAATCTTATAAATAGAAAAGAAATATTTGTGAAATTACGATACATTTGCAAATGTATTTTAACTGTATTTTTCTGTGAAAAAAGAAAAAAATTCTTTTAAAAAATGAAAATTTTGTGGTTATTCACACAGTTTTTTCATGTTTTTTTACTTTTGACATGTAAAATCACAGTCTGTTTTTGTCGTTTCATTGATATTTTCCTGTATCTTAAAAATACAGGAAAAATCTGTAAAATAAACAGTGAAAATTTTGTTAAATTACTTCTTTTTTTTTTTACAGTGTAGACAAAGGGGTGAGAGCTAATAAGCTTTGCTTCTTCTCACTCCTTTACGAATATGTTTATAATATGTATATTTTTTTCTTTTTCGTGTGTATTATTATTTGATGCTTCCTTGAATTTTCATTTCTATATTTTGTTGTGCAAAGAAGTCAGTTAGTAGCGATCAGGAACCTTGTATCATTTCCATATTCAAAATAAATCAATTAAAAAAAGACAAAACATGCAAAAAGAAAATGAAAACCCCACCCCAAACAAAAAGTTCAATAAAAGAAAGGAAAAATTAGATAAACAAATTAATAAATAAATGGGGGGAAGAAAATTATAAATACGTAGATATATAAAATAGACCAGAATTTGACAGGAGTCAGGAAAATAAGTATCACATGTGGAATATATAAAAAGACAATCAGCCGACATCTTCCAGGGACAGTTGAGGAGTCGGTGTGTCTGTAGTGGCTCCCACAGCCTTCAAAATGTGTCCAATTTGTGATTAAGATCATAAGTCAGCCTCTCAAGTGTAATAAGAGATGATATCTGTGATACCCACATATCTACTGTGGGGACCTGGGGAGTGGACCAACGCAACAAGATAGATTTTTTTAACCAGAAATAAGTGAACTGTTAACAAAGATTTGGTATCTGTCGGAAAGAGAGTCTGGAGTGCACTTTAGAAGACAAAGGCCGTTTTCAGACTGGGTATCTGGATCTGTACCTGGATACGATCATACCTTTCCTGTAGATGTTGCGTTCTCGAGCACGTACCGCAGCTCGTGCTCGAGAACGAGTGGGTGTTATAGGGCCGAAACAGTAGGTGGAGGTGTGGAAGGAATTCTGTAGCTATCCAAGAAACCCAGAAGTCAGAAGACAAACCCTTACGTCATCAACCGAGCAACTGTGTTGTTCACAGGCGATAGTATTCTGTTAGCTTGTTTGACGCACAGACAAGAAGAGTGAACTTCATTGTCCCTGACATATAGTGGTTCGGTCGATAAGGGGAGCCCGTGCCACATGGATCCAAGGCTTTTTCAGGGGATAACAGGAGCGTCATCTATGACAGGGGGGTCCAAATCCAGTCCTCGAGGGCCGGTATCCTGTATGTTTTAGATATTTCCCTCTTCTAGCACACCTGGAAGACATTACATCGTTATCAGGCTTCAGCAGAGCATGATGATGAGCTGATCATTAATGGAACCAAGTGTGATGGAGGAGGGAAATATCTAAAACATGCAGAATACCGGTCCTCAAAGACCAGGTTTGGACGCCCCTTGTCTATGGTCTGGTGGTGATTAGGTCACTTTCGTTGTTGGAATGGTGATTAGGTCCCTTCTGTTGTCGGAGTGGTGATTTAGTCACTTCCACTGTCGGAATGGTGATTAGGTCACCTCTGTTGTCGGAGTGGTGACTTGGTCACTTTCATTATTGGAGTAGTGATTAGGTCACTTCCGTTATCGGAGTAGTGATAAGGTCACTTCTGTTGTCGGAGTGGTGATTAGGTCCCTTCTGTTGTCGGAGTGGTGATTTAGTCACTTCCACTGTCGGAATGGTGATTAGGTCACCTCTGTTGTCGGAGTGGTGACTTGGTCACTTTCATTGTTGGAGTAGTGATTAGGTCACTTCCGTTATCGGAGTAGTGATAAGGTCACTTCTGTTGTCGGAGTGGTGATTAGGTCACTTCCGTTGTCGGAGTGGTGATTAGGTCATAGGTCACTTCCGTTGTCGGAGTGGTGATTAGGTCATTTCCGTTGTCGGAGTGGTTTTTAGGTCACTTCCATTGTCGGAGTAGTGATTAGGTCACTTCCGTTGTCGGAGTGGTTTTGTAGGTCACTTCCATTGTTGGAGTGGTGATTAGGTCACTTCCGTTGTCGGAGAAGTGATTGGGTCATTTCCATTGTTGGAGTGGTTTTTAGGTCACTTACGTTGTCGGAGTGGTGATTAGGTCACTTCTGTTGTCGGAGTGGTGATTAGGTCACTTCTGTTGTCAGAGTGATTTTTAGGTCATTTCCATTGTTGGAGTGGTTTTTAGGTCACTTCCGTTGTCAGAGTGGTGATTAGGTCACTTCCATTGTCGGAGTGGTGATTAGGTCACTTCTGTTGTCAGAGTGGTGATTAGGTCACTTCCATTGTCGGAGTGGTTTTTAGGTCACCTCTGTTGTCGGAGTGGTGAATAGGGCACTTTGGTCATTAGAGTGGTGATTAGGTCACTTCTGTGGTTGTAGTGGTCATTAGGTCACTTCTGTTGTTGGGGTGGTCATTAGGTCACTTCTGTTGTTGTAGTGGTCATTAGGTCACTTCTGTTGTTGGGGTGGTCATTAGGTCACTTCTGTTGTCGGAGTGGTGATTAGGTCACTGGGTGGTTTTTCAGGCATAGCACAAATTGTATATCACACAGAACTGCAGTGGGGGGACCTTTTTTCGCAACTAGTCACATAAATTAAAAAAAAAAAACAGATGTTGACAAATGCTACAACAAGCAAAGAAGAAGTGTTTTTAAAAGAAACATGGTGCGGCATGTGAGAACACACCCGGAAACCGAAGCATTTTTTAATTTAGTACGTGATAGAGGGGTAATATATGATAATAATGAATATATCTATCAATCAACACCATATTTATGTTCGTGGCCATGTTTATGGAATGACTTCTTGTGTCATCTCATGATAATAAATAAACAAATCATCGCATTTGTGATTTAATGGAAAAAGCAATATTACGCACCTCTGTTTTTTTTTTTTTTGTTTTTTTTTTTGACATTTCGTAAATATTGGTAAAGTTTTGCGCAGATGTCCAATGGAAAAGCCACTACTGTTGTAGAAGATGACGTTGTTTCCATGGTAACTACAGAGCCTCTGAACGTCCAAATGGGTCATATCTGATGACCATGAAAAGATGAAAAACTGCATTTTACACCAATTATTTACATGTATTGATAGGATTAGTGGATCAGCAGGTATTAAACAGTTTCTATCTGCAGATCTTATGTGTCACCGGTGGTTGTTTGGGTCTCTATGGGTAAAAAAAAAAAAAAAAATTGTAAAAACAGCCAGGGTGTATTAGTGATTCCTTAGCGAACACATTCACAGCTCATTTGTGCATGTGACTGGCTGGTGATGAGTCGACTATACGTGATGTTCCTCATGCTTAGACACCTGTCAGTTCTCAAAGTTCCAGCAGAAACACTGTTTTAATAGATATTAACAACTCTTTTAAGGGAGAGATTTAAATATTTTTGTTCCAAAGTTGATAGAGACTTCATACTTTCTTTTAAGGGAAAAACTCATTTTCACCACATGTAGTCGAAAAAAGTCACTTGATAACGAAGCCAACGGCGTCTATAAACTCAGCATGATCATGATAGAACCACTGAACCAATTCTTTTTATGCAGGATGAAAGAAAACTGCACACACACACCTTATATTCTGTGAAAAAGAAACATAAAAGTACTGCTCCGAACAATCACACAAACCCAAAGCAAGTTATGTTGCATGGAAATTAAGATATAAATATTAATGTTAATACAGTGTTGTGTTAAAGCTTCTTCGGGTAAAATAAAAATCCAAGTGGGATAGTATTGTTTTCACCAAAAAATAGTGTTCACTTTTCAATATTAATGTAAAGTTAATTTACTACAAAAGTATTCTGAGAATGAAGCTACATTTTTGTAGATTTTCATAAAATAAAGATGATAAAGTCAAAAATTTATGAGTAAGAAGTCAGATATTCTCAGACAGTGAGATTATTAATTTACATGAAAAATCTTGCAGCTTTTCAAGAAAAAAAAACAACAAAAAACTCAGTATGCTCTATAAATTCTAAATCTGCAAGATAAAGTTGGATATTTTCTGTGAATAAAATGGCAAAATAAAAAAAAAAAAAAAATGAAAGAAATTGTGTAAAATAACATTTCTGAGGCATTTTGGAAGCAAAGATAATTTAAACAAAACTAACCAGTGCAATGATATTTATCCCAATATAAAACTATTTTATGACATTTGTCGTTATTGTTTTGTATCCCACATCAGTTTTTCCTTAAAGTTTAGCGGGAGATTTTTCTTCCTCAGTGAGATGTGAGGAAAGTAGATGGTCAGTTGTGGTAGAAAATTATTATTTATAGTCAGAGTACAAAAAATATATTCGAAATTTAGAGAAATTTTTGCTCTTGTGTGCTTTATGGTGCTCCACTCGTTGCTGTAAATTTGAAACTTCCCTTTGTGGGACTAATAATGGAAATACTTATCTTATCTTATCTTTTCTTATCTATAACGCCAAATGTATCATATTTGACACATGAGTTTTGAAGCCCTCTACATGATCAGTGTGATATTTTTTTCTTGAAAAACCTAATGTATACAATTAGATACATGCAATATGCAGGTAATCCACCAGGGGGGAGGAATTCATTCACCAGAGGCCTTTCCAGTGACATTACAAGACTGTCATTAATGAGGAAGGAGGCAGAACTTTACTAATTTTGAAAAGGAATTACCAATTTGTTAGACATGTTTGTGTTATATTATGGTTTTGTTTGTTCAAAAATAATAATATTTGAGCACTGAGACCCAATGTATCAAATATGATACAAAATTGAAACTCATACATGGAAACTGATATTTGGAAAAAAAAAAAAAAAATGTTTTGGGTTGTTCAGAAGGACCAATAAAGGCTCTAGTTTCAAAGAACTGGAATTTTCTGTCCATGATTTAATGGTTCAGGCTTTACAGGGTTAAATTTAAAATCATAGTCATGGATTAAAAACACAGCGAAATCAATGTTGAAAGAAACTGAGTAAAAAAAAAAAAAAAAAACATCTTTGAGTAAGATAATAATTTAAACCAAACTGATCAATGCAATGATATTTATGATAATATAAAACTATATTATGACATTTGTTATTATTGTTTTGTATCCCAGACCTCTGTTAGAAAAGAAACACCTGCCCCATTTTTTTTTTTGTCCATTTAATATATTAAGAACACCAAATTCAGAACATTACGCACCCTTGATAATGTGTTTTATGTTATTAGACAAATGATGTGAGATGCATAATTTGAAACGTTGAATAGATTTCTAATTAAAAGCAGAAAAGTTTTGTTTGGATTTCACTGAGGTGCAGCCTTGGCCTTTTGCACCACATCTAAAAGAAGCAAACACTGACAAAGTAGCTGTATGCTTTTGTCATTCAATAAGGGTAAATGGGGATTAAGATGACATCCAATAAATTATTCATAGAGATTTTTGTCTTTTACAAACAAGTCTGATGTTTTTTTTTTAACACAAGTTAAAGCGCTGACGACTCTTTATTCTCACACGTTTTAAATCATGATCCTCAAATATTAAAATAGAGATGTGTCCCGGTTACTTTGAAACGGAAACGACAAAGAGACGGCGCCGACGCATCTGTCAGCGAAAGGAAAAAGGGAAAAAAAAAAAAGAAAATGTTTACTCAGGAAAACCTAATGGGTAGAAGGCATCCAGAGGAAATCATTACTGTCACCAGGAGCTGTCGACTGTGTCCTGTGACATGTTTGGAGACGTTTAGAGACGCCGTCAGATTTGTGAAATGATTCATGTCTAAATGTGAGTGTAAAAACACATCACAGAGACAGCTTTGTTTTAATGCGTTTTCCTTATAAAACAATCACATTAAAAAGAAAAGGGCAGAAATATTCAATATCATTAAGTGGATAATCAACGATCGGCTTGGAATAATTTGCTATAAATAAGAAAAACACAAACACTTTCTTACATAGTGGTTTGACGTGTCTGTAATTCAATTATTTTTTGTAAAATATATTTATTGAACCCATAAAGACCCAGTGCTACTTTTGAGGCACTTCCCAGATATTTTTTTTTTTTTTTTCTCTCCAGTTAATCTGCTTTAAGTGATTTATCACCATTTATTATATCGTTATCCTCTGTATTTAGCATTTTTCACTGTAAAACATGTATTTTCCTGTATTTAATTCAGATATTCATGAAAACTCAAAGTTAATTCAAAGGTTCTTATATGTAAAAGGTGGATTTTTCAGCAAAAATATCAGTAGGTGAACATAAAAACTAGCGTCTCCATCCACTGTCATTCATCAAATCCATTAGTTTTACACTGGATCGATGTTGTAGAACAGGGGTGTCAAACTCATTTCTTTCAGGGGCCACATTCAGACCCATTTGATCTCCAGTGGGCCGGACCAGTCAAATAATAGCATAATAACCTATAAATAATGACAAGTCCAATTTTTTTATATGCAAAAATAACATTAAATTATGAAAACATTTGCATTTTACAAACCATCCAAATAAAAAAGATGTGAATAACCTGAAAAAACTGAAGTTTCTGAAGAAAAATAAGAAGAAATAATAAGAAAAATCTGATCAATATTATATGCCTCAACTTATGATTTATAAATGTGCATTAGAGATCAGATCCACCAACACACAAAACAGGCAGAATATTGTTAAAATTGCACTTATTTTTCTTTAAATATTTCAGGTTCAAATTTGTTCGAGTTATTGACGTTTTATGATTAAAGAATATCCGAATTTAATGTTCTTTGCAGTAAATCAAAGGGGAAAAAAATGGTGTTGCCATTATTTATAGGTATGATGTCATATTATTTTTTTCACATGAAACCAAGAAGAAAATTTGGAGTCATTAATTCTAGGTTCTTATGCTATTATTTTCGAGTTTGACACGCTTGACTATTAATATCTTCTGCACTTTGCAAAATTAATCTCGCGGGCCGGATTGGAACCTTTGGCGGGCCAGTTTTGGCCCCCGGGTCGCATGTTTGACACCTGTGTTGTAGAAGATGACGGTGTTTCCATGGTAACTATGGAGCCTCTGAACGTCCAAATGGGTTATATCTGATGACCATTAAAAAGATGAAAAACTGCATTTTGAAATGATGAGACAATGAGATATTTCTATTGCTTGATTATTTTGTTATTTTTCATCTTTGCGTGCCTTCTCATCATAGACAATTTCTGTAGATAGAACAGTAACAGCCAGAAGACCCACTTAAACAAACCCTTTAATATTATTATATTTATTTAGTTCTATGACCTGGACGACTCATTTTTCCAGTATAGGGATAGGATGTTGGAGTATGCTCCGAAAAAAGTGAGAAGTTGAAAATAGTGACATAAAACCACACTAAGTATGTATCTGGTAGATACACATACACCCTGACACCATTTTTTTTTTTTTTTTAAACAAACTACATCAGTCTACAACACTGAAACTTGGCCTCCATCCTTGAAAAAAAAAAAAAAAGTTCCACTAAAACAATGAAGGTGCACTTTTATTATATGATGCAGGAGAGTTTTAGGACTAATAAAAAACTATGAAACATTACTGCTGTAATATATCCAACAGTTCATGATTTAGCCATCATCATGCTAGCTTTTTGGAGTCAGAAGTGACCATATTTGGACAGAAGGGGGTGGAGCTGAGGGAGCTCAAGGGGTCATGTGTGAGTTAATGCTAAACACTAGCATTTTGATGAAGTAAATCAGTAAAGTTCAGCAAATATTGAGTCATTTTATGGTCTTTTTTAGCCTATTTAACCACAATTACAGTTACAGGACAACACATTTTTCCAGTATAAGGACAGGATACTGGAATGTGCTCAGAAAAAAGTGATTAGTTGAAAAGATTTTTCCAAAAAAACTCATGAAATGACACTAAATATATATCGGGTACATGCACATAGACCCTGACACTATTTTTATTTTTATTTTTTAAACAAACCACATCAGTCTACAACACTGAAACTTGGCCTCTGTCCTTGGAAAAAAAAAGTTCCACTATATCCATTAAGGTGCACTTTTATTGTATGATGCAGGAGAGTTTTAGGAGCAATAAAAACTATGAAGCATTACTACTGTAATATATCCAACAGTTTACTATTTAGCTGTCATCATGTTAGCTTTTTGGAGTCAGAAGTGACCATATTTGGACAAAAGGGGGCAGAGCTACAGGAGCTCAAGGGGTCATATGTGAGTTAATGCTGAACACTAGGATTTTGATGAAATAAATCAGTAAAATTCAGCAAATATTGGCTCAATAAAGTCATTTTATGGTCTTGTTTAACTTATTTAACCACAACTAAGTGCTCTGGGTGCCAAGAAAAGCATTATAGAAACCCAATCCATTATTATTATTATTATTATTATTATTATTATTATTATTATTATTATGATTATTATTATTATTACTAAAGTCAAGGTTTCTGTTAGGGAAAATGCATTTTATTGAATAAACCAAAAACTCTTGAATTGTTTCACACAAAAATAGTTGTTTCTTTACTATCTTTACTACAAATTGCAACTTTCTTGACTTATAAAATTATATATTAAATAGACAAATATCATATGTGTATATGTTTTGCTAGGCTATGGCTTTTTGGTCACACATGTAGTGGCCGTCAGTGGTATTACACAATGAAATGTTTCCGTCGCTTGGTTATTTTGCATGCCTTATCACAGACAATTTCGATAGATAGAACAATAATATACAATAACAGTAATAACAGCCAAAAGACCCATTTAATATTATTATAATAATTTAGTTACATGACAACTTGTTTTGTCAGTGTAAGGACAGGATACTGGAATATGCTCCGAAAAATGTGATTAATTGAAAAGATTACCCCCACCCCCCCACCCCCCAAACCACACTAAATATGCACATAGACCCTGACACTATTTTTTTTTTTTTTTTTTTTTTTCACAAACCACATCAGTCTACAACACTGAAACTTGGCCTCTGTCCTTGAAAAAAACATGTTCCACTAGATCCATTAAGGTGCACTTTTATTATATGATGTAGGAGAGTTTTAGGAGCAATAAAAACTATGAAGCATTACTGCTGAAATATATCTAACAGTTTACTATTTAGCCATCATTATGTTAGGTTTTTGGAGTCAGAAGTGACTGTATTTGGACAAAAGGGGGTGGAGCTGAGGGAGCTCAAGGGGTCATGTGTGAGTTAATGCTAAACACTAGCATTCTGATGAAGTAAATCAGTAAAGTTCAGCAAATATTGAGTCATTTTATGGTCTTTTTTAGCCTATTTAACCACAATTACAGTTACAGGACAACACATTTTTCCAGTATAAGGACAGGATACTGGAATGTGCTCTGAAAAAAGTGATTAATTGAAAAGATTTTTCCAAAAAAAGGCATGAAATGACACTAAATATATATCGGGTACATGCACATAGACCCTGACACCATTTTTTTTTTGTTTTTTGTTTTTTTTAAACAAACCACATCAGTCTACAACACTGAAACTTGGCCTCTGTCCTTGGAAAAAAAAAAGTTCCACTATATCCATTAAGGTGCACTTTTATTGTATGATGCAGGAGAGTTTTAGGAGCAATAAAAACTATGAAACATTACTGCTGAAATATATCTAACAATTTACTATTTAGCTGTTATCATGTCAGCTTTTTGGAGTCAGATGTGACCATATTTGGACAAAAGGGGGCGGAGCTATGGGAGCTCAAGGGGTAATGTGTGAGCGAGTGCTTAACACTAACAAACTGATTCAGTAAATCAGTAAAGTTCAGTACCGGCTAAAAATAAAGTCAATTTATGGTCTTGTTTAACTTATTTAACCACAACTAAGCGCTTTGGGTGCCTAGAAGAGTGCTATAGAAATCCAATCCAATTCATTATTATTATTATTATTATTATATTATTATTATTATTATTATTATTATTATTATTATTATTATTATTATTATTATTATTATATTATTATATTATGCTATTATTATACTGTATATTATTATTATTATTATAACTAAAGTTTAAGTTTCTGTTAGGGAAAATGCATTTTATTGAATAAACCAAAAACTCTTGAATTGTTTCACATAAAAATAGTTGTTTCTTTACTATCTTTACCATAAATTGCAACTTTCTTGACTTTTAAATATATCAAATAGATAAATATCGTATGTGTTTTGCTAGGCTAGGGCTTTTTGCCGGAACATGTAGTGGCCATCAGTGCTATTACACAATGAGATGTTTCTGTCGCTTGGTTATTTTGCATGCCTTATCATAGACAATTTTTATAGATAGAACAATAATATACAATAAATGTAACAACCTAAAGACCCACTAAAAGACGCCATTAATATTATTATATTTATTTAGTTCCATGACCAGGACAACTCATTTTTCCAGTATAAATATATATCGGGCAGGTGCGCATAGACTCTGACACCTTTCTTTTTATTTATTTTAATTTTTTTTTTTTTTTTTTTACACACATCAGTCTACAACACTGAAACTTGGCCTCTGTCCTTGAAAAAATGTTCCACTAAATCCATTAAGGTGCACTTTTATTATATGATGCAGGAGAGTTTTAGGACCAATAAAAACTATGAAACATTACTACTGTAATATATCCTGGGTGAGCGGACTATATGGTGTATATCACCTAAGAAGTGACCAGACAAAACAGACCAAAAAAAAAAAGGAGACTGGACTTGAGTAAAGGTGTCGTCTGTTTAATGAGAGTCTGAGACAAGGACAAGATACTGACGTAGATGATGTGAAGTTCAGAGGAAAAGTACAGATACTTTTTTACTTTCAGTCCATTCCAGTGCATATACATGTTAACAGATAATTATTTCTTACCCACATGTTCACATACATTACTTCTCTTTAATACCAGGTTCTTTAGGGACATGTCCTCTTTTATTTCAAATGCAAATAAGGCCGTGTTCTAATTTAGTTTTCATTTACCATGCTAATTTTTGGGGTCCTGACCGATTGGTAATTGGCTGACTTTTTACATTGATGTCATATTTGAGGGAGGTCAGATGCCGCAGAGTCTGTTGTAATCACAATCGACGTCTGTGGGGTCTCAAAGGCTGATATGACGACTTATCATGAAACCACTGTCAGCATCCTGCTAATGGATTTAATAATGACTTTTTTAATGAACATCAGGATCTAAGTCACCGGTGTCAAACACGCGGCCCGGGGGCCAAAACCAGCCCGCCAAAGGGTCCAATCCGGCCCGTGGGAAGTGCAAAAATTACACTGAAGGATGTTAAAATTATTTTAGGTCAGTTTAATAGAAAGTGGGTCAGACCAGTAAAATACTATCATAATAACCTATAATTAATGAAAACTGCAAATTTTCCGCTTCGTTTTAGTGTATTAAAAAAAAAAAGTTAAATTACACAAAAATTTTTACATTTACAGACTAGCCTTTTACAAAACATGTGAACAACCTGAAACAACTTAACAGTACTCTAATTTTACCAATATTCTGCCTGTTACTTAATGTTTTGTGTATTTGTAGATCCACTGTGATCTGTAAGTTATAATGCACATGAATAAATTATAAACTAAGGTGTAATATTGTTAAAATTGCACTTATTTTTTTAAAAGAATTTTCAGGTTCATATTTGTTCATGTTATGTTCTAGCACTGTTCATAGATGTAAACATTTTCATTACAGAATTTGACTTTTTTTTCACTCAAAAACATAGAGCAAATTTTGGAGTTGACATTATTTATAAGTTGTTATCCTGTTATTTATATTATTTGACTGGTCCGGCCCACTTTATAAAATATTAGGCTTCATGTAGCCCCTTAATTGAAATGAGTTTGACACCCCTGCTCTACATAATGGCAACACCAGTTTTTTCTCTTTAATTTACTGCAAAGAACATTAAATTCTGATATCCTTCAATAATAAAACATCAATAACTTGAACAAATATGAACAACCTGGAACATCTAAAGAAAAATAAGTGTAATTTTAACAATATTCTGCCTGTTTTGTGTCTTGGTAGATCTGATCTGTAAATGCACGTGTAGAAATCATAAGTTGAGGCATAATATTAACCCTTTCATGCATTCTGGTCACTACAGTGGACAGTTATTCTACAGCTGTTCTCTTGTATATTCATGGGTTTTGTTGTTTTAGTTCCATATCAGCCGACACAGTGGACACTTATGCATCGTCCTATACACTGCAGTTCATACTGTTATTGTAAATTTGCTGTTCTTTATACACCTAATCTGCAGTGATATGTTTAAGTGTAAAAAAATTGCTTGATATCATTATTAAACTGTAATTTACAGGTTTTTTTTTTTTTTTAACAAAAAGGTGTTTTGTTTTGTTTTGCATATTATCTCCATGAAGTGAGTAATAACTAGTATTAGAGTATGTTAAAATGTGACAAAACATTGAATTAGCAGCATTAAGCATGTTTTTATTACACAGTTTTCACACAGTATATCAGTAAATACATGTTTCCTTGCTTCAAAAATTAAATGCACGCTGTCCAGCTGAATGGACATTTTTGCAACTCCATGAAAAATAAAGTCATAGATTTTGCGTTGTTTTCAATTGCATTGTTTTTTTTTAATGCCTAAAGAGGAATAAAAACACTAAGGAAACAAATCTTAAGGTTCTTATAATTCATGCATGAAAGGGTTAATCATATTTTTCTTCTTATTATTTTTTTTTATTATTATTATTGTTTTTCTTCAGAAATGTCAGTTTTTTTCAGGTTATTCACATCTTTTTTGTTTGGATAGTTTGTAAAATGTAAATGTTTTCATGATTTAATGTTATTTTTTGCGTATAAAAAATTTGGAGTTGTCATTATTTACAGGCTGTTATGTTATTATTTTACTAGTCCTGAAAGAAAATGAGTTTGATACCCCTGCCCTAGACTAACCCAATAGAATTATCTTTGCTTTTTTATGTATCATTCATTTTTGCTTCTTTAGTTTTCTATTTCATGAAGCATATTTCTAGTCGGGCTGTTTTATCTCCAGTGGGTCTTGTTTACACTAAGTGAGCAGCCTCTTTCATGAATCAAAACAGCCTTTGGACAAGTGGGGACATCTTGATGAAAATCTGTTTAAACTGGTGCTGCTATTTAAAGCCCAAAAAAATGTGACAGTCTAATTCAGTTCAGTTTTTGCACTACTGTGTATCATATACGCTGTTATGGTCATACAGTTGTTAAACCACTGCTCTGTAGTATTTGTTAGATTTTATTGTAATAGGCTCCATGCACCAGAACATCCACTGTGTTGTGATTTGACTCGTTTCCGATCAGCAGTGGCACTAAAATATTCACTGCAGGCCACTTTGACCCAGAGCCAGTCAAATATGTTAACACTGATGTAATGCGAAAGCAACTTCTAACTCTTCTTAATATGATGCACAGCTGTGACTTGTTATATTTCTATTTAGTATGATGTGAATTTTACACCAAGCTTTTTTTTTTTTTTTTCTTTTTTTTTTTTTTTATCTTTCATTGAAAATTACTCTTCTATCTAGATTTCAGATCCAGGAGGTTTACTCTACTGATTGCAGCCATCTGTCTTTACCTTAGAGCAGTGTTCTCAGTGGAGTTCATAACACCTTTCCTGAACAAACTGCTCCGTGTTTCTATCTTTTGTTTGTTGAAGAGGCAATTTGCTCCATGCACTTCTGAAATTGCTTTAGAGTTTCACACAGAAACAGAGAGAAAGGTAAAAAGTTTTTATTCATTGGATCAACTCTGATTTTTTTGTTACTTTAAAGGATGATATATGTCGTTTTTATACTTTCTAACATTAAGAAAAATGTACTTAAAATGACATTAAATTTATATCCATTGTGATTACCAAGGTTATAAGAGTTTTAGATTTTTCATTATAGTTTAGTTTTATTTAGTTTTGACTTTTTTTTTTCTCTAGTTCAGTTAGTTTTAATTAGTTTTTAGAGCAGGTTTGCTAGTTTTTATTAGTTTTCTTTTTTTTTTCTAAATGCGTAGTTTTAGTTTAGTTTTAGTTTAATTTTAGTTTTGTCGAATCTTTTCTCTTCTTCGCCGTCGTATTCAAATAAATCCCGTACAGGACTCTGTTGTTTTCCCCCAACTTTAGTCTCCATGTTTCCAGGTAGAGTGGGGACCAGAAGACGACTCTAAACCACAAGTGACGAGAAGTGACAGACTGTGAATTACTGTATGGTGCCGCTAGCTAAAATTGCTAGAGCGAAATAAATCACTTTCGTGTCAATCCAACATTGACAAAGACTAAAAGAAAGGGAATTTTATCATAATTTTTATCCGTTTTAGTTAGTTTTGTAAGCACACAATACAGTTTCAGTTCTTTATCGTTTCTTTCTTTTAATTATAGTTTTTATTTATTTCAGTTAACGAAAATGTCTTTTCAATTCTAGTTTTCGTCATTTCGTTAGTTTTTGTTAACGATAATAACCTTGGTGATTACCTGAGTGCAGTTGCTGTTAAATTTAAGATACTGAAGGAGAATGGTCATTACAGAGATGAACGAACTTTGTTCCACGATTTGAGGTTTTAGGGGTTTTTTTGGGACTTGTCTGCCTTATGGGGATCTCTTGGACTCAACAAAACTGGAATGACTTTTTTTTTTTTAACCAGTGTCGATATGCTGGTGAATTTACATGTTCATTCCAAATAAAGATGTAATTACAAAAAAAAAAAAAAAAAAGACATTAAATTTATCATTAGAGGGTTTATGTTTATGCATTTGGCAGACGCTTTTTCCAAAGCGACTTACAGGGGAAAACCAATTAAATCACTCAATCAATCAAATTTTATTTATATAATGCCAGATCACAAAAAAAGTTATCTCATGACACTTTATATATAAAGTTGGTCAAAAACCAGACTCTAAGCCAATTTACAGAAACCCAACAGAATCCTCCAGGAGAATAAAGAATTCTGAAATTCTGCCCAATATGCTAATGTGTTGGAACCAAATACAGTAGCGTCATTGATCTTGATTTTCTACATACATACAATAACAAATTTTGAAAAATTTCACAAAAGTAGTCAAGTCTTGTTATGTGCTCCAATAACACACTAAGACCCAATCCCAATTCACCCCTTGCCCCCACCCCCTTCATTTTGCGTGTTCATGTGAAGGGGTCATAGTGTCCCAAATTTCAATAAGTTGGAGGGGAAGGGCTCAGGGGGAGGGCTGTTTGGCCCTCGAAATGGAGATTTTTAGGACCACACTACAAACGGAGGCGTAGGAGAAATTTCCCGTTATTCTTTTCAAATCATCAGCAAGATGGAGTAAAAAAAGTACAGCAGTGTGATAAAAGAAACACAAAAATGTACATATTTTCTTTGCAAACTGCTTAATCTTTCGATTGACCATTTAATGCCGTTTCAGTGTATTGTAGATCGCATTTCTGCGGTTTGCGGTTGATAGCCGCAAAAAGACGCCCAAAGCCCATGGAATGGAGACGGTTACAGCTACTAACGGCATGGAGAATTCTTTCAGGAACAAAGTCGCATCTGTTTATAGCGGCATTGATGACTGCTGATGATGTAAGACACAGGTGTCAAACATGCGGCCCGGGGGCCAAAACCGGCCCGCCAAAGGATCCAGTCCGACCCCTGGGATGAATTTGTGAAATACAAAAATTACACTGAAGATATTAATAATCAAGGATGTTAAAATCATTTTAAGTCAATTCAATCTGAAGTGGATCAGATCAGTAAATGTATTATCATAATCACCTATAAATAATGAAAACTACAAATTTTCCTCTTCTTTTTTTAGTATAAAAAAAGTAAAATTAGAAAAAAAGTTACATTTACAGACTACCCTTTTAAAAAAAATATGAATATCCTGAACAAATATGAGCAATCTGAAATCTCTTAAGAGAAGTATATGGAATTTTAACAATATTCTGCCTGTTAATTAAATCTTTAAGTTGTGATGCACATGTATAAATGATAAACGTAATATTGTTAAAAATGCACTTTTTTCTGAAGAATTTTCAGGTTGTTTGTATTTGTTCATGTTATGTTAAAGTACGGTTCGTAGATGTAAACATTTTCATAATGGAATTTTACTTTTTTCACTCAAAAACATAGAGAAAACTTTGGAGTTGACATTATTTATAAGTTCTTATCAAATAAATTATATCATTTTACTGGCCCGGCCCACTTTATATCATATTAGGCTGAATGTGGCCCCTGAACTAAAATGAGTTTGACACCCCTGATGTAAGAGGTCTCGAAGGGTTGTCTCATGTCATAGGGGAATGTTTCAACCCCTACCCCTTGCAACTCCTTCAAGAGGTAGTGCCAAGTGCAAGGGCCAAGGAGGAGGGCCCAAAGGGGTGAATTAGGATTGGGCCTAAGGTTAAAATTTTGAATTCCAGATTATTTCTATGAGCACATGGAGAGGTTGAAACTGGAAACAACTGATGGAATTACATGTTTTGACTGTAGTTCCCTCTACACTTCATCTGTAAAAGTACTCTATACAACACAAGGCCACTCATGTAAGGTGTTTGCCTGGGAACATCTTTGTCCAATAGTTCATTTAGAAGACAGTTTGATTAAGCAGTTCGCCCTGAGAAAAAAAAAAAAAAGACTCTTCACCATAAAATTGTCTGGCTGCCAAGAAATCAATACCTTCTTTCTGCTCTAATATATACAGTTAGTTCAAACACAATATGACTGAACTTGCTTTAAGAAGTCATTTTTGAATCACTTCGCCACCGCGCTGTAATCCGCAAGAGTTCTTCGCAAGACGAAGGAAGAAGGTGAAATTATTTCTCCATATTGAGACGTTGAATTGAGCATTTGGAAAGCAACAAGATTCTAAGACTTGCAGGGCATTCCCATCATCATTATTTAATGAGATGTGCCGTGCTGTGAAGTCGCGTTCACAGATTCTGAACAGGTTTCCAACGGCGACAGCCTGGTTGTGGATGCAGTTCTCAGAGCCTAATTTTGGCCCCAGACTTTTAGAGATCGTTCTGTCCTGGGACCTCCAAGGCAGAGCTTGCAATAGTGACAGACGTGGTTGTTCAAGCAAGCGATCAGATATTACAGCCACGAAAAGGCGATTTATATTTTTTAAAAACAACAACCTCAACAGATGAAGAGAGTTAGTCAATTCCGGTACTTAAAAAAAAAAAAAAAAAAAAAAAAAAAGGACCTGGTTAAACCGTGGTAGACTGGAGCTTACGTTTACCTCTTGCTGCTTTGCACTGCCTGTATCAGCTCAACCTGCCTTAACTCTACGTGGACTTTTTTTTTTAGTGCTGGGCAGTGATTATAATTTTTAATCGCAAATAATCGTGTGGATTTCTGCGATTAATCGCGGTTAATCGCGTAGTTATATTGGGGGGGGGCATCAACAGCGTGTTTTGCCTTTAAGTGATATTTCAGACTCAAAGTACTCCGGTGATAAAAAAAAAATAATTCCACATTGCAGTGCTTCAAAACAACTTTGTCCTTCTCAACCCCACCATCTGAAGACATTTAAAATGAAAATGTCCATGTAAAAGAACGCTACTTTTCTCCATGTTTATGTCTCCACCTGTTTATTTCCGCTTGTGAGTGATTGACAGGAGTCTTAAGCCCACTAATAAGTACTAATACTAATAAGCCCAATAATATATGATGTTCAGTTGTTCAAAGCAAGCAAAGGGGGCCCTCTAGTGGTCGGAATAAGTTGCACTAACGTATGTTTTGTCCTTTCGGTGTTACCGTAGTCAGTTCGGACATAAAAAGACATGTTTCTTTCACTCTGTATGTCCCCAAAAATGTTTGCCTGCGAGTATTTTATGTTCAGTTGTTGTAAGAATGAATAGTATCAAATATCTCTGATGTGAACCTTCGTTGCTGGATAAAAAGACGTAAATCTTAAATTAATCTGTAAATGCTAATCGTTAGCGTGTCTATGGATTCTCCCATTCAAGTTAGCATCGAGCTAATCACATCGTAAATAAGTAAAGGTTAGTTCAAAGGCAGGCATATTATACCTAAACACAACCAATGAATTTACATAAACTTAGCATGAGCCTGCATAAAGAATTAGCAACCCATCTCCGACTGCTAGCATAAACGAATTAGCTTAAACATGTTAATAACACATTATAATAAACACATCCAAAATAACGTCATAAACATGTTTCTAACGGCACGTTTGCATGTGAAATTATTTTACAAACAACAGAATGATTGATACATACAGGCGTTGAACTGCAGGAGTTACACAAAGTTTGATTCAGCATTACTCGGAAAGTTCGCTGGCTTTTCTCCTCTCGGCTTTGGTTCTGAAGTGCGTGTGGAGCGCCAAAATAAAAGCATGAGTTTCAAAATAAGAGTCCGTATGTATAAATGAACTAAGACTTGCTTGAAAGGCAGAACGGCATTAACAGGAGATTTTAAAAAATTGTCGGCGTTATTTAATGAATGTGTTAACGTGGTAATAACGCGTTAACTTGCCTAGCCCTACTTTTTTTATGTTTCGGTTGCGCAACAGCAGGGAACACCAGGTACTATCAGATACTATTCCTATTACCACCTTCACTGAGACTCCAAACAAGCTGGTATGATACTAAATGTGATGTAAAGTCACTCTGATCACAGATTGCTCCATCCACAATTGATGCTGCGTCAGTATGAATCATCTTTTCACATATTTTATAACATGGGGTGGATGTAGGCGGAAAAGGTTAGCAGTAGGCGGTTAGGTAGTGAATAGCAAAACAGAAGTCTGCACACTGACATAACACGGCTAATACATTGTCAGGTCTCCGTTTATCTCCGTATTATAGTTGAATAGTAGAGTATAAATAGCAGAACTACACCCACTTGTTAGTCTCTGTAGAAACAAGTGTCATGTGGACATTAAGCAGTGAACTCTCAACCCTGGTATATCCTAGCAAAACCAAGGAGAGGCATCATGAAGGGGCTATAAGTAATATTTCTACTTTAACCCTTTCATGCACAACGTCCACATTTGTAGACACGTAGTTGAAGCTCACTTCCCAAGGGTTTATAAAGGAAATATTCTCCAAAACACATGGGGGCAGTCTCTCCAGACCCTAAGCAATACAATGAAAAACAATATCATCTTAGTTTTAAAATTTTGACTGTTCTGCGATCTTACAAAGTTAACCTCCTTAGACCTAGCTATGGGTTTTCTGTCGACGTTTCTGGAAAAGAGTTTCCCAGCTTTATTTTTTTTAAAAAAAGCAGTCCACCGAAAAAATATATCCCCTTAAAAAAAATTTAAATGCGGCTGAAAAAACTGTAGCCTGATGTTTCCAATATACGCAATTATCTAATTATTTAAAAGCCAAAACTTGTACTTTCCTGGGTCTCAGGAGGTTAAATATCTTCTTAATAAAGCCCTATTTAGAAAAAAAAAAAAAAAAAAATCTAAATACATTTCAACTTTAGCCTAATTTTGAGTAATAAAATCAATCTAAAAAAATCTAGATACTTTTTTTTCGTAATTCACGCATGAAAGGGTTAAAACAAAAAAAAACAACAACCTAATATTATCATTATAGTGCATAGAAGAAAGAGCTCTGAAGTTCTGCCTATGATGTCAATACATTGGATTGTAGTAATATGCACTGAGTATATTTACCCACAGGGTGAGTCTTATTGGGGGGGATGGGGGAGATCAACCCCCCCTCTGGTTTTTACATCCCTACTTCTGCTCAATGAATTTCATCCTCAGGGGGGTGGGGGGAAACCAAGTAATTGAATAACAGGCAGGTTTTAGCAGTTTTCTTCCACCTATATCCTACGTTACTGGCGCTAATGTCCACCTGAACCGAAGTGTCGGCAGTCTCAGAATTCGCGAACGTCCCCATGCACTGGAGCGCTGTAAAGGGGGGGGGGGGGGGGGGGGGGTAAATGTGACAAATGAATGCAGCCCAGCATTTGTGTGTCTACTGGATACAGGTTAGAATTTGTAAAAATTTCGTCCAAGATCTGCTGAATAACAGGAATAGAAGAGTTGGACGTTGAAAGTATGTAAAGTTTTTTTATGCATTAGTTATGGGCTGAACCCTCACGTAGATAACTGCCCCCCCTCGACAAAAAAAAAAAAAAAAAGAAAAAATACCCCCCCTAGAAAATACACCTATAAACTGAGAGAGTACTCCAGTGGAAAGGTTTTTTGAACAGCGCTCAGCTCTATAAAAAAAACAAAGCACAGGATTGGTTTCTTAACATTTTTTTTTTTTTTGCCCAGATAAAGGTCCGTGACCCGCCAGAAATGGGTTTGTGACTCACTTTTGGGTCGTGACCCACCAGTTAAGAATCACAGAGTTCTCTTTATTGTCCTCTAGTGGAGTCCTCCAGCTATAAACCTAATACAGTCTACTCTCGTTAAACCGCCCGCCGTTATACCGCCATTTTCGCTCCCTGCCGACCAAAACCATTGCACAAAAATCCCCAATGCATTATTCCATTAGCTACCACCATTTCCGCCTATCGCCATCCGCCAGCCCAATTCCATGCACAAACAACACTTATACCATTGATTTCCCGACCGTTATACCGCCAGCGTGATTGCCATCGAGTACACATAAATTTTAACAATGCACTGAAACAAACGCGCCAGACGCTGATCGCGACAAGCTACGAGTAGGTCTACGGAACGGCCACCGTTCATTTATCGCAGAACACTCAGTAGGTCAGGATGTCGGGAAGAGGACGTGGGATTAAGCCAAAGCCTCAAGATGATGGGGTGTCATTTCCCGACACGGTATAATAATGCTTAAAATGTTTCCCCACTTTAAATGATCCCTTACAACATAACAGAATCAAGATTTATTTAGAAACGCAATTAGAACGGGTTAACGGAGGCAGCATAGACATCATATAGTAAAGACATGCACATTATGGACGCAACCCGTTGTAACGCCATTTTCGCTATACCGCCAATTTGGCCGTGAACGGAAGTTGGCGGTATAATGAGAGTAGACTGTATTTAGCAAAATCATGTGGACAGTTCCAGTTTATCAGCTCAGATATGATTAAAAATCAAGTCTATCTCCATCCTTCTAGTCCCAGCTCGATTTAAAAAAAAAAAAGGCTAACAAGTTCAACCGTTTTACCTGTATGTGACCATGAGCGAAGGCAAAAGAAGAGGATATTTAACTGAGATTCTCTTTTCTAGGTCATTCAATGCTTACTTGGACAAAGCTCTACAGTAGTTGGAAGTTCTGCTGAATAGAGCAAAGCAGCAAAAATTACATACTACTGATATGAACTTATCAATAAAAAAGAAGTTTGTAAAGTATCTCAGTGTAAATGTATTTATGGATGAATTCAAAGCAGATCTCTGGCATCAGCTATAGAATAAAACAGATTTTTGAAAGTACAATGTAATGTATTATTTTATGATACATAGGAATAAATTGTGCATACCACTGAGAGCCAGTAAACAAACAAAGAGCATCAACAACTGAAAAAACTACGCTGCCACATTAACTAAAAGTCATTTTCAATGCATAGTACATATATTCCACTATAATCTGGAATAGAAGCTGTAGAATGATATAGCACTTATTATTGTGCATGAGGTGGGTTTTGGGGCAAAGAATGTACAATACAAGAGGACTGAAGTAGATACATGAGTACATGATTACATCCGCCAAGGTTATGTTTACATCAGGGTTTGTTTGTTTGTTTGTTTGTTTGTTTGTCTGTTAGCAAGATAACTCAAAAAGTTCTGGAAGGATTTGGATGAAGTTTTCAGGAAATGTTGATGCTGGCACAAGGAACAGATGATTAAATTTTGGTGGTGATGGGGGGACGGAGGGGACGGGGTACTGATATGATTTAGCGGAGGTCTGCGATCTCCAAATGCTTTTGTAGTTTAGACTGTTACTTTATTTGACCTGATTTTCAATACATAAAATTTGGTCATCTTCATGTTACTTAAAGCTGCAGGAGCTGAAACTGGGAGGAAAAGATGTGATTGGAGGCCATTGTACTGATGCATCAAGTCGTATCTAACAGAATCTGATAAATAATTACCCCCCCCCCCCCCAAAAAAAAGGGGGGGGGGGACAAGGGGTATTGTTTTTAGTTCGGTTTGTTTGTTTGTTTGTTTGTTTGTTTGTTAACACTCTAGCAGCGAAACTACTGGTTGAATTCATACCAAATTGGGTTTATAGATTGCCAGTGACCCAGAATAGATGTGATTACATTTTGGGAAAAGTAGGTCAAAGTTAAAATTTTTTACGAATTTACAAAAAAAAAAAAAAAAAAAATTCTCCCATTTACTTATAATAGGTGAAAATTCAAATGTCTGTAGCAGCAAAACTGTTGGTTGAATTCATACCAAATTGGGTTTATAGATTGCCAGTGACCCAGAATACAAGTGGTTACATTTTGGGAAAGGTAGGTCAAAGTTAAAATTTTTTACGATTTTTTTTTTTTTTTAATTTTCTCTTATTTACTTATAATGGGTGAAATTTCAAATGTCTGCAGCAGCAAAACTATTAGTTATATTCATACCAAATTGGGGTTATAGATTGCCAGTGACCCAGAATAGATGTGATTGCATTTTGAGAAAACTAGGACAAAGTTAAAATTTTTTATGAATTTTTTAATTATTTTTTTCTCCCATTTACTTATAATGGACGAAGTTTCAAATGTCTATAAAAACATCAATGTTCTTTCAATTTACTTCAAACTTGACACATATATAGAGGCAATTGATATGCTGACATCAGCACAGGCATAGACATGATGACATCAGCTGGATCGATGCCAAAATAACCTATAACACATGTGAGGGGCATGGTTTGTTGTGCCTGGCAACACTTGCGATTAATTATGACTGATTAATCACATATTTAATTCCTCCTGTTTAATGTCTGGGGGTAGATTTAGGTCATGGGGTAGATTTTCTCCGGTAAACACAGGATAAGACGCATAAAAAGTATGAAAACTCTAGAAAAAATATATAAAGTAGCACTCAATAGAAACAGTAATAACAGTAAACACAGAAAAAATACAAGTAAAAGAGCAAAATGAGAACTATTACAACAACCTTTGCACTTTCCTGAAGGCCGTTTTCTTTATAAAAAAAAACTGCACATTGTTAGAAAAGATTGCACAATCAAAGAACAGATCTGTGTCGTAGTGTGTATGGGTGTGAACGTGTGATTCTTTTCCATCTATTATCGGATCATTTGACGCAAATCTAATGAATAACAATGTACCAAAAGGTTATTATAGAATATTTGCTCAGCGAGGCTAAAAGGCTATCAAACACCACAGCGTTAATGTTGGGTGAGAAGCACATCGGCAAACACATTAAAGTTAATATAATAAATTGTAGAATGTCACGTTGAAGGTCAGCGTATTATGTATTTACCGAAGATGATCAGGGTGCCTCTTTATCATCTTATGTATGGATGGTGTTTTAACGTACAAGCCCTCACCTGGATTTAACAAACCGATCGTTCCATTGGATAATTATTGGAGTGAATAATATGTTTTGGTTCTTTTAACTCTAACTGACCGTCAGTTTATACAGAGCGTAAACACTGGGCTGTGCTTCAATAGGAAAAGGTCATGTGATCTAATGAGTCCACACTGACCCTGACACTCAGAGGCGGATGGAGTGATTACCAGGCTGCTTGGTCTTTATCCTAACAAAAATTCCAGACTTTTTCCAAGACTGCTATTGTTTTCCCCAAGACCTTGAATTTATGTATTTTTATACTTGTGTTCCTATTTTTTTTGTTGAGATTGTACCTGTTGTGTGTTGTAGAAAAGTTCATTTTAATACATGTGCGAATGAATGAATGCATAATTTGCAATAAATTATATTTTACTGACAGAAATGTTTTCAAAACAAAAATATGAAAATTACAAAAGTGCATGGATATCACACAAACACATAAAAAGCTTTGACTCTATTACTACCTTCAAATCCCAGTTTAAGACTTGTTTATTCAGACAGGCGTACTCAATTCCATAATTTCATTTTTATCTACTGCCATTTTATGTACCTACGTGTTTTATAGATGTATGTGTGTAATTTTAATTGTGTTTTATTTGTTTTTGACAACTTTGTATGGTGACCTCGAGTGTCCTGAAAGGTGCCTATGAATAAAATATTATTATTATTATTATTATTATTATTATTATTATTATTATTATTATTATTATTATTATTATTATTAAACAAGTTTCACTAGAATCATTCCAGTACTGACCAGTTATTAAAGTCACATCTAGTTTTTTATATGTTTTGTAAATGTTATAAGTTATACAGGGGTTGGACAAAATAATGGAAACACCTTCTATGATGCCACAATGTTAGTTGTTTCCATTATTTTGTCCAACCCCTGTACTTCCTCCCAATCCTTTTCAAATATGCAAATGAAGTCCTATGAAGTTTTCAGGTAAATATACATATATGTGTACATACATATACAGTATGCAGGATGCGATTTGTTGGGGGGTGGGGCGATCACCCCCCCTCTAGTTTTTACATCCTTGCTTCTGCTCAATGAATTTCATCCTTGTGTGTGGGGGGTGGGGGGTGGGGTGGGGGTGGCAACCAACCAATGTAAATAACGGGCAGGTTGTGACAGTTTTCTTCCACCTATATCCCACATTAATGGCACTAACGTTCACCTGAACTGAACTTTTGTGAACGTCCCATTGCACTGGGACACCATAAAGGTGGGGTGGGGGGGGGCAAAGTCATGGGGCCCAGCATTTGTGGGGGACCCATAGAGGAGTGGAGGGGGTCCGTGTAAGATCCGCTGTATAATAGAGGAATAGAAGCCAGGAGTTGGACATTGAAAGTATGAAAATTTTCACTTTCATTTCATGGCAGCATTAGTTATGGACCGAACCCCCATGTATATAACTGAGATATATATCACAGTAGAGATTGAAATCCAGTAGGATTCGTAATCCTACTAGGATTTCAGTTTGTCCTAGGACAAACTAAAATTCCTATCTGTCCTAGGGTTAGGGGTTAGGGTTAGGGTTAGGGGGGGTTGGGGGGGGGTTAGGGGGTTAGGGTTAATCTTCAGATCCTAATTTCTTGTAGGATTTCAGTTTGTCCTAGGACAAACTAAAATTCCTATCTGTCCTAGTAGGATTACAAATCCTACTGGATTTCAATCTCTACTGTGACACACACACACACATATATATATATATATATATATATATATACATATGTATGTATGTGTGTGTGTGTGTGTGTGTGATGTTTCTTGTTTTCTTGCAATCCATTTCATTTCTAAGGGTTAAAGTAGGATTACTTTGTTTTGCTGCACATTCATAATAAACTCTAATATGTTTTCCTCGTGTATTTCTTCTCTAACAAGATTATGTTCCTTTGAAGATTCTCTAAAATTCAACTATGAGAGATACTTTTTTCCATACTTTATTAAGACTTTCACACAAAATTCCAGACTTTTCAAGGTCTGGAACACAGCCTTTCAAAATTCCAGACTTTTTAAAGGGGTCAAATTTAGCTAAACCCACTTTTATTAGTCTTTGGTTCATTTATTTGTGTATTTGGACCCTAATAGTTCATAAAGTTTGAATTTGAACCCTCCAGGTGCTGCAAAACTATCTTTATATTCATTTAGGCCAAAATCCAGTGGATTTCTACAACATGTTTTAATTCCTTCTAGTCTGTTACATCTGTAACTAGTTATGTCACGATATTTGCACATATAAGGTCAAGACTACCGACAAACGTTTCTCCAAGTACGACATAATTGTTTGTCAGCAGCAGCAGTTGGAGTAAAAACTGAAAATATCTCACAACTTTGAGCCAATTACCTAAAATGTTCAGTTGTTGGTTGAACCGGACAGAACAGCACAGTCAACAACCTGGAGGGGGTGGGGCATGAAATGGCTCATTTGCATTTAAAGAGCCAGCGCTCAAAACGACCTTTCTGGTGTCATTAGTCAGAAATAGGGTTGAAGATGGACCTGTGGAGTTGAATTAATGAAGAATTCAGACCCACGCAGAGCATTTACAGTTTATGTAGACCACAGGGAAATGTTTGAAAATGCATAATTCCATTTAAAAAAGCAAAATATCACTCCTTTAATACTTTCAAAACCTGTGCAAGCACCCTGGATTACCCATCATGCCTTGTGTCTACAGTGTAACCCTGAGGGGGCAGATCAGTCTAGGTTCAGCAATGTTATGTGTTTAGAAAATTATGGAAATAAATGTAATATTGGATAACTTTATTAAAATGATACCACAGTGATTACAGCAGATAATAATTTTTTGGGTCACATCACCTCTGTAGAAATATAAATAACCCATAAAGTTGCTACCTGACATCTTATATTATCCTGTTTAGTAGCATATTGTATTAATAAGTGAATAAAATATGACACTGATCCTGCTTTCATATAATACATATTTTTCCTTTTATCGATCCTATTTGTTTGCTGCAAAATAGGATAATGGGTTTTATGTTGTCAGAGGGAAATCTTCATTGTAGAGCATAATTAATATCTTTATTTTCACCGAGCCGGCATGCATTATTCATCAGAATCCATTCCCGAAAGATGGGGAATGTTTCGCACGTGAATGCCGCTGCCACTTTTTCTTCATCACGCCAAACTTTCACCTCAGTTGGCACAACGCGAATCGTTCCACCCCTACGCCTCGCGCTCAGTCATCGATGTTTCTTCAGGTTTAAACGGGCATGAAGCTCTTCACATGTGCAGCAGAATAAAACTGAGGTGGATGTGCGGAGTCTGTCCCAGAGGAATCAGCCCCTGAATCCCTGCTGCTTACCTCTCCCACTCACCTCCACAGCTCTTCTCTCTTACCCTACCCTTCAGCAGCACACCGAGGTGTAGTCGGTGTTTACATCTAAAAGCTTCCCACCAGGCAACTGATATAGATGCAGATATTGACACAGCAGCTGCAGCAAACTCAAAAAAAACAAAACAAAACAAAACAAAAAAAAACAAATGTTGGATTAGTAATGTTAAATGCTTTCAAAACAAGCCTTTAAATCACAGGTGTCAAACATGCGGCCCGGGGGCCAAATCTGGCCCGCAAAAGGATCCAATCTGGCCTGTGTAATGGATTTGTGAAATACAAAAATTACACTAAAGACATGAACAATCGAGGATGTTTAAATCATTTTAATTCAGATTCCACATACAGACCAATTAGCTCTCAAGTGGGTCAAAACCAGTAAAATACAATCATATTAAACCTATAAATAATAAAAACAGCAAATTTGTCTTTGTTTTAGTGTAAAAAAAGTAAAATTATATGAAAATGTTCATATTAAAAACTGTTATTTTACAAAAAATGTGAAAAACCTAAAATGTCTTAAGATAAGTGAATGCAGTTTTACTCATATTCTGCCTGTTATTAAACGCTTCATGCATTTGTAATTGTAATGTAAGTTGTAATGCAGATGTGTACATGATAAACTCATAATCTGAGGCATGATATTGTTAAAATTGGACTTGTTTTCTTAAGATATTTCCAGTTGTCCGTGTTATTCAGATTTTTGTAGACGTTAAAAAAAAAAAATCTTCAATTAAGCAAAAAAAATTTGAATTAAACAAAAAAAATCTTGAATTTAGCAAAAAAAAAAATCTTGAATTTAAGCAAAAAAATATTGAATCAAGCAAAAAAATATTGAATTAAGAAAAAAAAATCTTGAATTAAGCAAAAAAAAAAAAAATATATATATATAGAATTAAGCAAAAAAAAAATCTTGAATTAAGCAAAAAAAAATTACTGAATTAAGCAAAAAAATATATATATATTAAATTAAGCAAAAAAAAAAAAAATCTTGTATCAAGCAAAAAAAATCTAATAATAATTATATATTGCTAAAATTGGACTTGTTTTTCTTAAGATGCTTCCAGTTGTTTGTGTTATTCAGATTTTTGTAGATGTTAACATTATCATAATTTAACTTTACTTTTTTCCACTGTTATTATTTTACTAGTCAGGCCCACTTGAGATGCAATTGGGCTGAATGTGGCCCCTGAACTAAAATGAGTTTAACACCCCTGCTTTAAATTGTTATTTTACACTGTAAAAATAAAAAAAATGCTGTGAAAAAACAGGAATATTCCGGCAGTAGTGGTGCCAAAATAATACTGTTAAATAACGGGAAATAACCATCTCATAAAAATACGATAATTTTCCATAATTAAAATATAGTCTTTTGCCCGAACTTTACATGACATTTTGCATATTTTTTGACTTTTTTATGTTTAATAAAGAATATTTAAATGTATTAAAAACAGTCAAATTACCTATAAATATATATACAAATAATTTTCAATGAGACTAAGTTGTACAATCCACTGATAAAAACTGTATTTGGACAGTTTATCAGTGCTTATACATGATATAGATTCACAAAAATACATTTATTCAACATTTTTGTTGTGAAACCTCCTGTAATTACACAAGATATTTGTCAACTAACAAACAAGTCTTCTTAAGCTTACAGAACAAATACTTCTTTTACGGTTAATTGTCAGTAATTTTATCTCGTTTTATTATTTATTTTTTACAGTATTAAACTTTAAATTAACAGTTTAATCTCATAAATAGAAAATAAATATTTGTGAAATTACAGTACATTTGCAAATGTATTTTAACTGTATTTTACTGTGAAAAAAGAACAAATTTCTTTTAAAAAATAGAAATTTTCTGGTTATCCACAGTTACAGTTTTTTCACGTTATTTTACATTTGATGTGTAAACTCAAAGTCTATTTTTATCATTTCATTGATATTTTCCTGTATCTTAAAAATACAGGAAAAATCTGTAAAATAAACAGTGAAAATTCTGTTGAATTACAGATTTTTTTTTTTACAGTGTATTCTGTGTTTTGGCTTTTTAAACATTTCCTCGTATTTGCTTTGGTGTTTATCGCAGTAGTTTTGACCCAGTTTTTAGGAAGCTTTATGTATTTTGGGTCAACTTCTCGGCACAATTTGACTATATTAACTATATTATAAAAGCCAAGTGGCCTCTGTGTGCATATGTGTGTGTTTGTGTGTGTGTCTGGGGATTCACACAAAATCCGTAAAGAGCTGACTGCTGCAGTTTGGCATACTTATGTATTTTTGGTCAAGGAAGACAGTAGCGAAAACGGCAAGTTAATAGGACCAAAATTTTGGCAGATATTAGTAATTTTGGGAGATATTAGTAATTTTGGAATACAGTAGCCTTACAATCATGTTGCTATGGCTAGAATGCTTTGGCGGTGACTGCTGGACAAACGTGGTACAGCAGGCACGAATACACAACAGCATAAAAGCTACCACATCTAGAACCTGTGGATCCCCAATGGGTCAATGCGGTAGTTAACTGCACTGTTATCAATAACGTGTAATGTTTTTCTTTTTGTTTTTGGTTTTTTTTACAGTGCATCAGCAGATATTTTTATAGGCTTTTTTGCATCTGTATTCAGCAAGTATTACTTTTTTTTGCAATGTAAACAAACCCATGGGTGTATTATCATATCATCACGTATCACAAATTGAAAAAAATAATCAGTTCTAATTAGAATAGAATAGAATAGAATACAATACAATAGATCTGTATTGTCACTGTTACAGGAACAATGAAAGTCAATGTAGCAGCAAAAACACTTAGTGCAAGAAAAAAAAGATTTTAAAAGATATACAAAATATCAAACTAAACATAGCTTAAAAAAAAAAAATAATAGCAAAACAAAAAAACTGTATTAACCCTTTCATGCACGAATTATGACAACCTTAATCAAAATTTTTTCCTGAGTGTTTTTATTCCTCTTTAGGCTTGAAAAAAACAATGTGACTGAAAACTTTCTTCTGAAAAATAAATTTAAAAAAGAATAATAAAATAATATTTTTTTAAAATAAAAAAAAATACATTAAAAAAAAAAAAAAAAAACATTCTTATGAACCTATTTTTCATGAAGTTGCAAAAATGTCCACTCAACTGGACACCATGCGTTTAATTTTTGACGCACAGAAACATGTATTTACTGATAAATTGTGTGAAAACTATGGGTAACGCTTGTGATTCTGGGGGTTTATGCTCAGGAGAGATCTACATAATGGTATCAATTCATGTCAGAAAAGATATGTAGTGTCTTAAAACTTTGATAAACATATGTGTAAAAAAAAAACAAAAACAACAACAACAACAACAAAAAGAACAACAAAACCCATGAATATACAAGAAAACAGCTGTAGAATAGCTGTCCACTGTTGTGACCAGTATGCATGAAAGGGTTAAAATATCACACAAAATACTAAAAATGTAGGCATGCGCAAAAAGCTACAGAATAAAATATTAAATATACATATGCTACTAAAGTACTACTAAAACTACTGAAATATGCAATTCTAATTACATGTAATTATCAAATGCAAACTGATTTAATATGCATCTAATGTCCCCTCCACATGAATGCAGACATCTGATAAAAACACATATATTTTTCTCTTTGTTTGCGCCTCTACTCCACACATCTGGTCTCAGAAACGGAGCTTTTTTGAATATTTGTCTCAAATGCTGTAGAGATTGGAAAACAAATGGTCTCACATCCCATTATGCTCATGTCAGGACAACGCAAGTTTATTTTTGTGCAGCACATTTCATACAAATAGTCATTCAAAGCGCTTTACGAAAATAAAAGACGAGCTGTAATACAAGACAGAGCAGACAAGAATAAAGAGGAAAACTCAAACAGAACGCAGCAGATTTTCTATAAAGGCTGGATCTGTCTGCAAGAGATGGACTCAGTGTTCCTGTGAATAAAGGACATGGGAATAGAATAGAATAGAATAGAATAGAATAGAATAGAATAGAATAGAATAGAACAGAACAGAATAGAATAGAACATAGTAGGTAGAATAGAACAGAATAGAATAGAACAGAGTAGAATAGGATAGAATAGAACAAAATAGAATAGAACAGAATAGAACAGTAGAAAGAGTAGAATAGAACAGAATACAATAGAATAGAGTAGAATAGAGTCGAGTCGGGAGAACCTAGGGGAGGTTCGAGTAGAATAGAATAGAATAGAATAGAATAGAACAGAACAGACCAGAGTAGAATAGACCAGAGTAGAGAAGAATAGAACAGTAGAAAGAGTAGAATAGAATAGAACAGAATAGAATAGAACAAAGTAGAATAGAACAGAATACAATAGAACAGAATAGAATAGAATAGAATAGAACATAGTAGGTAGAATAGAACAAAATAGAATAGAATAGAATAGAATAGAACAGTAGAAAGAGTAGAATAGAACAGAATAGAATAGAACAGAGTAGAATAGGATAGAACAGAATAGAATAGAATAGAACAGTAGAAAGAATAGAATAGAACAGAGTAGAATAGGATAGAACAGAATAGAATAGAACAGAGTAGAATAGAATAGAACAGTAGAAAGAGTAGAATAGAACAGAATAGAATAGAACAGCGTAGAATAGAACAGCGTAGAATAGAACAGAATAGAATAGAACAGAGTAGAATAGAATAGAACAGCCTATTCTACTCTGTTCTATTCTATTCTGTTCTATTCTACTCTTTCTACTGTAGAACAGAATAGAACAGAGTAGAATAGAATAGAACAGTAGAAAGAGTAGAATAGAACAGAATAGAATAGAACAGAGTAGAACAGAGTAGAATAGAATAGAATAGAATAGAACAGTAGAAAGAGTAGAATAGAACAGAATAGAATAGAACAGAGTAGAATAGGATAGAACAGAATAGAATAGAACAGAGTAGAATAGAATAGAATAGAATAGAATAGAATAGTAGAAAGAGTAGAATAGAACAGAGTAGAATAGAATAGAATAGAATAGAATAGAATAGAATAGAGTAGAATAAAGTAGAATACAATAGAACAGAGTAGAATAGAGTCGAGTCGGGAGAACCTAGGGGAGGTTCGAGTAGAATAGAACAGAATAGAATAGACCAGAGTAGAATAGACCAGAGTAGAGTAGAATAGAACAGTAGAAAGAGTAGAACAGAATAGAATAGAACAAAGTAGAATAGAACAGAATAGAATAGAACAGAACAGAATAGAATAGAACATAGTAGGTAGAATAGAACAGAATAGAATAGAACAGAGTAGAATAGGATAGAATAGAACAAAATAGAATAGAACAGAATAGAACAGTAGAAAGAGTAGAATAGAACAGAATACAATAGAATAGAGTAGAATAGAGTCGAGTCGGGAGAACCTAGGGGAGGTTCGAGTAGAATAGAATAGAATAGAATAGAATAGAATAGAATAGACCAGAGTAGAATAGACCAGAGTAGAGTAGAATAGAACAGTAGAAAGAATAGAATAGAACAGAATAGAACAAAGTAGAATAGAACAGAATAGAATAGAACAGAACAGAATAGAATAGAACATAGTAGGTAGAATAGAACAGAATAGAATAGAACAGAGTAGAATAGGATAGAATAGAACAAAATAGAATAGAACAGAATAGAACAGTAGAAAGAGTAGAATAGAACAGAATACAATAGAATAGAGTAGAATAGAGTCGAGTCGGGAGAACCTAGGGGAGGTTCGAGTAGAATAGAATAGAATAGAATAGAATAGAATAGAACAGAACAGACCAGAGTAGAATAGACCAGAGTAGAGAAGAATAGAACAGTAGAAAGAGTAGAATAGAATAGAACAGAATAGAATAGAATAGAACATAGTAGGTAGAATAGAACAGAATAGAATAGAACAGAGTAGAATAGGATAGAATAGAACAAAATAGAATAGAATAGAATAGAACAGTAGAAAGAGTAGAATAGAACAGAATAGAATAGAACAGAGTAGAATAGGATAGAATAGAATAGAATAGAATAGAATAGAATAGAATAGAATAGAATAGAATAGAACATAGTAGGTAGAATAGAACAGAATAGAATAGAACAGAGTAGAATAGGATAGAATAGAACAAAATAGAATAGAATAGAATAGAACAGTAGAAAGAGTAGAATAGAACAGAATAGAATAGAACAGAGTAGAATAGGATAGAACAGAATAGAATAGAATAGAACAGTAGAAAGAATAGAATAGAACAGAGTAGAATAGGATAGAACAGAATAGAATAGAACAGAGTAGAATAGAATAGAACAGTAGAAAGAGTAGAATAGAACAGAATAGAATAGAACAGCGTAGAATAGAATAGAACAGAATAGAATAGAACAGAGTAGAATAGAATAGAACAGCCTATTCTACTCTGTTCTATTCTATTCTGTTCTATTCTACTCTTTCTACTGTAGAACAGAATAGAACAGAGTAGAATAGAATAGAACAGTAGAAAGAGTAGAATAGAACAGAATAGAATAGAACAGAGTAGAACAGAGTAGAATAGAATAGAATAGAATAGAATAGAATAGAATAGAATAGAATAGAATAGAACAGTAGAAGGAGTAGAATAGAACAGAATAGAATAGAACAGAGTAGAATAGGATAGAACAGAATAGAATAGAACAGAGTAGAATAGAATAGAATAGAATAGAATAGAATAGAATAGAATAGTAGAAAGAGTAGAATAGAACAGAATAGAATAGAACAGAGTAGAATAGAATAGAACAGAATAGAATAGAACAGAATAGAATAGAACAGAACAGAGTAGAATAGAATAGAATAGAATAGAATAGAATAGAATAGAATAGAATAGAATAGAATAGAATAGAACATAGTAGGTAGAACAGAACAGTAGAAAGAGTAGAATAGAGTAGAACAGAACAGAATGGAATAGAATAGAACAAAATAGAATAGAATAGAGTAGAACAGTAGAAAGAGTAGAATAGAATAGAATAGAATAGAATCGAATAGAATAGAATAGAATAGAACAGAGTGTGAATATTTTTTTCCATTCTGCTGTCATTTATTTTATGTAATAAGCAACGTATTCCATCTTTGAATTTTCCTGTATTTAAATAAGGTCTTAGGCCAAATAGAAACTTCAATGTCGGGCTTGATTGACAGGTTTGTATGACGGGTTGATTACTTTCTAACTGCCAGACTTTCAGTTTCATTTCATTTGAAAAAAAAAAACAAGAACACTTTTTTTCTTAACAAACAGCTCTACTGTAGTTGTTCTGAAGTCACAGTGCTTGATGAAATTCACCATTCAACCAAGTTAGTAAGTTATCAATTAGCTCACATCTAACCGCTCAGGCTCCCATAGTTCTGCCCTTTTTGTCCAAATATGGTCACTTCAAAAACCAAACTTGGTGACACAAACCAGTGCCATTCAGCAACAAATGGAAAAAATAATTGCTCCTTCATCCAATAATTAATTACAGTCTATGCGCATTTTGTCAAAAAAGCTAATTATGATGTTAAAACCACATAAAACGTGCAGCTTCAAAAGATATTCTTTGATTAAGTGCAGTCTGGGGAATACTCCGAGCCTGTCTCATATATGTGATTGAAAATGCAACTGGCACTGTGTCAATTTAGTGAAATAACATTAAAAAAAAACCTGTGAATTAATCTGATAAGTCACATACTAATTTAGATATTATAGTATATCCACAATGCTTTAAGCTCCATCTCCATGTATGTATCAGTGTGTGGATTTAGTTACTTAATACTTAAAGTATTAAAGGGTTAAAGACAGATTAGTGTAAACACAGACTTAAGCTGTTACCATTAGCGGAGTGATTCATACGTGTCAAATCAATGGTTTGTCATTTGAAGTAATAATAATAAAAAAATTATTATTATTATTATTATTATTATTATTATTATTATTGTTGTTGTTGTTGTTGTTGTTAATAATGATAATAATAATAATAATCCTTTTTAAAAGTAGAGAAAATTAGATATTCAAAACGGGGAAACTTGAACAAATTGTACAATAAATAATAAATGGCAACTGTTTATGGTTTTTTTTCTTTTGAGACAATGTAATTCCCTTCCTTTTTTTTTACCTTTTAATTTACTATTATTTATTTATTTGTTTTTATTAATTGTTATGTTTATGTGACCAGTTTAATTATTTTACACAGACTATGTTTTAATATTCTTTTCATTGTATTGTTTGTGGGGTTTCATTGTTATTTGTTAAAAATATGCAAATCTAAATCTAATGGTGTTTCCAAGCATAGTTCATATTTGTAATAAAGATAAATAAATAAATAAATAAATAAATAAATAAATAAAAAAAAAAATAATAATAATAATAAAGTTCATATATGTAGCACTTTTTTTGCAGAAAGATTTCACTAAGGGTTTTACAATTAACTCAGTAAAAGTAAAATACATTGGGAACAAAAACATAAAGCTACAGACACAGGCGTAAAAACACAAAAGTATATGGTGACCCCCCCCCAACTAAAAGCCTGTCTAAACAAGGTCTTCAGTTCCTTTTTAACCCTATAACGCCAAATGTATCATATTTGATACATGAGTTTTGAAGCCCTCTACATGATCAGTGTGATTTTTTTTTTCTTGACAAACCTGATGTATACAATTAGATACATGCAATACACAGATAATCCACCAGGGGGAGGAATTCATTTACCAGAGGCCTTTCCAGTGACAATACAAGATTGTCATTAATGAGGAAGGAGGAAGAACTTTGCCAATTTTGAAAATGAATTATCAATTTGTTAGACATGTTTGTGTTACATTATGTTTGTGTTTGTTCAAAAATAACAAAATTTGAGTATTGAGACCTGATGTATCAAATATGATACAAAATTGAAACTCATACATGGAAAGTGATGTTTAAAAAAAACATTTTTGGTTGTTCAGAAGGACCAATAAAGGCTCTAGTTTCATAGAAGTGGAATTTTCTGTCAGTGATTTAAGGGTTCAGGCTTTACAGGGTTAAAAGACTCAATCATCTTTAAAGTCTGACGTGCCAGTGTTAAAGTAAAGACATCCATGACGAAACTGATCCATTTATCTTCTTCCACAGTTCCACCTAAAATCATCAACCTGTCCAAAGACCTGGTGGTGAACGAGGGCTCCAACGTCACTCTGATGTGCCAGGCCAGCGGTAAACCAGAGCCCTCCATCAGCTGGAAACTCATCTCCTCCTCAGGTAACTGTTAACAGAATCCAGGGTTCTCGCTAGTGTCACTGAACGTCGGTGCCCCCCAGGGACAGTGTCAGGGGCCCCGACTGAGATTTGACCCGTGACGCTGTCTTTCAACCAGCGTAGCGGTGTTTTTTTGTGTGTATTCTGCCCCTGCTTGTGTGTATAGCGGCTAGCTCAGAAGATAGATAACAGGTTTCTCAAGAAAAGCTGAACACCGAAAACTTCTCACCAAAGCTTTTACTCCAGACTTCACTGTAAAACTGCAACATACATACAAAACATGTCTCAGTTTTGTTCTTTGTTACAGCACATTAACATAGCATTATACATTCAAATGAGAAAAGATCGCTAGCTTGATGCTACCATAAATGGGAAAATCCATAGACATGCTAACGATTAGCATCTTCAGATCAACTTAAGATTTACGTATTTTAATCTAACAACAAAAGTTTACATCATAGAGAGGTTTTACTATTCATTACCACAACAACTGAACATAAAATACTCACAGGCAAACGTTCTTTCTGTCCATACAAACAGAATGAGAGAAACGTGTCTGCTACTTCTTTCCCATGTCTGAACTGGCTACGGTAACACCGAAAGGACAAAACACATGCCAGTGACACTTATTCTGACCACCAGAAGGCCCCCTTTGCTTGCTTTTAACAGCAGAACATCACAGTGTGTGTGAGTGTGACCGTCCAGCGTAATGATAACGAGATTTGAATTTGAACAGATATATTCCTTTGTCTTGGCGCAAAGCGCTGCAGACAGGAAATGAGAACAACAGAAGCCACACCCCTTTGTGTGCCTTGGTATTGTCTGACACCCGCCCGCCAACATCACTTGCCTTACACTCATTGGCTGACAATGAGACTTCAATCAATTTATTTTATTTAAACAGACCGATCACCCATGGAAAATTATATCTAAAATTTAGCCTGTGCGTGCGTGTAGAGTGAGTGCCGCTCCGATTATCCCTAATTTTATGCAAGTGAATATTTTTCTACGATCATGTCTGCGTCGAAGCGCGGGAGCAACACCAAACACAAGGGTTTGCATCATTTTTTGGCTTCTTTTTTTGGCATTTTTTGGCACTTGCAGCTCACCTTAATATCTCTCTCTCTCTCTCTCTCTCTTTATATACACTGAACAAAAATATAAACACACCACTTTTGTTTTTGCTCCCATTTTTCATGAGCTGAACTCAAAGATCTAAAACTTTTTCTGTGTACACACAAGGTTTATTTCTCTCAAATATTGTTCACAAATCTGTCTAAATTTGTGTTAGTGAACAATTCTTCTTTGCTGAGATAATCCATCCACCTCACAGGTGTGGCATATCAAGATGCTGATTAGACAGCATGATTTTTGCACAGGTGTGCCTTAGGCTGGCCACAATAAAAGGCCACTCCAAAATGTGCAGTTTTATCACACAGCACAATACCACAGATGTCACAAGTTTTGAGGGAATATGCAATTGGCATGCTGACTTCAGGAATCTCCACCAGAGCTTTTGCCTGTGAACTGAATGTTCATTTCTCTACCATAAACCATCTCCAAAGCTGTTTCAGAGAATTCATGAAGAAGACTGTGCGAGGAAAATGGTGGTCACACCAAATACTGACTGGTTTTCTGACCCCCCTGGACCACCCAATACAGTAAAAGTGCACATTTTAGAGTGGCCTTTTATTGTGGCCAGCCTAAGTCACACCTGTGCAATAATCCTGCTGTCTAATCAGCATCTTGATCTGCCACACCTGTGAGGTGGATGGATTATCTCAGCAAAGGACAAAGGAGAAGTGCTCACTAACACAGATTTAGACAAATTTATGAACAATATTTGAGAGAAATAGGCCTTTTGTGTACATAGAAAAAGTTTTAGATCTTTGAGTTCAGCTCATGAAAAATGGGAGCAAAAACAAAAGTGGTGCGTTTATATTTTTGTTCAGTGTATATAAAGAGAGAGAGAGAGAGAGATATTAAGGTGAGCTGCAAGTGTACTGATCCAGCCCTTATATATATATATATATATATATATATATATATATATATATATATATATATATATACAGGGTGGGGAAGCAAAATTTACAATGAACATTTAGTTGTTTTTTCTCAGCAGGCACTTCGTCAATTGTTTTGAAACCAAACATATATTGATGTCATAATCATACCTAACACTATTATCCATACCTTTTCAGAAACTTTTGCCCATATGAGTAATCAGGAAAGCAAACGTCAAAGAGTGTGTGATTTGCTGAATGCACTCGTCACACCAAAGGAGATTTCAAAAATAGTTGGAGTGTCCATAAAGACTGTTTATAATGGAAAGAAGAGAATGACTATGAGCAAAACTATTACGAGAAAGTCTGGAAGTGGAGGAAGCAACAAAAAACGTACCAAAGCTTTTATTAAAGCTCTCAAATCCAAAATCCTAAAGGATCCAACCAAATCCATGAGAAAAATGGCAATTGAACTTGAGGTAGACAACAAGAGCGTTAGAAATGCAGTAAAATATGATTTGAAGATTTAAATTCTCATGACTTTAAATAAACTAATTGGTCATACACTGTCTTTCAATCCCTGCCTCAAAATATTGTAAATTTTGCTTCCCCACCCTCTCTCTCTCTCTCTCTCTCTCTCTCTCTCTCTCTCTCTCTCTCTCTCTCTATATATATATATATATATATATATATGTATATATATATATATACACATATATACTTTATTATAATACAAAAACAATAAATGCAACAATACAATAATAAAATGAAAATGTGGAGCACAGAATACAACTATTTAATGAATATTCACAAAAGACTTGAAAATGTGGAAAACCAGCTCCACATTAACTTTACATGAAAAACTATAAATGCATCCAGCTTTGTTTGTTTGCATATCACAGTTCCTTTTCTTTTTCTTTACCTCTGACTTCAGTAAAGAAATACTTACAAGTCCATGTCTTGTTAAAAACTCTGCATTCGGAATCAATCTTTCTTTTTTTTTTTTTTTTTGCCGTTAGCTGACATCTTCATGGGCTGAAACTGACCAACAAACCGATCAGTTCATAAGCCTCATGGAAGTACAGAAAGTATGTGTGGGAAAAAAAAAAAAAAGGTAAATTAGCAGATCCTTCAAAATAAAAGCAATGGCGTGGTATTGGTTACGTCTATTATGATGATATATATTTGCATCGACTTTTAATTTGCCAGTGACCTCATGTGGGCCAGTTAGGATCAGCTGTCGGGCCGCATGTGGCCCCTGGGCCTTACAATGCCCAGGTCTGACCTACACTGTGAAAAAATCCTAGTGAAAACCCTGGAATCACTCCCCTCCTGTTTTTTTTTCTTTTTTTTTTTTCCTCTCTCTCTGTCCTCGTCGCCTTCTTTCCCCTCTGCGTCTATCACACCATCTTTGACTTTGTGTGACCCCTGCTGGATTTCTCGCTTCAGTTATTACCCATCATTACCTGTTTCCAGATCGTCATTACAACCTAATTGTTTGCAGGGAAATAAACTGGCCCTGTTGTAATTGGACTAATTAATTAGGATAATTGGATGGATTTAAATGTTGTGGAGGCCCTTTTGAATGACAGGATTAATGCAGGGAACATTAACATAGTGTGACGCATTATGCATTAGACAAGCTTTGGACGTTATACAGGATGTCCAGATTTGGGTTCTAGCTGTATTGTACATGCTCAGTGGCATTTATTCCTTTTTTTTTTTGCTCTCGAGAGGAAAGTGAATTTTTCTATTTCTGGACTTCAATGTGTCCAGGCTTCACTTCATCAGGCAAGATGCATGCATTCATAATGAATTACATTTAAAAGCCAGAGCTTTTGTGCTTTCATCAGCGCTGTCCTTTGTGTCGATGCAGGGATGTGGGAATTGAAATGTTAATACGACACAAGAGTGGCTGACCTGTCTGTAAGGAGATAAGCAGGCGGAGGGGCCGCTGATTGGCGCCGCTTTTGCAAAAATGCTACATGTGTGCGCATACGTTATTGTCCGGGGTTGTGTTTATCACGCCGGAAAAGCTTTCGGCGGTGTTGGTGGACTTCTTTGTTTTCTGTCTTTTGTTTGAAGAAGAGGAGGCATCCGTCTGCAAACAACCACACTCCCCGGGTCAAGGAGTCGAAAGTCTGGGGACTTTGATATCTACACTGTAAAAAAACTCCTGTTGTTTTTATGGAAGAAAACTGGCAGCTGTGGTTTCCAGAACAATATTGTAAAAAACATCCAACTGTAAACATATTTACGGAGTAACATGTAGATTTAACATTTTAAACATGTAGATTGAACATTTTAAACATGTAGACTTAACATTTTTAATATGTAGATTAAACATTTTAAACCTAGATTTAACATTTTAAACATGTAGATTGAACATTTTAAACATGTAGACTTAACATTTTTAATTTGTAGATTAAACATTTTAAACCTAGACTGAACATTTTAAACATGTAGATTGAACATTTTAAACACGTAGATTTAACATTTTTAATATGTAGATTAAACATTTTAAACGTAGATTTAACATTTTAAACATGTAGATTGAACATTTTAAACACGTAGATTTAACATTTTAAACATGTAGATTGAACATTTTAAACATGTAGATTGAACATTTTACACATGTAGATTTAACATTTTAAACACGTAGATTTAACATTTTAAACATGTAGATTGAACATTTTAAACACGTAGATTTAACATTTTAAACACGTAGATTTAACATTTTAAACATGTAGATTGAACATTTTAAACACGTAGATTTAACATTTTAAACATGTAGATTTAACACTGAATTTAAATGGTAAATGAACTGCTCTTATTTAGCACATTTTCTCCACCCTCATGGCGTCCAAAGCTCTTTCCAAAACCACCAGGTCTGACTGGGAGCAGTTTAAGGTTCAGTGTCTTCCATGGACACTTGGGCATATGGAAAGTCTGAGCCAGGATTCAAACCATCAACCCTTTGGTTATTGGAAGAGCTGCTCTACCAACTCTACCAACCCATTAATTTACAAATTTAAAATGTTACATTGTTAAATGTTTACTTTTTTATAACTTTTTTATATACATATTAAAAAAAGCAAATACACCATTATTTCAACATTATAGTCTTGCAGTTTAAACGGCACCACATTGTATTTCAATGTACAGTTTTATTTTCTAAAAACAATCGAAATCCATCATTTCTACATCCAAATCTGCTTTTGTTCACATACTCTTCCTGTAAAAACTGCAGCTATATTTGATTTAATCGTTAACACAAAAATATTTTCCAGTAAACAACTTTGCTTTGTATTGTCACTTAGAGTTTTTTTATGTTGCAATTTTACAACTTTTTGGTGTCAATTCTACAGTCAGTTTTAGCTTACCAGCCGACAGTTTGTAAGCTATTGTCGTCTGGCGTCGTCACCTGTTGTCCATTACAGAATTTTCAATCTTCTTCTCCGAAACGACAATTTCGATTGACTTCAAACTTGGTATACAGCTTCTTTATGATGATGTCATCAAAAGTTAGTGAAATTATTTGGATCCGGATCTGATTCTGGATTTGGTGCCACTTTACAAAATTTCCCCATTATAACAGATAGGAAGTGGATCGATGCAATAACTCAGTAAATATAAATGATATCCAGTGTAAATTTCTACAGTCCAGCCCTGATGGGGAGATGACCAAAACATAATGTCCACATGCTGATCAGGATCTTCTTCTGGATCCGGGAACTGACGGAAAATTTTACATGGGCTCTTATGGGGAAAAAAATTCAATCATATTTTCCTCCCAAACTCCAGTTCTGATTGACTTCAAACTTGGTATACAGCTTCTGTATGATGATGTCAACACAAGGTATTGAAGTTATTTCGATCTGGATCTGATTCTGGATTTGGTGCGACTTTGAAAAATTTTCCCATTATAACAGATAGGAAGTGGATTGATCCAATAAATCAGTATCAATGATATCAAGTTGGAATTTGAATTTTTTACAGATCTGATTGGAATATGACCAAAACATGGGCTTTTTCTGTAATATAATAAATACACAGAACAGGGTGATAATAAATGGTATCTGGATACATTTCCCAAAGCTTTTAATTTGGCCGGTAAACTACAGGGCCATTGGTCCTATTTTTTACAGTGTACCAGGACTGAGGAGAGGGCTGTAGTGACTGCTGGACTATCTTTGTGTTGACTTGCTTTGTCATTGTGTGATTCCGGTCCCAGGAGTTCCTCTTGTCATCAGTGGAGTATTTATCAGCGCCAGAACCCCTCAGCTTCTGTATCTCAACAACACAAGACACAGCCAGACCTCCCATTCTGTTCCAACGCCACTCATAGCTATGTTCACGGCTTGATCCGCCAGAGGACCATCAATATTTATGTTGCTGAACTTGTCGTGCACCATAAATCCTTTGTGTTTAACAACATAATGACACTGGCCGCTCCGGTTTGAGTGACGTGCAATGTCTAAGACGCAATAAAACAGAATGTTTAAAGAAGAAGAGAAGCGTCGGGGCATATTGTTCTGCTCCGTCTCTGCTTTCTAGACTGCTACTATACGCCCGGCATACTAAGCAAAAGAGTGCAGCACATTTCTTCTGGTATATTACCTTTAGACAGGAGAGAGGAGCTTGGTGAAGTGAAGTGAGAAGATGTAACACAGAGTACAAATGCAGAAACATCTGACAGTGGAGTCATTGGAGCGCCTCTAGGTTTTTACTCTTATATGTTTACGCTATGTTTACTGGTCGACCAAGAAGCCGACTGTTAAAATGTACAACAACACACTGTTAACATGATATCTGCAGCTCCAACTAGAAGATAACAAACTATTTTATTGATTTGAGGCAGTAAAAATCAGTTCCACACATCAGATTTTTTTTTTTTTTATCTTGATTACTTGGTACGGATACAATGAGCATTCATAAAACTAAAAAAAAACAACTGTAATTTTCACTAAAAATATTGATCCACGCTTTCATCTGCAGCATTGATTAATTGATTGATTGATTTGAGGCAATAAAAATCAGTTCCAAACATCAGACTTCTTTTTTCAATCTTGATTACTTGGTATGGATACAATGAACACTCATTATTATAAAACTAAAAAAATCTGTAATTTTCACCAAAAAGGATGATCCATGCAGCACTGATTTTTTTTTAAAAATTTATTTATTTGAGACAATAAAAATCAGTTCCAAACATCAGACTTTTAAAATTTTGATTACTTAGTGTGGATACAATGAGCACTCGTTATTATAAAACTAAAAAAAATCTGTAATTTTCAGTAAAAATATTGATCCACGCTTCGATCTGCAGCACTGATTTATTTATTTATTTATTTATTTGAGGCAATAAAAATCAGTTCCAATCATCAGACTTTTAATCTTGATTACTTGGTATGGATACATTGAACACTCGTTATTATAAAACTAAAAAAAAGTGTAATTTTCACTAAAAATATTGATTCATGCTTCGATCTGCAGCACTAATTTATTTATTTATTGATTTATTTATTTGAGGCAATAAAAATCAGTTCCAAACACCAGACTTTTTTTATCTTAATAACTTCGTACAGATACAATGAACACTCATTATAAAACTAAAAAAATCTGTATTTTTCACTAAAAATATTGATCCATGCATCAATCTGCAGCACTGATTTTTTATTTCTTTAATTATTTGAGGCAGTAAAAATCAGTTCCAAACATCAGACTTTTTTAAAATTTTGATTACTTAGTATGGATACATTGAACACTTATTATAAAACTAAAAAAATCTGTAATTTTCACTAAAAATATTGATCCATGCACCACTGATTTTTTTTAAAAAATTTATTTATTTGAGGCAATAAAAATCAGTTCCAAACATCAGACTTTTTTAAAATTTTGATTACTTAGTATTGATACAATGAACACTCGGTATTATAAAATTTTAAAAATCTGTAATTTTCACTAAAAATATTGATCCATGCTTTGATCTGCAGCACTGATTTAGTTTTTTTTTTTTTTTTTTTAATTAATTTAAGGCAGTAAAAATCAGTTCCAAACAGACTTTTTAAAAATCTTGATAACTTGGTACGGATACGATGAACACTCGTTATTATAAAACTAAAAAAATCTGTAATTTTCACTAAAAATGTTGATCCATGCTTCGATCTGCAGCACTAATTTTTTTAAAAATTTATTTATTTGAGGCAATAAAAATCTGTTCCAAACATCAGACTTTTTTGTATCTTGAGTACTTAGTATGGATACAATGAACATTTGTTACAATAAAAGAAAAAAAAATCTGTAATTTTCACTAAAAATATTGATCCAGGCAGCACTGATTTTTTTTTTTTTTAATTTATTGATTTGAGGCAATAAAAATCAGTTCCAAACATCAGACTTTTTTTTTAACATTTTGATTACTTAGTATTGATACAATGAACACTCATTATTATAAAACTAAAAAAATCTTTAATTTTCACTAAAAATATTGATTCATGCTTTGATCTGCAGCACTGATTTATTTATTCATTTATTTGAGGCAGTAAAAATCAGTTCCAAACAGACTTCTTTTTAATCTTGATTACTTGGTACGGATACGATGAACACTCGTTATTATAAAACTAAAAAAGAAAGTGTAATTTTCACTAAAAATATTGATCCATGCTTCGATCTACAGCACTGATTGATTGATTGATTGATTGATTGACTTGAGGCAGTAAAAATCAGTTCCAAACACCAGACTTTTTTTGATCTTGATTACTTCTTACAGCTACAATGAACACTCATTATTATAAAACTAAAAAAAATCTGGAATTTTCAATAAAAATATTGATCCATGCTTCCATCTGCAGCACTGATTTTTTTTTTTTTTTTTTTAATTTTAGGTGAAAATTATTTATTTCTTTAGTTTCATAATAATGACTGTTCATTGTACCTTTACCAACTAATCAAGATTTTAAAAATCTGATATTTGGAGCTGATTTTTGTGTATCTTTGCAGTAAAAATGAAAATATAAGTATTCAGCGTACCAAAAATCCAACAGCAAACTTTGTTGCAATGCTCAGAGATCCCAGCAGCGTTTCTTATAAAGTTAATTGAACATTCTGCTAGTGAGAAAAATAAACAGACACTCCCTGAAGTTCTATGAAGTAAAAAATACACGAAACTACTAAAACATATACAGTACTGTGCAAGTCCACCTTTATCTGTGTTGTTTTTACAGGATCTAAATGTGCATATTTTCCTATGTTTATTTCACTAATTATGTAGATGTTCATAAAAGTTCAGTTTCAGGTTGAGGGATATTATATCAGAAACAGAGAAAACAGATGAAAAAGTGACTTTTTCAGCAAAATCTATCGTTAACTGAACATAAACTAAGTGCGTCCATCCACTGTCATTGATCCAACTCCATAGGTTTTACTGGCGAATCAATGTTGTAGAAGATGACGATGTTTCCACGGTAACTACGGAGCCTCTGAACGTCCAAATGGGTCATATCTGATGACTATGAAAAGACGACAAATTGCATTTTACTCCGATCATTTCAACAGGTTAATAAAATGAAGCATCAAAACCATCATTTGTACCAAAACTCGTCGTATTAATTTCCAGAGAATTTCCGTCCATGTTTAATTCATCTGCTGCAGACAGATTCCACTCTCCTCACATCCGGTCGGCCCTGAAGTCGTCCTGTCACACATGGTTAAAACATAAACCCGGTTCATTTTCTGTCTTCATTTATTACTTCGTCTAATTTCGCAACAATAGATGAGATGACGGTAAACAACACGGCAGACGCTCTGAGCTTCTGAGCCGTCCAATATCGGTTCGTTGGTTTTATTTTCTTACGGGGGCAAAACCCAATTCATCAGTGACTCCAAAACAACATCAGACTGTAGAAATATATTTTTTAGAAAATGGTAACGCCGGATCATAAATGGAGACGATTGGGGCTCAGTTTATTTGTTATATTGGTAGGTTAATTATCGTGATATAAAGTAGAAAAAAACAGGTGCAATTGCTTGATGTTTTATAAGAATGGCTGCATACTTTAGCACAGATGTCAAACATGCGGCCCGCGGACCAAAACCGGCCCACCAAAGGTTCCAGTCCAGCTCGTGGGATGAATTTGCAAAGTGCAATTTAGGGCATCAAACTCAAAAATAATATTATGATAACCTAAAAATAATGACAACACCCATTTTTTGTCTTTGATTTAGCACAAAAAACATTAAATTATAAAAATGTTTACGTTAACAAACTATCCTGTCACAATAAAATGTGAATAAATATGAACAACCTGAAATGTCTAAAGCAGGGGTGTCAAACATGCGGGCGGGGGGCCAAATGTGGCCCACCAAGGGTTCCAATCCAGCCCCTGGGATGAATTTGCAAAGTGCAAAAATTCCATAGATTAATTTTAGTTCAGGTTCCACATACAGATGAAGTAAAATAATAGCAGAATAACCTACAAAAAATAATGACTTCAGATTTTCTTTTTGGCTTGATGTGAAAAATTTTTTATATTATGTCTATAAATAATGACAACTTCAAATTTTTGTCTTTGTTTTAGTGCAAAAACTACCATTAAATTATGAAAATATTTACATTTACAAACTATCCTGTGACAATAAAACGTCAATAACCTGAACAAATATGAACAACCTGAAATGTCTAAAGAAAATTAAACACAATTTTAACTATTTTCTGCCTGTTACACTGGTTTACAATTTTTTTTAGAAATGATTTGCTTCAGAGATTAAATGTCCTAAATGTTACGTATTTTAATAAGATTAATTGGAAAATAAATGACAAAAGTGCTGGTTTGCTGATGTTTTCAAGGTATATGATTAAGTGTTATTACACATATATATTAGTTTATGTACATTTATATAATAGTTTTATAAATCTTCCACTAAATAGAACCTGTAAAGTGAATGTATTCTAATGTGCAGACAGTGTTTTGAAGTAGATCTTGTAGCTCTGAGACAAATATTCCTTTCGAGTCAAACCCATTCTCTCGTTAATTCTTGAATTTCACATTTTGACCCAAGGCTGTATCTTGGAAAGTTCAGCCAACCAGCATTTTTGATTTGATTTTTCTTTATCAGTGACTCTCATGTGGTAAAATTTCATTACTTTTATTCTGGAAGCATTTTCCTTGTAGACCAGTGAAATTAAGTGTTTAGTGTCTTTGTAGATCCGATCCATAATGCACATGTAGAAATAATAATTTGAGGCATAATATTGTTAAAATTACTCTTAATTTTCTTAAGAAATTTCAGTTTTGTCAGGTTATTCACATCTTTTTGTTGGATAGTTTATAAAAGTAAGTATTTTCATAATTTCGTTTTTTTGTTTTTGTTTTTGTTTTTTAACTAAAACAAAGACAAAAATTTGGAGTTGTCATTATTTATAGGTCATTATGTTATTATTTTACTGGTCCGGCCCACTGGAGATCAAATCGGGCTGAATGTGACCCCTGAAACAAAATGAGTTCCTTGTCTTAAGACATTTCAGGTTGTTCACATTTGTTCAGGTTTTTCACATTTTTTTGCGAAATTATACTTTGTTTTGGCGCAAATACATGAAAATATTTACATTTACAAAGAGAAAAATGTGGAGTTGTCATTATTTATATGTTATTATTATAGTATTTTACTGGTTTGACCCACTTGAGATTGAATTGGTCTAAATGTGGAACCTTGTTGACACCAAGCACTACTTACTTCTATAAATCCTTCTATGTTAAATGTTCAAATTAAATACGGACGTTTTCGGCTAAAATATGGGATTTATAGAAGCAAGTTGTGCTTGGTGTCAAAATTTAGGGCAATTCCTGTATTTTCACATGGTGTCTTTTATTTGGTGATACTACCTATCCTACATGCTGATATTGACCTTTGAATCCAAAGGTCGGACAGATATTTTAGATTTTCAGCAGTTCATATATCATACATAACATAACATAGGACCTTCTTTTTACACAGATCCATTCCCTAGGTAGCCAAGATATAGCACATAAAATTTCTAATGAATATGATGATTAGTTTTTGTGTAATGAGTGGCCAAATGTAGCATTTTAGAAGTTCACGATGAATAAAATCTTAAATTTGTCATTCTCTGTGACATACAATTATAAATTTTAAGCAAATATTTTCATATTTCTTAGGAGTATAGATTCCCATAAAATGATTCTGAAAATTTCAGACCTCTAGCTCTTGTTGTTCAGAAGTTATAGAAGCCTGAATATAGCTGAAAATTTCAAGTCTTAATTTTGGTCGCAATTTTAGGGTACCCCCTACCTACTTCAAATGGTCATAACTTTGGAACTATTTACAATTAACCCTTGAAATTTGGGATTTTCCCATCATATATAATGATCTATAAGTATGTAAAAAATGTAGAAAAATCTGAGAGGGTCAGGTAGGGACCACTTGATGAAATTATGTGGAATGACCCTGGTCTGACCCACTTTAGATTGAATTAACCTAAAATTATTTTTATATCTTCAGTGTAATTTCACCCTAACTTTTGCATTTCACAAATTCATTCCAGGGGCCGGACTGGACCCTTTGGTGGGCCGAATTTGGCCCCCGGGCCACATGTTTGACACTTGTGCCTTAGATTTTCGACTTTAAACCTGTTTATGGAAAAGCTCATCATCTGCATTTTTAGTTTTTGCCACTTTTACACAGTTTGCTTAAAAAATCCACTGGACATTTCACGTGAACACCACTGTTGTCATCTAGTCCCTGTCTTTGAAGCTGTTGGTTTTGTCTCTGGTTGCCTAAAAACAGCCTCGTAGCACACATACCCTCAGAACTGTGTCGGCTGCATGTCCCACCGGACCCCCGAGACCATCTGATCCACCGTCCTGGACTTTCAGCTCCAGCACATTCTCTAGATGCTGCTCATTGTCCTGTCATTTGTGAGAACACTGCAACCCAAAAGACTCTGTTTGAGGAGTCCGACAGGAGAAAGGACCGAAGAGAACTGAGAGGAGGAGGAGAACCAGGACTGAATAGAACTGAGAGGAGGAGGAGTGTTAAGGTTATGACTTAAGGCTTTGACTGTTAAGGTCTTAAATGTTAAGGTTTTAACTGTAAAGGCCTTATTTGTTAAGGTTTTTACTGTTAAGGTTTTTAAGTGTTAAGGCTTTATTTGTTAGGGTTTTAACTGTTGAGGCTTTATTTGTTAAGGTTTTAACTGTTAAGGTTTTAACTGTTAAGGTTTTTACTGTTAAGGGTTAAACTCTTAAGATTTTGACTGTTCAGGTTTTAACTGTTAAGGTTTTTACTGTTAAGGCTTTAACTCTAAAGGTTTTAACTGTAAAGGCCTTATTTGTTAAGGTTTTTACTGTTAAGGTTTTTATAGTTAAGGCTTTATTTGTTATTGTTTTAACTGTTAAGGTTTTTACTGTTAAGGTTTTTAACTGTTAAGGCTTTATTTGTTAAGGTTTTAACTGTTAAGGTTTTTACTGTCAGACTCGTACTGATCTCCGCCGGTGTTGTGCAGACCCTCTGGAGCGCTGGGAAGCCTTCTAGTCATAACAGTCTCTTTTTTTGCCTGAATTTGAGATAGAGATCTTCAGCTCATCCAAGCTGCCTTTTTCTGTTTTTAGCAAAACAACAAATAGAACTCACATAGGGAGTATGGCAGCCCGATGCAGTCTCCGTCTGTTGTGACTGATGCTAGACTTATGTTTCTGCTCTCCGCCATACTGTATGTATCAGTATTAGAGCTGGGAACAAATGTCAATACAGGAATGTATCCGATCTGTTCCCTTCGCTATATATTATTGATACACTGGAACCAAATGCGGAAAGTTTCTTTAAAACCTGCAGGCGTTCTGACGGACAGATTCCCCTGTCGATTGGACTTATCAGTTACTACATCTCAAAGACATGGCAGGTGTAGATGTGCTTCAAATCTATGACAAATTTTAACAAATTACCAAAAAATGATAAAATGAAAATGCACATGTAAGTGTGGTTTTATACTGTTATGTGAATATTAAATGGGCTATTTGTAGTATTTCTACTGTTACATATATTTAAAAAAAAAAAAAGTGGCTTAAAATATCAATAGAGTTTAGAATAAACAGCTGTGAAGATCTGGTGAGTGTGTGTTTTGACGTGAATTTATTTCCAGTGATGGGCTGGGGGATTTATGTGACCACTAGAGGGAGTAGTGAGTCACTCTGCTGGTCTCCAATGCCATTGGGCCTTTGACCAAAGCATCAGAAAGTGACCTGAAAGGATGAGAACCAGTAAGAAACAACTTTTAGAGTCAAAAAAAGTGATAAAATGTAGAATTACTGTTGTTTTCCCACTGGACACAGCTGTAAAAGAATGGAGTTTGATGCAGTTCGGATTTTTTGTTACCTTAAAAGGAGCTGTTTGTTGTTTTTCTTCCTTCTAACACATTAAAAAACATAAATTTCTGATTAGAATGTTTAGAATGAGGAGCCCTGAAGTTCTGCCATAAGTGGAAATGGATTGGATTGTAGAGATATGAACTGAATTTATTTACAAACATGGGTTTGGGGATTTTTGTGTCCACTAGAGGGAGTAGTGAGTCACTCTGCAGGTCTCCAACCCCATGGGACCAAAGCATCAGAAAGTGACCAGAAGGGATGAGAACCAGTAAGAAACAACTTTTACAGTCAAAGAAAGTGATAAAATCTAGAATTACTGTTGTTTTCCCACTGGACAAAGCAGTAAAAGAATGGAGTTTGATGCAGAAATGGTATTTATTTATTTATTTATTGGATCCGCTCAGATTTTTTGTTGCCTTAAAAGGAGCTGTAGGTTGTTTTTCTTCCTTCTAACACATTAAAAAATCTAAATTTATGATTAGAATGTTTAGAATGAAGTTCTGCCACAGATATCAGTGGATTGGATTGTAGAGATATGAACTGAATTTATTTACAGACATGGGTTTGGGGATTTATGTGACCACTAGAGGGAGTAGCGAGTCACTTTGCGGGTCTCCAACACCATGGGGCCTTTGACCAAAGCCTCAGAAAGTGACCAGAAGTGATGAGAACCAGTAAGAAAACAACTTTTAGAGTAAAAAAAAAAAGTGATAAAATCTAGAATTACTGTTGTTTTCCCACTGGACACAGCTGTAAAAGAATGGAGTTTGAGACAGCTTGGATTTTTTGTTACCTTAAAAGGAGCTGTTTGTTGTTTTTCTTCCTACTAACACATTAAAAAATGTAAATTTATGATTAGAATGTTTAGAATAAAGAGTCCTGAAGTTCTGCCACAGATGCCAATGCATTGGATTGTAGAGATATGAACTGAATTTATTTCCAGACATGGGTTTGGGGATTTATGTGACCACTAGAGGGAGTAGCGATTCACTTTGCGGGTCTCCAACACCATGGGGCCTTTGACCAAAGCCTCAGAAAGTGACCAGAAGGGATGAGAACCAGTAAGAAAACAACTTTTAGAGTCAAAAAAGTGATAAAATCTAGAATTCCTGTTGTTTTCTCACTGGACACAGCTGTAAAAGAATGGAGTTTGATGCAGAAATGGTATTTATTTATTTATTTATTTATTGGATCATCTCAGATTTTTTGTTGCCTTAAAAGGAGCTGTAGGTTGTTTTTCTTCCTTCTAATACAGTGGTTCTTAACCTGGGTTCGATCGAACCCTAGGGGTTCGGTGAGTCAGTCTCAGGGGTTCGGTGGAGGTCCAGACACACACTCGACTCATTAGTCGGGTGTGTGTGTCGGGCTAGGTCCGTGTATGTAAACAAACAGCTTCGGAGACTCTTTCTCTGATTGACATCCAATATATGCGGTGTATTGTTGTTGCTTATAGCACTACAACACATCCGGAAGTGTTTATAATCTCTTCCACTCGTCTGACGATTAATTATTTGAGTATTTTCCACATTGTTGTTATGACTTTTGCTACTTCCTGTTAACCACGGAGGCAGCCATGTGTAGCGTTTGTTTTCATTTTTCGGTCACCGCATTGGTCAGTTACAATCATGTGACGACCGACGCACCGTCGTGGATGGAGAAATCGTATTACGCTAAAGCCGAGCTAGTGCCGTAATAAAACAACGATCACAAAAATACTGAAGGAGTATAACGAGAACTTCTTTCTTGATACACTACATGCAATTATCTTTTTTTATGTCAAAATTGCGTGGTTTGGAAAGTTCAGAGTGAGATGAAACGAAAACCCGGGTTGACCTGACGGCCTACACATACATATACACAACAGCAGAAGTCACACTGATTTACAGTAAATATTCATTATTATTGTAGCCTGATGGAAATTAGGTGATGGGTGTGTGTTAAAATGTTAAAAATGATAAATAGCATAAATACAATAAGTTCATTATTGGAATACATAAGGTTAAAAATTAAAACCATTTCAGTGTGGTAGTATTAAAAAGGTCATGTCTTTGTGAAAAGGTGTGGAATTTGTTGTGAGTTCATGCACTGTATTGGTTTTGTTCTTTGAACACAGTGATGTTAATGCACGGTTCATTTTGTGCACCAGTAAAACACATACCTGTGTCTTGAATTTGAAAAAAATCGTATTGTATTTTTTAACTAGAAGCACTCAGAGAGCGCAGACCTCCGCCAAGGCTGATCAGTGGCCCCCCCGTGGGCCCCCCCACCCCTGATCACCCCCAAAAGTTAATCATTTCTTCCTTATCCCATTTCCAACAAACCCTGAAAATTTCATCAAAATCTGTCCATAACTTTTTGAGTTATGTTGCACACTAACGGACAGACAGACAAACAAACAGACAAACAAACAAACAGACAGACAAACAAACCCTGGCAAAAACATAACCTCCTTGGCGGAGGTAATAAAGAAGGGTTCGGTGAATGTGCATATGAAACTGGTGGGGTTCGGTACCGCCAACAAGGTTAAGAACCACTGTTCTAATACATTAAAAAATCTAAATTTATGATTAGAATGTTTAGAATGAAGTTCGGCCACAGATATCAGTGGATTGGATTGTAGAGATATGGACTGAATTTATTTACAGACATGGGTTTGGGGATTTATGTGACCACTAGAGGGAGTAGTGAGTCACTCTGCCGGTCTCCAATGCCATTGGGCCTTTGACCAAAGCATCAGAAAGTGACCTGAAAGGATGAGAACCAGTAAGAAACAACTTTTAGAGTCAAAAAAGTTATAAAATCTAGAATTCCTGTTGTTTTCCCACTGGACACAGCTGTAAAAAAAATGGAGTTTGATGCAGCTCGGATTTTTTGTTACCTTAAAAGGGGCTGAATGTTGTTTTGCTTCCTTCTAACACATTAAAAAGCGTAAATTTATGATTCGAATGTTTAGAATGAAGAGCCCCGAAGTTCTGCCACAGATGCCAATGGATTGGATTATAGAGATATGAACTGAATTTATTTACAGACATGGGTTTGGGGATTTTTGTGACCACTAGAGGGAGTAGTGAGTCACTCTGTCAGTCTCCAATGCCACAGGACCTTTGACCAAAACATCAGAAAGTGACCAGAAAGGATGAGAACCAGTAAGAAACAACTTTTAGAGTCAAAAAAAGTGATAAAATGTAGAATTACTGTTGTTTTGCCACTGGACACAGCTGTAAAAGAATGGAGTTTGATGCAGAAATGGTATTTATTTATTTATTCACTTCTTTCTTATAACATATTTTAAAAAACGTAAATTTTATTTGATTTGATTTGAATGTTCAGTGATAAAAGCTAGAATCCCTGTTGTTTTCTCCACTGGACACAGCTCTCAATGAACAGAATGGAGTTTGATGCTGAAATGACAGCATTTCTTCTATGCGTGCCTGTTTGAGTCTGAGGCTTATGAAGGTATAAAGTTATTATGGGATGTTATTGTCTTTGCTAAGTTGCCATTTGTTGATCCAGGGTTCAGACTAAACTTAGATCTCCAATGCAACTATTGGCAGCACAACCCAAACAGTAAAATAATCAGTGGAATTAGGTTAAAAGCTGTATATTTACAGGGTGTGATTTGTCAAAAAAACAGAGGGAGGGGGGGTGTTAGGGCTTCATATTTTGTATTTTCAGGCGTGTTTTAGCCCTTGTGGAAGTCTCTGAAACAGTCATCCTCATCTCCTCATCGTTGCCGTAAAGTGTTGTACAGTGTCGAAAAGCTAAGGATCTCAGCTTTTCGATGCCGTTTGAATTTGGTGGATAGCACAAATGGTTAAAGAGTTATAGAAGTTTGAATGCTGTAAAGTGCGAAATGTAGCACCGGAGAGATTGTGGTTGTTAAAGGGTTACAAAAATACATATTTCCAGCTTTTTGCCATTTTAAAGATAATTTCTTTTCCTCTACTACATATAAATTGCTTGATGATTGTCCAGTTTTTGCAGTGTTTCTCTAGGGGGCTGAGGCTAAAATGGGGGGCGTTAGTCTGTAAAATAGGGGTGGGAAACTTTTACTACTTCACAATTCAATTCGATCCCAATTTTGGGATTCAAAATCGATTTTTTGATTCAAAACGATTTGATTCATAATGATTTCTGCTTCAGGCTATAGGTGTGTAAAGGATCCTCATGATCTACTCCAGTCTGCTTTGCAAGACAGAATGACAAATACAGACATCATTTTTATAAATTTAATTTGGCTTATCTGACCACAAACAAAGTACAGAGTTTGACTCAGCGCTGAGGATCCATACCCCAACCAGGGAAATGGATCCAGACATTCCAATGCACATCACTTTTATAATCCTTGTAAACTGATCTCCAAACTATGGGCTGACCCCATGTGCTAGGTGGGTTGGATCACAGAAAATGGACTGGTGTCATCTGACTCTAAAGTCAAGCAGATGTGATACAGTCTACTCTCGTTAAACCGCCCGCCGTTATACCACCATTTTCGCTCACTGCCAACCAAAACCATTGCACAAAAATCCCCAATGCATTATTCCATTAGCTATCGCCATTTCCGCCAGCCCAGTTCCATGCACAAACAACACTTATACCATTGATTTCCCGACCGTTATACCGCCAGCGTGATTGCCATCGAGTACACATAAATTTTAACAATGCACTGAAACAAACGCGCCAGACGCTGATCGCGACAAGCTACGAGTAGGTCTACGGAACGGCCACCGTTCATTTATCGCAGAACACTCAGTAGGTCAGGATGTCGGGAAGAGGACGTGGGATTAAGCCAAAGCCTCAAGATGATGGGGTGTCATTTCCCGACACGGTATAATAATGTTTAAAATGTTTCCCCACGTTAAATGATCCCTTACAACATAACAGAATCAAGATTTATTTAGAAACGCAATTAGAACGGGTTAACGGAGGCAGCATAGACATCATATAGTAAAGACATGCACATTATGGACGCAACCCGTTGTAACGCCATTTTCGCTATACCGCCAATTTGGCCGTGAACGGAAGTTGGCGGTATAACGAGAGTAGACTGTACCTCAACTCTATGTAAAACCCCATATTGACAGTGTTGACCTCTTATCTCTTGTTGTTTACGATCGTCTGTGGACATATGTATTTAAAAGTGTGCCTAAGGTAAAACCTAAGTCCTGTGATCATAAATCTGTTTAGTATGTTGACCAAGATGTGACCTATCCTAAGAACTCTAGTGACACAAAGGAATCCTAACTAATCCTGACTAATACTAATACTGACTACTGTGTGATTAAACTTAAGAATTCAACTATCTAAATTAAAATAATATTTCAACATTTATTAAGTTTTAAACATTTATCCATGCTTGGCAGGGAGTTTGGTGATGCACAGCAGTGTGTGTTGGTTTGCTGCTGGTGGCTGACTCTGCACCATGTCCTTAAACTCTGGGTGATGCAGCTGACGGACTGAGCTCATGAAATACCGTTGTATGTGACGCCAGTTTATTGCATTTGATGTGCTATACGTACTTATTTTCATTCTTTCACGTGTTATTTAATGCCATCTGATGGTGTACCAATGCGCAAGCCGCTAATCGTGCTAACTGCTAATAGTGCTAGCCACTAATCACTAGCTGCTAACCCCATAGCTAACCCTACCTCCACCATTAGTTTCCTCTTTGTTTTGGCGCTTACCACGCATGTGTATGTTCCAGAACTGGCTGCATGATGACGTCAGGACATCCCGTGTACAAAATGGAGGCAGGCTGCCCCGGCGGATTTGTTTAATTTTTTAATTTTTATTTTTGAGTCTAGTTTTTACTGGAGTTTTCGCTTGGTGCACGACAATCATACAATGTTGCTTAATGTTAACAACCAGGGCTTCAATACGTACATGAAAAGTATCAAAAATGCTACAAAGCGTGGAAGTTCCCTAGAAGAAAAAATAAATCAAATCAAATTAAATAAATAAATAAATAAATCCTAGAGGGAAGTAGTTCAGCTGTCATCCTGCTGACTGTCAGTCATAGTAATATAAGACCAGAATGGTGTTTGTTTTATTTTTTTTAAAATCAATTTTGGGACATTTTACATTGATTCTGAATCGTAGTAAATGAGAATCGCGATCTTTAAATGAATCTTTTTTTTTTTGCACACCCCTACTGTATAAGTATCAATATCAAGCAGCATGTTATGTCAATGGCGAATTTCCGTGCCCCTCCCCCCACTCCTTCGCAATAAGGTACGTTGTGGCGCTTATTGAGCTACGCCCCCCACCCCCACCCCTCTCCTGCCCTACCCCGGTTACGAGAGGGGGGGTGCTACCTATGCTACGTATATAAGCTCCGTCAGACCCACTGAACCCCCCACCCTCACGCAAATTTCTTCTCCTTGTTAGTCGACAGTGCTGCTAAGTCACAGTGTCTGTTTTAGTTTAGGGTGATTGTCAAATGATAATTATATAATATCCTCTTATCTAGTAGTTAAGCGTAGCCATTTGCCGGGAAAAAAAACAGAAGCCGTCTGTTGTACATTTATATATGATCTCGGCGAACGGCTTAATGAGGAGATTTTTCCAGCAGGGAATCAGAAGACTGCTGACTCACTGAAAGGCAATGATGCATTCTGCCCCTGGAGAACTGTGGCTTGGCACTTTATGTGGTAAACATAGCGTTATTTTGTGCATTAAAAAAACCACGGGCTGTCGCTGGAGCATTCGTCGCTCACATTGTATCGTGCTCCTCCTCATCATCGTCCTCTCCGGGTTTCACAACATCACTACTCTAATCTGCCATGAAGTACATCATTATTTCCCAATCTATCATTCCTCCGATAGTCGCCATGACATACATATTCATGCTACAGCGGCTGATGGGACAGTACGTCTGATGTGACCTGATTTAACATGCAGCGTAGGTGTTAGCTTTATGGAAGCAGAAGCTAATTGTTATATTCAGACTACGTTGACCTGTATGGATCATGGGTTCTAGATCCTTTGATCCGGTTCAGTCCTTTACTTTCCTGGTAAATTCCATTGGTATTTTCTGTTGAATAACCTCTCACCTGGCATGTCTGTTTCTGCACATGAAATTTGACACCATGGCAATGTGGTCCTGTTGTTTATCTGTTGCTAGGTAACCCACTTCAATGACGATTCTATGCATAGCAATGTGATTGTAAGGCTATTATATATATATATATCTCAGTTTCTATGCTCCGTATATCTGGATCAAACTACCAGAAAATATCAGGTCTGCTGAGAGTCTGAGTTCTTTTAAGTCAAGGTTAAAGACTCACCTGTTCACTGCTGCCTTTGACTAAAAGGTTTTTTACTTTTTAAATTTTATATTCTCTTTTGAAACTCTGTATCGCAACTCTTACTTTAATGTGTGTTTTTATATTTTTGCATTTTATGTGTTGTGTTCTTACTTGCTGTTTTTAATCACCTTTGACATGTTTCTTCTATAATGTTTTAAATGTGTTCCTTTTTCCCTGTCGTTGTATTTCAATGTCCTGTGTGAAACACCTTGAATTGCCTTGTTGCTGAAATGTGCGTTATAAATCAACTTGCCTTGCCTTTTATTCCAAATTTACTAATACCTCCCAAAATATTGGTCCTATTAATTTTCCATTTACAAGAATGACACAAAACAATTACTTAACAAAAAAATTAGAGGTGAGACAAAATGTAGCTTAAAAATTCACCTTTAACCCTTAGGGGTCTGAACCTATTTTGGCTGTTTTTGAGTGCTTTTGATTTTGTCTTTATATACTGTCTAAAGAAATGTTTACCATACCCATGTTTGGTATCTTTTTTTTTTTTTCCAGCACAACTTCATCTATCTCATCTGTCTATTATTTTTTTTCACTTTAACCTACTATATCAACACAAAAGGACAAAAAACAGAAAATATATAAAATGTGATTTGAAAAATATATATAATTTATTGCATAAGTAAAACAAAGATGCTTAACGAACCTTTTCAAAGACTTTAAAAGTGAATATTGGTTCCAAATATTAGATATATAAAATTAAAATTGTAGTAAATTAAAACTATACTCAAATATTTGACATAAAAGCATTTATGTATTTATGTATTTTGAACATGCAAAGAAACAAAATAAAACAAAATGAAGCAAATTAAGACAAAAACAAAATGGCATTTAAATGAACAGAACCTGTCTTCAAATACGTGCAAGTCTGAATATTGCATGGTTGAAAAGCAGTAGGAAGAAGTATAAACTTATTTAACCCTCTGGTATCCCATCTAGCAAGGCCCTTACTATGCACCAAGTGTGCCTTTTTGGCACACTTGTGGAATAATGTCAAAAAACATTTTCATACAGTTTGTTTTTAATTCTTTTACACTTTTTTCTATTTCATCAACTTGAGCTGTAAATAAAAATACCAAATACTCAATAACTGTCACATTTTTTAACCCTTTAAATGCCATGTTTGTAATGTAAAACCATTTTTTTGGATGCAAAAAAACACAAAAAATGTATTTTTTCCAATATACTACATAAAAAGTGAATCACATATCATTTGATTTTTTCATCCTGGCATATGTCAATGATTAACTCCAACACTGGTTAATTTGCATTATTATTTTTGACGCTAGGTCAAATGTTCAAAATACTAGCATCTGTCACCAAGTGTGCGTAAAATCCACACCTATAAATCAAACTATTAAATATTATACACTGATTTATTTGTCTGCTCTAATTTGATTTTATTTTTGTAAATCAAGGTCAGCCCTAATCATACATATCAAATGGAAGAAATAGTGCGTTTTAGGCACACTTGGCAGACAGATGCTAGTCTTGTAATTTTCTTTTGTTTACAATGTGCACATTTTAGTTGGTGGCCAGAATTTTAAAGATCATGCAAAAATGAACAACTTTTGAATTCTAACCTTATTTAAATTGTGAAAAATAATATAAAGTTTTTTAAAACAAAGTGCAACGTGTGCCTAAAAGGTACACCTGGATACCGGAGGGTTAATCCTACCCCTCAAGTGCTTTTACACCTTTATCACTAACTTAATACAACAATCAAACAATACATTTTTTCCTAATTTTAGCATTCAGCCACAACATGTATTTATCTCTACATAGGCGTTTTCTCCGGTTTTCTCACCCCATCCAGTTCAGGTGGGGGTCATTCCTACCCTTACCTGTAATGCTAATGCAGTCTGTGCATTAGAATCCGCAGATTCGGCCAGTTTTTTTCTGCTTTGAAAAAGGACAAAAAATGACGAAGATATGGTCAGAAATATAACGCTTCCTTTATATCGCTATAAAAATGCTATATCGTTTGTTTGCTCCAGTTTCAAAACGTCATATCTCCGGTTGTTTTTTCTCTAGTGGTCTACGTGACCGACTTCCGAAGCTACGACGTATTGAAAATGTCATGTGATCGTGGAGCCCTTACTTTTCTGACTCTAAAGTTTTCTTCCTCCATACAAGTTCAACTGGAAAATCATTTACACCCACTGAAAACCATTACTGCCAATGCCTTATTCAAGAAGTACAGCTTCAAAAAGAAGATGGCAAATATCAATGAACTCTACTCTTGCAAGGACCTGAGCATTAAATAAAAATGAATAGATATTTTAAAAAAAGAAGGGAAAGAACAGTCAATCTAAAATTACATAAGTATACCAAACTGCAGCAGTCAGTTCTTTTTCAGATTTTGTGTGATGCCGGACACACACACACACACACACACACACACACACACACACAGAGGCCACTTCCCTTTTATAATATAGGATACTGGCACGTTTACCTGTGGCTAATTTAATGTGGACTGGAAGGATGATGTACATATATATATACAAAATATATACAGTATATATACTTTAAAAGTCATGAATATGAGCCGTTCAAACTGATCATGAAAAAACACTATGTGGACAAAAGTATTGGGACACGTTGAATTCAGATGTTTCTTTTCTAACAGGGGTCTGGGATACAAAACAATAATGATAAATGTCATAATATAGTTTTATATTGTTATAAATATTACATTGGTTAGTTTGGTTTAAATTGTTATTTTTGCTTCTAAGATGCCTCAGAGATGGTTTTTACTTACTTTCTCTCAACATTATTTTCTTTTTTATTGTTTTTTTTTTTTTTTTATCTATGACTATAATTTTAAATGTTCTACTTTTAAATTTCTAAAATATTTTTCATGCTCTGACTGTAAATAATAATTTTCTACCATACCTAACCTTCTATTTTCTTCACATCTCACTCAGGAAGAAACATCTCCCATTAAACTTTAAGGAAATATTGATGTTTATATCTTAAATCAGCATGAACTGGACATCTTATGACCTGTAGTCATGATGTGTCCCAATATTTTTGTCTATATAACTTAATTTAAAAACATCAATATTTCCTTCAAGTTTAATCGGAGAGTTTTCTTCCAGAATGAGATGTGGAGAAAGTAGATGGTTAGTAAAATGATCATTTATAGTCAGAGCATGAAATTTTTTTTTTTTTTTTTTAGAAATTTAGAGCTAGAACATTTAAAATGTGTTTTCAGTATTTGAACTTGGTGAGCTTCACTTAGGATCGTCTTATTTTCCCCTATGTCAGTCATCTCCTATCTGAAAATGTAAACTTGATAGGTTTCCTTTTATACAGTCAATGCTATGTACACTATATGGACAAAAGTATTGGGACACGTTCAATTCAGGTGTTTCTTTTCTAACAGGGGTCTGGGATACAAAACAATAACGATAAATGTCATAATATAGTTTTATATTGTTATAAATATTACATTGGTTAGTTTGGTTTAAATTGTTATCTTTGCTTCCAAGATGCCTCAGAGATGGTTTTTACTTACTTTCTCTCAACATTATTTTCTTTTTTATTGTTTTTTTTTTTTTTTTTATCTATGACTATAATTTTAAATGTTCTACTTTTAAATTTCTAAAATATTTTTCATGCTCTGACTGTAAATAATAATTTTCTACCATACCTAACCTTCTATTTTCTTCACATCTCACTCAGGAAGAAACATCTCCCATTAAACTTTAAGGAAATATTGATGTTTATATCTTAAATCAGCATGAACTGGACATCTTATGACCTGTAGTCATGATGTGTCCCAATATTTTTGTCTATATAACTTAATTTAAAAACATCAATATTTCCTTCAAGTTTAATCGGAGAGTTTTCTTCCAGAATGAGATGTGGAGAAAGTAGATGGTTAGTAAAATGATCATTTATAGTCAGAGCATGAAATTTTTTTTTTTTTTTTTTTAGAAATTTAGAGCTAGAACATTTAAAATGTGTTTTCAGTATTTGAACTTGGTGAGCTTCACTTAGGATCGTCTTATTTTCCCCTATGTCAGTCATCTCCTATCTGAAAATGTAAACTTGATAGGTTTCCTTTTATACAGTCTATGCTATGTACACTATATGGACAAAAGTATTGGGACACGTTCAATTCAGGTGTTTCTTTTCTAACAGGGGTCTGGGATACAAAACAATAACGATAAATGTCATAATATAGTTTTATATTGTGATAAATATTATTACATTGGTTAGTTTGGTTTAAATTGTTATCTTTGCTTCCAAGATGCCTCAGAGATGGTTTTTACTTACTTTCTCTCAACATTATTTTCTTTTTTATTGTTTTTTTTTTTTTTTTTTTTAATCTATGACTATAATTTTAAATGTTCTACTTTTAAATTTCTAAAATATTTTTCATGCTCTGACTGTAAATAATAATTTTCTACCACAACTAACCTTCTATTTTCTTCACATCTCACTGAGGAAGAAAAATCTCCCATTAAACTTTAAGGAAATATTGATGTTTATATCTTAAATCAGCATGAACTGGACATCTTATGACCTGTAGTCATGATGTGTCCCAATATTTTTGTCTATATAACTTAATTTAAAAACATCAATATTTCCTTCAAGTTTAATCGGAGATGTTTCTTCCTGAGTGAGATGTGGAGAAAGTAGATGGTTGGTAAAATGATCATTTTCAGTCAGAGCATGAAAAATATTTTAGAAATTTAGAGCTAGAACATTTAAAATGTGTTTTCAGTATTTGAACTTGGTGAGCTTCACTTACTATCATGTCACGTTTCCCCCGTGTCAGTCATCTCCTATCTGAAAATGGAAACCTGATGTGTTTCCTTTTATACAGTCTATGCTATGTACACTATATAGACAAAAGTATTGGGACATGTTGAATTCAGGTGTTTCTTTTCTAACAGGGGTCTGGAATTTACAACTAATGACAAATGTCATAATATTGTTTTATACTGTGATAAATATTGCATTGCATTGGTTAGTTTTGTTTAAATTGTTTTCTTTGCTTTCAGAATGTTTTGTTTTGTTTTTTACGTAACTTACATAACTTACGTAAATATTGAATTTTTTATTTATTCATTTTTTTGTATCCATGACTATGATTTTAAATGTTCTACCTCTAAATTTCTAAAATATTTTACAAGCTCTGACTGTAAATAGTAATTTTCTACCACAACTAACCATCTACTTTCTTCACATCTCACTGAGGAAGAAACATCTCCCATTAAACTTTAAGGAAATATTGATGTTTATATCTTAAATCAGCATGAACTGGACATCTTATGACCTGTAGTCATGATATGTCCTAATATTTTTGTCTATAACTTAATTTAAAAACATCAATATTTCCTTAAAGTTTAATGGGAGATGTTTCTTCCTGAGTGAGATGTGAACTAAGTAGATGGTTAGTTGTGGTAGAAAATGATCATTTTCAGTCAGAGCATGAAAAATATTTTAGAAATTTAGAGCTAGAACATTTAAAATGTGTTTTCAGTATTTGAACTTGGTGAGCTTCACTTACTATCATGTCACGTTTCCCCCGTGTCAGTCATCTCCTATCTGAAAATGGAAACCTGATGTGTTTGCTTTTATACACTCTATGCTATGTACACTATATAGACAAAAGTATTGGGACATGTTGAATTCAGGTGTTTCTTTTCTAACAGGGGTCTGGAATTTACAACTAATAACAAATGTCATAATATAGTTTTATACTGTGATAAATATTGCATTGCATTGGTTAGTTTTGTTTAAATTGTTTTCTTTGCTTTCAAAATGTTTTTTTTTTTTTTTTTTTTTTTTTTACGTAACTTGTATAACTTATGTAAATATTGATTTTTTTTTTTTTTTTTTTGTATCCATGACTATGATTTTAAATATTTTCCTCTAAATTTCTAAAATATTTTACAAGCTCTCACTGTAAATATTAATTTTCTTCCACAACTAACCATTTACTTTCTTCAGAAAAATCTCCCGTTAAACTTTAGGAAATATTGATGTTTTTAAAGTATATGGACAAAACTATTGGGACACGTCATGGCTACAGGTCATAAGATGTCCTGTTCATGCTGATTTGAGATCAATGTTGAGAGAAAAAAATATCTCTGAGGTGTTTTGGAGAAAAATATAATATTTTAAACAAAACTAACCAATGCAATGCAATGAAATGTATCACAATATAAAACTATATTATGATATTTATCATTATTTTGTATCTTAGACCCCTGATAGAAAAGAAACACCTGAATCCAACATGTCCCAATACTTTTGTCCATATAGTGTATATATTTCTATTTTTTTCATTTCAGTTTTAATGGCTAATATTCATGACCTTTAAGGGATCAGACAGCACCGTGGGTGGAACAGGTGTCGACACAGGGATGCAGCTGCATCACAACCAACGTGGTGCATTTTAAAGTTATTTTATCTCATCAATAATCAGAGAAGAGGTTCACTGATTTGAAGTTTGTTGACTTTATTCAGTTTCTGTTAAAGTAGGATTTAGACTGGGACATAAATGAACCAAAGCAAACTTGCAATAAAACAATAATCATCATCTGACGTGAATTTTATTAGATCTGATGGCGTCGCAGTCGAGTCACAGTTCAACAGAAGAGGCAACATGAAGTTAAAGCACTGTTTTATTTTCTTCATCTTACACTCAAAAAAATGATTCTTGGCTCTAATAAACATGAAGTAATATTTTAAAGTAAAATGTAACTGAAATATATGAAATTTAAAGTTTATTTATCCGAAAAAGTCAAACATAATGTGAATATGCTTAGTATAAAGTGAATCTAAACAAATAAAGTAAACTTTATTTACTAGATCACATAAAAAGGCTGAGTGTCACAGTCAAACACAGTTTATGTAAAAGTTTGCATTAACTAAAGCAAATCTGACTGAAGGTATTTAATTTATTCATATTGACTCAATATGATAGAAAAAACATTGTATTAAATGCAACTCTTTACATTAAACTTATGTAATAAAATTACATGGAAAATTTACATGTAATTAAAATACATAAAGTCAACATTTTTGGCTTAGTTATTTTTTTGAGTGTAATCGTTTGTAGCTGAGAGAAAGTAAAAAAAAAGAAAACCTACACTGCAAAAAAATCTAAATCTTACCAAGTGTATTTTTTTCATTTCTAGTCAAAATATCTCATCACACTTAAAATAAGACAGAATCACCTAAAGAGTAACTTTTCAGTGAGATATAAGAACTTATTTTTAGACAATAGGTCACTCCTTTGGGAAAGTAAAAAAAAAAAAAGTGCCTTAAGTTTAAAATTATCTAGAAATATTGAATTGAGATGGTACATATGTTTTTGTTGTTGTTTATTTTTAAAATCTTTATTATTATGGTGTGAATGCTCAATGCTGTACACATTTAAGTTGATGTAAGCAGTGTATGAGGTGAAAAGGATAGGCAAAAAAATGAGCTTTTGCTTCTAGTCTATTCCTTTTAAGGTTTTTATGTTTATTACGATTAATGTACTAAGTACAATGATTAATGTAAAACCAAAAATAAATTCATTCATTCAAAATCTTACTTCAAGAAATCTTACCAAGATAATTTTCTCTTGTTCCATTGACAGATTTTTTTTGCTTAATTCAAGATTTTTTTTTTTTTTTTTTTGCTTAATTCAAGCAAAAAAATTTGTGAAAAGTGAAAATGATCTTGGTAAGATTTCTTGAAATAAAATTTTCTAGATCTATTTTCTAAAAATAAGTTCTTATATCTCACTGAAAAGTTACTCTTTAGGTGATTCTGTCTTATTTTAAGTGTGATGAGATATTTTGACAAGAAATGACAAAACTACATCTGGTAAGTTTTCGATTTTTTGCAGTGTAAATGGTAAAATTGCATTTTCGATGTGCATAAACTGTGTAAAAGAAGATGAGCTCTGTATGTCCTTTCTCAAATTCAGGTGTTTCTTTTCCAACAGGGGTTTGGAATACAAAACACTAATAACAAATGCCATAATATAGTTTTCTATTGGAATAAATATCATTGCATTGCATAGTTTGCAGTAAGCAGTGTATGAGGTGAAAAGGATAGGCAAAAAAATAAGCTTTTGCTTCTAGTCTATTCCTTTTTAGGTTTTTATGTTTATTACAATTAATGTAGTAAGTACAATGATTAATGTGAAACCAAAAATAAATTCATTCATTCATTCATTCATTCATTCATTCAAAATCTTATTTTGAGAAATCTTACCAAGATAATTTTCACTTGTTCCATTGGCAGATTTTGTTTTATTTTTGTTTTTTTGTTTTGTTTTGTTGTTGTTGTTTTTTTCTTAATTCAAGAGGTTTTTGCTAAATTCAAGCAAAAAAAAAAATCTGTGAAAAGTGAAAATTATCTTTGTAAGATTTCTTGAAATAAGATTTTCAAGATCTATTGTCTAAAAATAAGTTCTTATAGTTCACTGAAAAGTGACTCTTTAGGTGATTATGTCTGATTTTAAGTGTGATGAGATATTTTGACTAGAAATGAGAAAAATATACTCGGCAAGACTTTGATTTTTTCAGTGTAAATGGTAAACCTGCATTTTCGATGTGTTTTTCAACCTTGGGGTCGGGACCCCATGTGGGGTCACCTGGAATTCAAATGTGGTCGACTGAAATTTCTAGTAATTGATAAAAAATTAAAACTTTCTGATAAAAATTTACATTATATATTCTAAATGTTGCCCAAAATTAACGTTTATTTGCAACATATTATAGCAAACTGTTACAAAATCAAAAACAAGCTAATTTTAGAGCAAAAAAAAAAAAAAAAAAATCTCTGTTTTGAATATCTGGGGTCGCCTGAAATTTCTAATAATTCATTTAAAAAAATAAATAAATAAAAAATTTAAACTTACTAATGAAAATGTACATTATATAGTCTAAATGTCATCTAAATTTAACATTTATTTGCAATGTAGTAAAGCAAACTATTACATAATTAAAAAATAGATTAATTTTAGCCAAAAGAATGTCTCTGTTTTGAATGTCTGGGATTGCCTGAAATTTCTAATAATTTATTAAAAAAAAAAAAAAAAAATTAAAACTTACTAATAAAAATGTATATTATATAGTCTAAATGTCATCTAAAATTAATGTTTATTTGCAACATAGTAAAGCAAACTATTACATAATCAAAAACAAATTCATTTTAGCCAAAAAAAAAAAAGTCTCTGTTTTGAATGTCTAAAAAAAAAAAATAAAGAAATAAAAATAAAAATTGAAACTTACTAATAAAAATGTACATTATATAGTCTAAATGTCCTCTAAAATTAATGTTTATTTGCAACACAGTAAAGCAAACTATTACATAATTAAAAACAAATTCATTTTAGCCAAAAAAAAAAAAAGTCTCTGTTTTGAATGTCTAAAAAAAAAAATAAAGAAAGAAATAAGAATAAAAATTGAAACGTACTAATAAAAATGTACATTATATACTCTAAATGTCCTCTAAAATTAATGTTTATTTGCAACACAGTAAAGCAAACTATTACATAATCAAAAACAAATTCATTTTAGCCAAAAAAAAAAAAAGGCTCTGTTTTGAATGTCTAAAAAAAAAAAATAAAGAAATAAAAATAAAAATTGAAACGTACTAATAAAAATGTACATTATATACTCTAAATGTCCTCTAAAATTAATGTTTATTGGCAACACAGTAAAGCAAACTATTACATAATTAAAAACAAATTCATTTTAGCCAAAAAAAAAAAAAGTCTGTTTTGAATGTCTAAAAAAAAAAAAAAAGAAATAAAAATAAAAATTGAAACGTACTAATAAAAATGTACATTATATACTCTAAATGTCCTCTAAAATTAATGTTTATTTGCAACATAGTAAAGCAAACTATTACATAATCAAAAACAAATTCATTTTAGCCAAAAAAAAAGTCTCTGTTTTGAATGTCTAAAAAAAAAAAATAAAGAAATAAAAATAAAAATTGAAACTTACTAATAAAAATGTACATTATATAGTCTAAATGTCCTCTAAAATTAATGTTTATTTGCAACACAGTAAAGCAAACTATTACATAATTAAAAACAAATTCATTTTAGCCAAAAAAAAAAAGTCTCTGTTTTGAATGTCTAAAAAAAAAAATAAAGAAAGAAATAAGAATAAAAATTGATACTTACTAATAAAAATGTACATTATATACTCTAAATGTCCTCTAAAATTAATGTTTATTTGCAACACAGTAAAGCAAACTATTACATAATCAAAAACAAATTCATTTTAGCCAAAAAAAAAAAAGTCTCTGTTTTGAATGTCTAAAAAAAAAAAAAAGAAATAAAAATAAAAATTGATACTTACTAATAAAAATGTACATTATATACTCTAAATGTCCTCTAAAATTAATGTTTATTGGCAACACAGTAAAGCAAACTATTACATAATTAAAAACAAATTCATTTTAGCCAAAAAAAAAAAAAGTCTCTGTTTTGAATGTCTAAAAAAAAAAAAAAAAGAAATAAAAATAAAATTGAAACGTACTAATAAAAATGTACATTATATACTCTAAATGTCCTCTAAAATTAATGTTTATTTGCAACACAGTAAAGCAAACTATTACATAATCAAAAACAAATTCATTTTAGCCAAAAAAAAAAAAGTCTCTATTTTGAATGTCTAAAAAAAAAATAAATAAAGAAATAAAAATAAAAATTGAAACTTACTAATAAAAATGTACATTATATAGTCTAAATGTCCTCTAAAATTAATGTTTATTTGCAACACAGTAAGGCAAACTATTACATAATTAAAAACAAATTCATTTTAGCCAAAAAAGAAAAAAAAGTCTCTGTTTTGAATGTCTAAAAAAATAAAATAAAATAAAAATAAAAATTGAAACTTACTAATAAAAATTTACATTATATAGTCTAAATGTCATATAAAATTAACGTTTATTTGCAACATAGTAAAGCAAACTATTACATAATCAAAAATAAATAAATTTTAGCCAAAAAAAAGTCTCTGTTTTGAATGTCTGGGATTGCCTGAAATTTCTAATAATTTATTTAAAAAAAAATTAAAAAATTAAAACTTACTAATGAAAATTTCCATTATATAGTCTAAATGTCCTCTAAAATTAACATTTATTCGCGGCATAGTAAAGCAAACTATTACATAATCAAAAACAAATTCATTTTAGCCAAAAAATGTCTGGGGTCACCAGAAGTTTGTGACGTTAAAACGGGGTCACGAGCCGAAAACGGTTGGGAACCAGTGGTATAAAGTGTGTAAAAGAAACTGTACTCTGTATATCCTCTCTTAAAGTGATTATCATAAAGCTGCTAACTGTAGCAGTATTTCAGAGCAGACTTGGCAGCCTCTGTACGTTTCTGTACTTTTCTCACTTTAATTAGTTAATTTAATGTGTTGGAGGACAGAAGGTGTGTCAGGAGTGAGGGGTCAGAGCAGACCCCATGTATTTCTGAGGCGGAAGACTGAACTGCTCACTTACCTACAGGACTCAGAACCACCAGTTCTCATTCAATACATCCGACAGCTGCTTCAGAAGGTGTTTGTTTTACTCTACAGCTGTGATGTTCACTAAAGGGCTGTTTTTCTACTCAAACCTCCTAAAGGTATAGTGTATTACAGCTGTTTTACGTGGGAGAAGACAAGGAATGATGTGCAGAAACGACAATAAGTTTCCATTTCAGAGCATCAGCCTTAGCTGTAAAGTAGATCTGTGCTTTGATTTGCATTTTAACCATTTATCGGGCAAATGACTATTTTTGGGTCATTTCCGCACACATTACAAGACAGTAGTCGCTTTTCCGTAGGACATCTGCGCAAAACTTTACTGATATTTGCTAAATGTCGAAAATAAAAAACCAGAAATGCGTAATGTCACAAAATTAGGCAATTATAAGGCTTCTCATAAAAACACTGAATGCGAAAGGGTTTATTAACACGTAAAAACCGTTCGTAATTGCTAAGTCGGGCTAAAACATTAGGTTATAAATGAGAGTAAATTAAAGGCCGTTTGGGAGCCAAAAGAAAAGAGCCTAACTTCCCATCACTAGTCGCTTTTTCATTGGATATCTGCGCAAAACTTTACCGATATTTACTAAATGTCAAAAAAACAGAAGAGCGTAATGTCGGTTTTTCCATTAAATCACAAATGCGATGATTTGTTTATTTATTATCACGAGATGACTCGAGAAGTCATTCCATAAACATGGCGACAAACGTAAATATGGTGTTGATTTACAGATATATTCATTATTATTATATATTAGCCCTCTATCTCGTACTAAATTAATAAATGATTGGGTTTCCTGGTGTGTCCACAAATGCCCACACGTTTTGTCTTCTTCTTCGCTTGTTGTAACGTCCGTCAACATCCGTTTTTTCAAATCCCTTGACTCTAGATGCGAGAAAAGGTCTTTCCATTGCAGTTTTGCGTGATATACTATTTGCACTACGCCCGAAAAACCACCTCTTGCCAGCGCCAAAACTTTTAATCGAAAAATGAGACTGTAGAAGCCAATAATGTAATAACAACCGATAACATAGTGACGGCCAATAACATAATAAATTTGCCATTTTTAAAATGTAATAAGCCAATAACGTAATATCTGGCCAATAACATAATACAAGTCCAGAACCGATTACATAATAGCTTTTGGCCAGTAACGCTGTAACTTATTATGTTATTGGCAATGAATCTTTTTTTACCAGGACAATAATGTAATAACCAGCCAATAAGTTATAACGTTATTGGCCAAAAGTTATTACATTATCAGTTCATTACTTTTATTATGTTATTTGCCAAATATTACATTATTGGCTTATTACATTTTAAAAATGGGAAATTCATTACGTTATCGGCTGTTGTTATGTTATCAGCTGTTATTGCATTATTGACTTCTACAATATAATAATAATAATAATAAACTTTATTTGTATAGCACCTTTCATACAGAAATTATAGCCCAAAGTGCTTCACATTGATTGAAAAAATACAATATTAAAATACATTAAGATTTGATTATACATCAAGAAATAAAATGAAATTTGAGAGAAATACAATAAAATAAAAATAAATATAAAAACAGCGCACATTAAAATATTTGATTGTGCATAGAATTTTTGAAGTGCAAGAAATAAGATGAAATTTGAAATACAATAAAATAAAAAATAAAAACAGAAAAACAATAAAATAAAATAAAGATAAAAACCGCACATTCCTGGTTCCTGAATTGTGACCCCATTTTTATCTCCTTTCAAAGGCTAATGAGAATAAAAATGTTTTTAATTTGGTTTTAAATATATTCAGTGAACTGGCTTCTCTAATGTCTTTTGGAATTGTATTCCATAACTTTGGTGCATAGTTAGTAAAGGCTGCGTCCCCCATTTTCTTTGTAATATTTCTGGGAGTCGCTAGCACTACAGAGACTTTTGGCAAAATTGTCATTTTTCCATCAGGTAAATTTTTATGCGCAAGTTATATTTGCGCAATTTGAGGGTCAGTGGGAAAGCAACTAGTGACAGCAACAGTTCCAGTGAGTCAACAATCTCAGGTCCAATGTGGTCTCCAGGGTCTGTAAGGTCCACCTCTGCATGAACAGTGAGTGGACCTGCTTTGTTATTGGAGAAGCCAATAACGTAATAACGACCAATAACTTAATAACAGACGACAACGTAATAAATTTGCCATTTTTAAAATGTAATACACTGTAAGACCGAATAAGTTGACTTTACTTAAAAAATCTGAGGAAACCGGTTGCCTTAAAAAATGTAAGTAATGACTAATGAAAATGTGAGTGTATTAAACTTAAATGCTTGATTTGAATGGAATTTCCATTTTCAGTACAATACACTAGATGCCAAGTTAATTGAACTTAAAATTTGTTGCAATGTCAATTGCTTTGTATAATCATTAGACTTCGTATAATCAGTTCGTTGTACTCAATTCCAAGTTGATTTTAAATTAACCCTTTCATGCATAGTGGTCACTACAGTGGACAGCTGATCGAAGCTGTTCTCTTATATATTCATGGATTTTGTTGTTTCAGTTCCATATCAGCCAACACAGTGGATGCTTATACATCATCCCATACACTGTAATTCATACCATTATTGTAACTTTGCTGTTCTAGATAATCCTGATATACAGTAACATGTTTGAGTGTAATAAAAAAAAAAAAAAAAAAAAAAAAAAAAAAAGGCAACTTGTTATTAGGCCATAAATAACAGTTTTGGGGGTTTTTTTTGGTTTTTTTTTTTTTTTTTTAGCTTTTTGTTTTTGCATATTATCTCCATGAAGTAATAACTTGCATTAGAATATGTTAAAATATGAGAAAACATCAGATTAGCAGCATTAAAATGTTTTTATTTAATAGTTTTCACACAGTATGTCAGTAAATACATGTTTCTTTGCTTCTAAAATTAAACACATGGTGTCCAGCTGAGGGGACATTCTTGTAACACCAAGAAAAATAGATTGATAAATATAATATAATATAATATAATATAATATAATATAATATAATATAATATAATATAATATAATATAATATAATACAATTCAGTCACATGTTTTTTTCATGCCTAAAGAGGAATAAAAACACTCAGGAAAAAAAAATCTTGATGAAGGTTCTCATAATTCATGCATGAAAGGGTTAAAATCTTTTGCGATATAAATTCCTTTGTATAATTATTCAACTTACTATACTGTAGTGTGGATCGAAGTTTGGCAGGAAGTTAGCTCAGTGTAATTTGCCAGTACAGGAAGTGCTTTTAATTTGGCAAGGCATAAAGAGGATATTTAGCAAAAGTGATATTTTCCTGTATGTTTGCGCCTCTCGGCCAAATGTAAATAACATTTTAAGCAATAAATACTGAGATTTTTAAGAACGTTTGTGAAGTTTGTCTAAACTCCAGTAAAGATTAGAAAACAATGGTGTCACAGTCTATTTTACTCATGTCTGTTATGTCTTTGTGTAATGAAACTGCAGCTGAAACATCAAATCCAGGTCTATAAATCAGTGTATGACCTGCAGTAGGTCGAGGTCAGCACCGGTCCCTTTGATAGACTGTAAAAAAAAAAAAAATGCACTTCCACAACCAACACTCGTGTAAACACAATTTAAAAAAAAAAAAAAAAAAAAACACAGGAAGAAAATATTTGAATAGAAAAATATCGGTATTAGTGTGGACTGGTCATTAGAGAGACATCATTTCTCATAAGTAAACGTAGACACAATTAACATCTACAAATGTTTGGAACAATCCTGGAATTAGTGTTATTAATGAGGAGTTGATTCATGATCAGGAGGACATGCTAAGGGTTTGTTGCTAAGAGACTTGGAATCAGCCAAACAGGTGAAAATGTCACCACGATCCGAAAAAAAGAATGGACAGAAAACACATGCCACCAGCTCATTACAGGGGGTTGATAATTACCTCCAAAGATCTACATGTATATATAAAAAAAAAAAAAGGATAATGAATGCTTCATATGGCACAAAAATAAAAAGGTGTTAGAAATGATCTTTGAATTAGGATATATATGTACTATACTGCAGCAAAAGGGAGCATTAATATTTTTAATAGATTATACCTTAACTTCATTGTTGTTTCCTATATATATGTATGTGTGTTCAGTCTACTCTCGTTATACCGCCAACTTCTGTTCACGGCCAAATTGGCGGTATAGCGAAAATGGCGTTACAACGGGTTGCGTCCATAATACTACTACTAATAATAATATTAATAATAATAATAATGATAATACTGTATGATGTCTATGCTGCCTCCGTTAACCCGTTCTAATTGCGTTTCTAAATAAATCTTGATTCTGTTATGTTGTAAGGGATCATTTAAAGTGGGGAAACATTTTAAGCATTATTATACCGTGTCGGGAAATGACACCCCATCATCTTGAGGCTTTGGCTTAATCCCACGTCCTCTTCCCGACATCCTGACCTACTGAGTGTTCTGCGATAAATGAACGGTGGCCGTTCCGTAGACCTACTCGTAGCTTGTCGCGATCAGCGTCTGGCGCGTTTGTTTCAGTGCATTGTTAAAATTTATGTGTACTCGATGGCAATCACGCTGGCGGTATAACGGTCGGGAAATCAATGGTATAAGTGTTGTTTGTGCATGGAACTGGGCTGGCGGAAATGGCGATAGCTAATGGAATAATGCATTGGGGATTTTTGTGCAATGGTTTTGGTTGGCAGTGAGCGAAAATGGTGGTATAACGGCGGGCGGTTTAACGAGAGTAGACTGTATCACATCTGCTTGACTTTAGAGTCAGATGACACCAGTCCATTTTCTGTGATCCAACCCACCTAGCACATGGGGTCAGCCCATAGTTTGGAGATCAGTTTACAAGGATTATAAAAGTGATGTGCATTGGAATGTCTGGATCCATTTCCCTGGTTGGGGTATGGATCCTCAGCGCTGAGTCAAACTCTGTACTTTGTTTGTGGTCAGATAAGCCAAATTAAATTTATAAAAATGATGTCTGTATTTGTCATTCTGTCTTGCAAAGCAGACTGGAGTAGATCATGAGGATCCTTTACACACCTATAGCCTGAAGCAGAAATCATTATGAATCAAATCGTTTTGAATCAAAAAATCGATTTTGAATCCCAAAATTGGGATCGAATTGAATTGTGAAGTAGTAAAAGATTCCCACCCCTATTTTACAGACTAACGCCCCCCATTTTAGCTTCAGCCCCCTAGAGAAACACTGCAAAAACTGGACAATCATCAAGCAATTTATATGTAGTAGAGGAAAAGAAATTATCTTTAAAATGGCAAAAAGCTGGAAATATGTATTTTTTATATGTATTGCGGTATAACGGTCGGGAAATCAATGGTATAAGTGTTGTTTGTGCATGGAACTGGGCTGGCGGATGGCGATAGGCGGAAATGGCGGTAGCTAATGGAAGAATGCATTGGGGATTTTTGTGCAATGGTTTTGGTCGGCGGTGAGCGAAAATGGCGGTATAACGGCGGGCGGTTTAACGAGAGTAGACTGTATCTATCTATCTATCTATCTATCTATCTATCTATCTATCTATCTATCTATCTATCTATCTATCTATCTATCTATCTATCTATCTATCTATCTATCTCTATATATATATATAATTCATCCTGCGGGCCCTTTTTTGGACCCTTTAGCGGGCCGGTTTTGGTCCCCAGGCCGCATGTTTGAGACCCCTGATATAGGTGGTCTGTTTTATCCATGGGGGTGGGAGCAGTGTGCCCCTGTAGTTTATATACTTGTAGTTTATATACTTGATAAATATGGAAAGCGAGCTGCAGTAGATGGTGCTGTGGTGACTTCCCAGCCTATACTGCGCATGTTTGTCAGATCAATGCTTTAAATCAGGTTTCTTTGCATCTCTCTTGCATCTTTCATGTTTTCCCATGGTGTGTTTTCCAATAAAGCAAAGGCTTTAAAACTAATCTTTTACAGAGACAGTTCAGATCACAAACTCTGATCTCCGCCGCGCAGCCGTGCACCGCTAGATATCTGCCGACGAGTGTGTGTGTGTGTGTGTGTGTTTGTGCGTCATGTGGCTACATTTCCACTAAAGTTTCTTGAGCAACACAAACCTGATTGAGAATCTTTATGTAAAACGCTTTTTTTTTTTTTTTTTTTTTTCCAGCGCAGCATCCCCCCATTCAAAGGTGTTCTTTATTCTCTTCTCATTCCGGCGGTCTTTATGATCAAAATAAACGCCTTGACTGGTTGCTTATGTTTATTTATTTGTTTAAAATCCATATCTGACGGAGTGCATTGAAATTCATGGTGAAGGATCCTCTCTGCATTCACAAACAAAACTACAATTCAGGGATGTCTGTTGGCTTTTAGTTTGGCGTGGCATGAAAATGGAAATAGACTACCTTCAACTTGAAAAGCTTTCATTTTGATATTCTTCATGCAAGTTATAAGACAGCAATAATCTAGCCTTTTTGGTTTGTTTGTTTGTTTGTTTGTTTGTTTGTTTGTTTGTTTGTTTGTTTGAAAGGGGCTGAATTCTACCCACTACTTTGTTTTTTTCCCCTTTTTTTTTTAACCCATAAAAACCCAAACAACCACCAGTGACCAAAACCATCTACTGATCTAAACTGTTTAATACCTGTTGATCCATTAATCCTATCAATACATGTGAATAATTGATGTAAAATACAGTTTGTCATCTTTTCATGGTCATCAGATATGAGCCATTTGGACGTTCAGAGGCTCCACAGTTACCATGGGAACACCGTCATCTTCTACAACATTGATTTATGGAAGTCAATCTGTGCCATCAGATATTGAATAGTTGTATTTCATAATTTGAATTTTTATAGTTAATTTTATTTTATTTTTTTTTTTTGGAATAGTTGAATTTCAAAATAGTTTTTACACATAGAGTCTCATAATCTGAATTCAGTTATTCAAAGGTTTTTAAATTCAGTATTCTCAAATCTAATTCCTTTAAAATTTAATCTAAAAAAATTCAATAAACTGATCGCCTCAAACATGTGAATCGCCTGCGTCACTACCTGAGTGTCATGTGATCTTCAGCCTGGTCAAGATGTCGGTGCTATGTTGAATTTTTTTATATTGAATTTGAAACGCATTAAATTTGAGAATATTGAATTTAAATTTTTTTTTTTTTTTAAATCAGATTATGAAACGCTATGTAACAATTTTTTGGAAATTCAACTATTCTAAAAAAATAAAAATCAACTACAAAAAATTCAAATTACAAAATACAACTTTTTTTTTTTTTTTTTTTTTTTTTTTTATTCTTGCGAAATACAACTATTCAATATCTGATGGCACAGATTTACTTCCATATTGATTCATCAATAAAACCCATGGAGTTGGATCAATGACAGTGGAGGGAGACACTTGGTTAATGTTCAAATAACGATAGAAAAGTCACTTTTTCTTCAGTTTCTCTGTTTTTGATATAATAAACCTCAAGTTTTAGCTTAGCTTTTATGAACATTTACATAATCAGAAAATTACGTAATGGAAAATACCTGATTTTGTGTCACTGGAAAGGCCTCTGATGAACGAATTCCTCCCCCTGGTGGATTATCTGTGTATTGCATGTATTTAATTGTATACATCAGGTTTTTCAAGAAAAAAAATATCACACTGATCATGTAGAGCAGGGGTGTCAAACTCATTTCAGTTCAGGGGCCACATACAGTCTAATATGACATAAAGTGTGCCAGACCAGTAAAATAATATAAATACTAGGATAAGAACTTTTGATCGAAAAAGTAAATTCTGTAATGAAAATGTTTATATCTATGAATTGTACTTGAACATAACATGATCAAATATGAACAACTTGAACATTTGCTAGTAAAATAAGTGCGATGTTAACAATATTACGCCTTAGTTTATCATTTATACATGTGAATCACAACTTAGAGATCGCAGTGGATCTACAAATACACAAAACATTTAATAACAGGGAGAATATTATTAAAATTCCACATACTTCTCTTAAGATATTTCAGATATTCTCATTTTTTTGTAAAAGGCTAGTCTGTAATTATAAATATTTTTTTGTGTAATTTTACTGTTTTTACACTAAAACAAAGAGACACATTTGCAGTTTTCATTATTTATAGGTTATTATGATAGTATTTTACTGGTCTGATCCACTTTAGACTGAAATGACCTAAAATGATTCTACACTGAACCAAAATATAAACGCACCACTTTTGTTTTTGCTCCCATTTGTCATGAGCTGAACTCAAAGATCTAAAACTTTTTCTGTGTACACACAAGGTTTATTTCTCTCAAATATTGTTCACAAATCTGTCTAAATTTGTGTTAGTGAACACTTCTTCTTTGCTGAGATAATCCATCCACCTCACAGGTGTGGCATATCAAGATGCTGATTAGACAGCAGGATTTTTGCACAGGTGTGCCTTAGGCTGGCCACAATAAAAGGCCACTCCAAAATGTGCAGTTTTATCACACAGCACAATACCACAGATGTCACAAGTTTTGAGGGAATATGCAATTGGCATGCTGACTTCAGGAATCTCCACCAGAGCTTTTGCCTGTGAATTGAATGTTCATTTCTCTACCATAAGCCATCTTCAAAGGTGTTTCAGAGAATTCATGAAGAAGCCTGTGCGAGGAAAATGGTGGTCACACCAAATACTGACTGGTTTTCTGACCCCCCTGGACCACCCAATACAGTAAAAGTGCACATTTTAGAGTGGCCTTTTATTGTGGCCAGCCTAAGTCACACCTGTGCAATAATCCTGCTGTCTAATCAGCATCTTGATCTGCCACACCTGTGAGGTGGATGGATTATCTCAGCAAAGGACAAAGGAGAAGTGCTCACTAACACAGATTTAGACAAATTTATGAACAATATTTGAGAGAAATAGGCCTTTTGTGTACATAGAAAAAGTTTTAGATCTTTGAGTTCAGCTCATGAAAAATGGGAGCAAAAACAAAAGTGGTGCGTTTATATTTTTGTTCAGTGTAAAATCCTTGATTGCTAGTATCTTCAGTGTAATTTTTGCCTTTCACAAATTCATCCCAGGGGCCAGATTGAACCCTTTGGCGGGCCGGATTTGGACCCCGGGCCGCATGTTTGACACCTGTGATGTAGAGGGCTTCGAAACTCAAGTATCAAATATGATACGTTTGGCATTATAGTGTTAAAAATAGAGAGAAAAATTCTTTTGGAAACAGACACAAAAGTAGTCCTGGGTCTGTATGGGTTAATCAGTTGTATCTTCAGTATTGGTCTGAGAGTCGGATAAGAAGGGCTTGGTAAGCAGACTCGGGGCTGCCGTGCAGTCATGACCCTTCTTCTGAAAAAGAACAGCAGAGCCAAGCAGAAAATGTCCCAGTACTTGTTGTCGTCCAAACTTCTGTTCCAGTATCTCCCAGCTCCAGAGCAACCGGAGCCAGCCCGGGGCCATTCGGTGTGGGCACAGCTATTGCAAACACTCTAGGGTGTTAAAACGAGTGAATTAAATAAATAAAGATGCTGTGTGTGTCTATGTGTGTGTGTGTGTGTGTGTGTGTGTGTGTGTGTGTGCATAAAGATTGATGATTTCAGGCTCAGGCCGGGGCTCTTGCACAGCCGTGACCCAGCTCCCCCTCACCTTTGATAGATAGATGGCTTTAGGGGCTTGTGGCGGATCAGAAGTGATCCTCGGTATCTCCCGCAGACCGCACAACCTGACTGCTAAAGTTTGTCAGCCCGGGTGAGGCGGCCCGCTGCATTAAGGCTAGCGGAATGCACATGATTGAATTCGGCCTAGGAGCAATAAAAGTTTTCCAGATTTGCACAAGCCGGCTTTCATTTGAAGTTGGAGTTGATGGAGCTGGTAGTCGGCGACTCCTTTTTTTTTTTTTTTTTTTTTTTTTCCGCTAAGTCTGTGTGTGTTTGGCTATTAGTCACTTCAAGGTGAAAGAAAACGCAGTAAAATTTGAACATTCCCTCCAGTCAGGTTTGGAGACCCCTTAAAAATGCTCTGTTTTTTATTGGAATAATTAATAATTTGATTCTGATGTGGGGTTTATACAACAACAAAAAAAAACAATAATAAGATGAATAGGATCTAAAAATACAACCAGAAAATAAAACACTTAAAAGTCACACACTTGTATTAAAAGTAAGGATATGTACAGACTATACAGGATACATACAGGGAAGATTAGTAAAGTACTGAACAACCAAGCATTCTGTTCAACTATGTTGCATTTAGTGAACTGTTTAACCCATAAAGACCTGGTGCTACTTTTGTGTCAGTTCCCAGTTTTATTTTTTTTTCTATTTAACCTTTCATAAGTAATTTATCAACATTTATTGTCATTTTATCCTTTGTATTTTGCATTTTTTCAGCCAAAATCAGGTATTTTCCATTACTTAATTTGATGATCGTGTAAATGTTCATAAAAGCTTACATTAAAGTTGAAGTTTATTCTGTCAAAAAAAAAGAAAATTGAAGAAAAAGTGATTTTTTTTTTTTTTACCTTTCTCAAGTGATTTGTTACCATTTATTATAATATTTATAATATTATGCTCTGTATTTTGCATTTTTAAGTGAAAATCACCTATTTCCCCATATTTATTGTACTGGTTTTGTAGATGTCATGTAAGTTTAGAAGACAGTTGATGGTTATCATATCAGAAACAAGGAAAACTGAAGCAAAAGTGACTTTTTCGGTCAAATATATCAGTAACTGAACACAAACCAAGGCCTAATCCCAATTCACCCCTTGACCCTTGCACTTGGCACTACCCCTTGAAACAGATTCACAAGGGATAGGGGTGGAAACTTTTCAAATATGACTTTTTTTCTTTTTCTTTTTTGTGTGTATTATTATTCTATGCTTCCTTGAATTTTCACTTCTGTTATGTTGTGCAAAGAAGTCAATTACTAGCAATCAGGAAGCTTGTATCATTTCCATATTTGAAATAAATCATTTAAAACAAAACAAAACATTCCCCTATGAAATGAGACAACCCTTCCAGACCTGTTACGTCATCAGCGGTCATCGACGCCGCTATAAACAGATGTGACAGCTTTGTTTCTGAAAGAATCACCATGGTTTTAGTAGGTGTAAACGTCTCTGTTGTATGGGCTTTGGGCGTCTTTTTTACGGCTATCAACCACAAACCGCAGAAATGCGATCTATAACACATTGAAACGGCGTTAAATGGACGATCAAATGATTGTTATTTTTATTAAGTTATTTATTATTTTCATGATTATGATTATGATGATGATAATGAGTATTATTATTATTATTAGAAGTTATTTATTGTTGTTATGATGATGATGATGATGATTATTATTGTATGTTATTTATTAAGTTATTTATTGAGTTATTTATTATTATTATTATTAGTAGTAGTAGTAGTAGTAGTAGTAGTACTATTATTAGTAGTATTAATTATTTTTATTTTTATTTACTATTATTATTACTATTATTATTACTATTATTAGTAGTATTATAAGTTATTCATTGAGTTATTTATTGAGTTATTTATTTTTTATTATTATCATTATTATTATTTTTTTTTTTTTACTATTATTATTACTATTATTAGTAGTATTATAAGTTATTCATTGAGTTATTTATTGAGTTATTTATTATTATTATTATTGTTATTATTATTATTACTATTATTATTACTATTATTAGTAGTATTATTATAAGTTATTCATTGAGTTATTTATTGAGTTATTTATTTTTATTATTATTATTATTATTATTATTATTATTATTATCATTATTATTATTATTATTATAAGTTATTTATTAAGTTTTTTTTTTTGTTTTTTTTTTAATTAAGTTATTAAGTTATTTGTGTGTTTCTTTCATCACACTGCTTCACTTTTTTACTGTGTTTACCTCCATCTTGCAGATGATTCGAACAGAATTACAGGAGATTTCTCATACTCCTCCGTTTGTAGCGTGGTCTTGAAAAATGTCAGTTTCGAGGGCCAAACAGCCCTTTCCCTTCAACATATCAAGAATCGGGACACCCCTGCCCCTTTACGTGAACATACAAAATGGAGGGGTAAGGGGGAGGGGCCAAGGGGTGAATTGGGATTGGGCCCAAGTGTCTCCATCCACTGATATTTCTCTAATTCCATGGGTTTTTCCTGGTGATAAGTCTGTGTGTGTTTGGCTCTTGAAGGTAAAAAAGCGCTAATATTTCAACATTCCCTCCAGTCATATTTGGAAACCCCTTTAAAATGCTCTTTTTAAAATCAGAATAATTAATAATTTGATTCTGATGTGGGTTTTATACAAAAAAAAAATGCAGTGACCTCATTAAATAATGCTAAACCAACATCTCCTGTGGGATCTTTGAAGTGTTGAACACCAGATGTTTCCCTCTCTCCTAAAAAATCACTGTTGGGTGTCAGAGCTGTGATTACTTCAGATTTCCACAAGTTGCATAATACATCATGACCAGTTCCAAAATATTTGCGATATTACAAATCCTGCTTGAAAGTACCAAGTTAAAGTCAGATTTTACGTGTAGGGAGTGTCAAACTGTGCCCAGACATCCTCATGTGTGAACTGAAAATGAAACCAACTGAAGATCTGAGTGGGTTTGAGCTTTAAATATTGTTCCAGGTCAGCGTCAGAAACTATAAAGTTTATGAAAGCTGAATCTGTTCGGTAACCTCCTCATCTGTAGTGAATCTGCAGTAGAACGTGTCCCCTCTGATAACTGTGATCTGTGTTAGTGAAGCTCCAACTAATGAATGAGTCTGATGTTAAAAGATTTACAACAAGTCTGTCTATCTATCTATTGTCCATCCATCCATCTACCCACCCACCTACCTATTGTCTGTCCGTCCGTCTGTCCATCCACCAACCCATCATCCATCTACCCACCTATTGTCTGTCTGTCTGTCCATCCATCCATCTAGCCATCCATCCATCCATCTACCTACCCACCTATTGTCTGTCCATCCATCCATCCATCCATCCATCCATCCATCCACCCACCCACCTATCTATCTATCTATCTATCTATCTATCTATCTATCTATCTATCTATCTATCTATCTATCTATCTATCTATCTATCTATCTATCTATCTATCTATCTATCTATCTATCTATCTATCTATCTATCTGTCTATCTGTCTGTCTGTCTGTCTGTCTATTGTCCATCCATCCATCTACCCACCCACCTACCTATTGTCTGTCCATCCGTCCATCCATCCATCCATCCACCAACCCATCATCCATCCATCCATCCATCTACCCACCCACCTATTGTCTGTCCATCCACCCACCTATCTATCTATCTATCTATCTATCTATCTATCTATCTATCTATCTATCTATCTATCTATCTATCTATCTATCTATCTATCTATCTATCTATCTATCTATCTATCTATCTATCGCTGTCTCTCCCTGTCTCTTGCTGTCTGTCTGTCATCATCCATCCATCCATCCATCTACCCACCCACCTATTGTCTGTCTATCCATCCATCCATCCAATGGAATTTGTTTTTTCTTCACTTGAATACATATTACCACCGTGCAAAATTACTGCAATAACACAATCCTTTATAATGTGATAAACTTAAGGAACAGTACATTATCACAGATTAGACCCTATATATTACACAGTTTCCTCCCCGTCCACATGTGCTTCCTATAGTATTCCTGAAATACGAAAGACACTCATGGCCTCGCAGATTAGTAACAGCCACAGTTTCTATTTTTCTTTGTTTGCACAAAAATATGCACGCCATTGACGGGTCAAATCCAAACCATGCTGTCAGAACAGATTCTCCTCACTGGCAAACGCCTTCAATAGAAGTAAAGCTGCCTCATTGCGTTGCAGTGATACTTAGAACCCCAAGCTACTATATTTCTATGATTTGTTTTTTTTTTTCATGTCACCCCATTTTATGTATTTTCCTTTCAAAGATGATGACACATCCAAGCAGGCCCTGGCACATTAAGAAATTCCATACACCCCCAAGGCTGATAATCAGTGGAGAAATAGAAGTATGTAGTGTATATTTACCTTATATAGCACCAGAAACTACCAATTTTAGGTGTTTTCCGCAGAACAAGAGCCATCACCTGCTCTCCTTCATCACTGAGTCGGACGTCTTTTACAAAAGCTCGATATTTGTATCGTCAGAAAAGCTTTGTCGTGTCTTCTTGAGCATGTTTCAGTACCTTTCCCTCAAGACAACATTGGTAACACCGCCATATCTCCGCTCGCACTCCCACTCTCTTCGGTTATACGTTCTTTTCTGAGTGTTAAGAGCTCCTATCTGCCACTCGGTTTCTATTTCTTTCTCCCCGTTTTTTTTGCTTGGATTCATCAATTTAAACCCTACATCACCATATCCCCCTCACTGCTTCTCCTTAAATGCCTATATGCCTCAAGCATCTGCTCTCCTGTCTTCTTTCCCCTCTAAAGTTGTTCTTCTTGCCCTGCTCACAAATATCGTTCTCGCTTTCCATTTCCTACCCCATTTTCTTTTTTGCCCTTGAGTTTGGAGGATGGCATTTCAGGGACACGGAGAGGGTACATTATCTTCTGTCGCCCTCTCCGGAGACTCTCCACTGGCCCTTTTTGCTTTTCTTTCTCCTGACCAACTTCTCCCGTGTGGTCTCCCCAAATGTCCTGTTGTGTCATTTTGATATCGGTGCAAGACACTGTACTTTTCGGCTAATGCCCCGGTCATAAACGCAGCAGTGCTCTTTAACAAAGACTCGGAAATTAGAGTCAGTGCACTCGTAGAGTTCAAGAGACTGTACTCAACCTCAGTCGCAAACTTAAGGAAAAAAGACGAAGGAATAAAAAAGAGCTCTGTTGGATTTTTCTTCCTCTCTAGCTGAACATATATACCCATTAAAATAAACAATGCTTTATTAAGTGGCTGCTTGGGAGTCTCTTGGAGCTTAGATTGTGAGGCATAGTCGGTACGGTTGTTTTTCTGCTGAGACAACATTTGATCTCTCTATAGTCCACATAAAACACAGCTTGGTTCTTTGGACGTGCCCCATGCTGTTTGCAGTGGGTTCAGTCGCTCAGTTGGTGACTGGGAGACAAATTGACAAGATGAAGTGAACAGGGAAGCAGCAACAAGGCTTGGGCAGATCAACAATGTATTGAGGATTAAACACTTGATTTGCAATAAAGCATTTTTTTTAACTCAACTGCCAGAGAAAAATGTTTTATATGTCTGCAAATGATGGAAAATCTCAGTATTTCTGAACCAACATCATCTTTTATATCAACTTTTATAGAGGCCTGTACATTAACCCTATATAGGGCACTCATTGAAATACTCTGAAGTTCAAATCTTCAACATTTGTGTGTTATTGTGGGGCGGTCATGGCTCAGGTGGTAAAGCGGGTCATCTGATAACCGAAGGGTTGGCGGTTCGAATCCTGCTCCATCCTAGTCAGTCTGTTGTGTCCTTGGGCAAGACACTTTACCCTCCTTGCCTCCGGTGCCACTCACACTGGTGTATGAATGTTTGGCGGTGGTCGGAGGGGCCGTAGGTGTGAATTGGCAGCCACGCTTCTGTCAGTCTGCACCAGGGCAGCTGTGGATACAGGTGTAGTTTACCACCACCAGAGGGAGAATGTGAGAGCGAATGAATAATGGATCAATAATGTAAAACGCTTCGGGTGTCTAGAAAAGCGCTATATAAAATCCAATCCATTACTATTATTATTATTATTATTGGACGTTGTTATCTACTTTCTCGTTGGTTGTCGTGATAAAAATCTCCCTCCTCTTGCCAAAAAAAATCCGAACAGAACTTGCAAAAAACTAAATACATGCAATAAAACAACTGTTATAAGGTCATAAACTGACAAAAAATCTCTCATATTCACTATTTACGGCTTCAGAATTTCAGTATAATCTTTCTGAATCAATGTATAGTTTTATAAAAAAAAAAAAAAAAACATGCTTCTTGATCTCACTGAGGCACAGGATTGGCCCCATATTTAATGGTTGTTCTATTATCTTAAGGCAGTGGTTCTCAACCAGGGGGCGCGGACACTCTCCCAGGGGGGTGTGAGTACATGGGGGTGGGGTGGGGGGGTGCGTTCACAACTACTGTTTTACATCACAACATTATAAATCACTTGGTTCATACCTCCCCCGCTCACATATCTGATTGAGGTCCATGAGCGCGGGGGGGTGGGGTATCATATCCGGCACATCATCTGTCCGTCCCCCCAGTTGCAAATTTGTTTTCAGGGTCAGCAGATAGTCAATGATATAAGTCACTTTCACGTTCTCACAGCTTTATCTACACGTCGGCCACATACAGGTCCATCGCGTTACTTAGGGTAGGGGGCGGGGTCATATCATCCAGTACATCACACGCCCCCATCGCAAATTTGTTTTGGGGACCAGCAGGTAATTGATGATAAGGTGAGGGGAGCTCACTTTCACTTTCTCACAGCTTTATCTAACAGAGCTATATAACCCACCACATCCTTCACAAATGTGGCTTGGTTCACAAAAAGTTTGTGAAACCCCGTCTTAACCTCCTGAGACCCAGCAATGCATATTTGTCCTCTGTAGGGGACAAAAGTTTGACAGTTTTATTTTTTTTAAAAATGCTGTCCATTGCAAAGGACATTCCATTAATAAATAAATAAATACATAAATAAGAATAACTTAAAAAATGTATCTAGAAAAACTGTTGCATTACGCAGTTTCCAATCAAGACAATAGTTTAATGTAAAAAAAGGTAAAAATTTTCATATGGTCTTAGGAAGTTAAGGGATTGGATGGTGGTTGGACTGGCAGTTTTCCTCTTTTTGTGCCTTTGTTAGGGTTTTGTTTGGTCTTTTAGGGACAGTGGGGAACCAGTGGGTTTCAGGTGATTTTCTGTCTTTTGGATTTTGCCAGTCTGTCACCTCTGTTTATTTCTTTAATTTATGGGAGTGTGTTGGGCTGTATTTGCTTAAGGGTTATTTGGTCAATTGAGTCATAATATCACCTTTAATCGCTGGTGGTTCTTAGTTTTCAGTTTTTCCTACATCAATGGCAAAAAACAGTTTGATATGAAACTAGTAGATTTGAGAAGAGATGAAATGAGACTACTAAAGCCCGTGATTGAGAGTGGTCTCCAGTCCTCTTGATGGTAGTAGAGCACCTGCAACTAGTTTTACATCCAATAAATTAACACTAACTAAGGAGCATAAAACATATAAGGATATAACACTGTAATATGTGTCCGTAGTGCATTTCCGTAAGAAGGTGTGTCCATTGGTCTCCATAACATCTAAAATGTGATATATCAAGACCAGCTCAATGGAGCTGCTTAAAATTTGTGAGAAATGTATAATTGGACTTTAATGGATTGATCAGAATTTGGTGGTCAAAGGTCAAGGGTGATACTTAAATAAAATAAAGGTTGCTAGGCTGAAAAAAACTGGTCTGACAGAGCTGCATGAACCACTAGTCGCTTTTCCATTAGACATCTGCGCAAAATTTTACTGATATTTACTAAATGTCGAAAACATAAGTGCGTAATGTCGGTTTTTCCATTAAATCACAATGCGATGATTTGTTTATTTATTATCGCGAGTTGACACGAGAAGTCATTCCATAAACATGGCGACGAATGTAAATTTGGTGTTGATTTACAGATATATTCATTATTATTATATATTACCCCTCTATCTCATACTAAATTAAAAAATGATCAGGTTTCCTGGTGTGTCCACACATATCGCGACATGTTTCTTCTTCTTCTTTGCTTGTTGTAACGTACGTCAACATCCAGTTTTTTAATTCACCTGACTCTAGGTGCAAAAAAAGGTCTTTCCGTTGCAGTTTTGCGGGATATATCATTTTCGCTATGCCGAAAAACCACCTCTTGCCAGCACAAAAACTTTTAATCGAAAAATGAGACTTCTGGCGAAATTGTTGTTTTTCCATTATGTAAATTTTATGCGCAAGTTATATTTGCGCAATTTGAGGGTCAATGGAAAAGTGACTAGTGACAGCAACAGTTACAGTGAGTCAACAATCTCAGGTCTAATGTGGTCTACAGGGTCTGTAAGGTCCACCTCTGCATGAACAGGGAGTGGACCTGCTTCGTTAGTGTAGAAGCCAACAAAATAATGTTATCATTTTTCTTTTAACCTCCTAAGACCCAGGAAATGTCAACAAAGTACAAACTTTTTTTGTTTTTCATTAAATAAGTGCCAATATTGGAAACATCATGATGCAACAGTTTTTTCAGATGCAGTTTTTAAAATTTTTATGGAATGTCCTTTGTGGTTTAATCGAAAAATGAGACTTTTGGCAAAATTGTTGTTTTTCCATTAGGTAAATTTTTATGCTCAAGTTATATTTGCGCAATTTGAGGATCAATGGAAAACTATTATTTCAAAGAAAGTTGTGCATCTTGTTGAACTTATTCACTCATTCAATAATATTCCTTCTTAAGCATCAATTCGGACTCCACTTGAAGCTACTTTCGACATATTTGGAGGTTTTGGGATGGAATTTGGGCAGCGCATTTCTACATAACAACTGCGAAAGAATCCGAGAATATTATTTTATTAGCCTGTTTCCTTGTTTGTTTGTTTTTTGGCATTGCTCATTCCTTTTATTCAGTCCATTACTCATTTCACCACCACTCAGCAAAGTGTGAATGGCCTGTTTAGAAAAGACAAGCGAGATTTGTTGCATATTTGATGTTTCATCAATGCATTTTTATGGTTCGGTTTAGCCTCTGACAGCCCTTGGTTAGTTGAAAAGATACCAGGGCTTGATTTAATACAGAGAGAGTCTGCAAACATCAGATTAAAAATGATTCACACTGAAACACAACCTTTCCTGAAGCTTAACCAAAACCCCTAAATATAAAAAGTTAAAGAGAGTCAGGATGCAAGATCCAATCTCTTATGAAGAAAGAAAAAGGAAAAAAGGAAAAAGTATCAGATTCTTCATTGTTTTTTCATAGTTGCAGAAACACACAATAGCTGCCTTTAATTATAGTGAATGGGATGTGTATTTTATGTCATTATCCGGCTGCAACAGTTGAATTGGTGATGTTGGAGGTGAGTTTATGTAAATGAGTAAGCCACCGCTGAAGGATGTTTGTGGTGGACAGATGGGAGATGGATAATCAGTGAAAGATAGCAGAAAGATGATGGTTATATTGGCTTCTATGCTTGACGTTGACGACATGATTTATTTGGGAGTGGCCTCGGGGAAAATGAAAATGAAAGACTGGGTAAAACATTTGGTGGAATGAAGGAAATAGTCCGTCTGAAGTAGGAAAGTAAGAAAAGAAGAAGGAAAAGAAGTTCAAATGATGGATGTTAAATGTTGAAATATAGCTGTTTTTAACCCTTAGGGGTCTGAGCCTATTTTGGCTGTTTTTGAGTACTTTTGATTTTGCCTTTATATACTATATAAAGAAATGTTTGCTATACCCATGTTTGGTATCTTTTTTTTTTTTCAGTAAGCCAAGGCAAGGCAAATTTATTTGTATAGCACATTTCAGCAACAAAAGCAATTCAAGGTGCTTCACACAGGACATTGAAATACAACGACAAGGGAAAAAGCAACACATTTAAAACATTATAAAAGAAACACGTAAAAGGTGATTAAAAACAGCAAGTAAGAAAACAACACATAAAACCCAAAAATATAAAAAAACACACATATCAAAGTAAGAGTTGCAGTGCAGAGTTTGGAAGGAGAATATAAAATTTAAAAAGTCAAAAGCTTTTTTGTCAAAGGCAGCAGTGAACAGGTGAGTCTGTAACCTGGACTTAAAAGAACTCAGACTCTCAGCAGACCTGATATTTTCTGGTAGTTTGTTCCAGATATACGGAGCATAGAAACTGAACGCTGATTCTCCATGTTTAATTCTGACTTTTGGAACACAGAGCAGACCTGCACCAGGTGACCTGAGTGGTCTGGATGGTTACAGTACAACTTCATCTATATCATCTGCCTATTATTTTTTTTACTTTAACCTACTATATCATCACAAAAGGACAAAAAACACACAAAAAATATAAAATCCAGTTTGAAAAATTTATATATTTTATTGCATAAATTACACAAAGATGCTTCACGAACCTTTTCAAAGACTTTAAAAGTGAATATTAGTGCCAAAGTGTAGGTATATAAAATCAAAATTGTAATAAATTAAAACTATCCTCAAATATTTGACGTAAAAGCAGATCTTCTAGGCGTTTTCTCCGGTTTTCTCACACTCCCAGTCCTCCCAGGTTCTACAGTCAGTTCAGGTGGGGCTCATTCTCACCCTTACCTGTAATGCTAATGCAGTCTGTGGATTAGAATCTGCAGATTCAACCAGTTTTTTTCCATTTTGGAAAAGGACAAAAAAATGACAAAGATATGGTCAGAAATATAACGCTCGCCCCACCTCATTTTCATACTTTTATTCACCTTCGTTTGCTCCAGTTTCAAACCATCATATCTCCAGTTGTATTTGCTCTATCAACATCAAATAAAAAGTGGGAGAGTGTTTCAAGTCTGCACTTTCAAATGCAATTGTCCCCAGTGGTCTACGTCACCAACTTCTGATGCTATGACGTGTTGAAAATGTCACATAATTCAGTCACAGGGCCGTGACCATGGACCCCTAAGGGTTAAAATTTTTTTGTTACAGGTCAATAAAACCAATAAAACAATTGACATATCAAGAATAAAAACTGGTAATCATAAGCTAAAGTTCTACGTTAGTTTGTGGAATACAAAGATGTAGGTAGAATGTGTAACCTCTCCGATGGGTATGAATTCAGAAACACCGCAGTTCTAAATTATTCATGTTTATAACCTGTAGCTTCAACCTGAGGAGGAGATGAGCAGCAAAACACATGAAATGATTATGAATATGAATATGTATCTAATACACTGACATGATACACATTAAAGTTTAACTGGAAGATTCTGCCGCTTGAATTTCATTTAACAATGAGATATTGAAAATGTCTGCAGAGAGAGGGGCTGATACATCGGACATGAACCAGGGTGCTTGTGCAGGTCTTGAAAATCTTAAAAAGTCTGGAATTTTATGTCAAAATCTTTAGCCAGTACTACATACCGATACTGATGTTATTTTCTATTTGTTAATGTTATTTTTGTTGTTATTCATAGAGATTCAGTGATAGCAAAATTATTGTCGATGACGATACTGATGTTACTTTCCGTTTCTTTATTTTGGTTTTGCTAGTTAACTCCTCTTAAGGAAGAAAGAAAGAAAATATAGTAGCAAGTAAGGCTGAGCGATTTTTTTATCAATGTATTTTTTTTCATATTCAGTTTTTCAAACATACAAAAGTAAGACAAACACTGAGACTTATAACAGAGGTATAAGACACCATAAAAAAGTAAATACATAAAAATGAAAATTAAAAAAATTAAAATTAAAGCTGTGGTTCCCAACCTTTTTTTGGCTCGTGACCCCATTTTAACATCACAAATTTCTGGTGACCCCAGACATTCAAAACAAAGACATGTTTTTGGCTAAAATTTATTTGTTTTTGATCGTGTAATAGTTTGCTATACTATGTTGAAAAGAAACGTTAATTTTTGACGACATTTAGACTATACAATGTAAATTGTTATTAGTAAGTTTTAATTTTAAATTTTTTTTTTTATCAATTATTAGAAATTTCAGGCGACCCCACATGGGGTCCAGACCCCAAGGTTGAAAAACGCTGCATTAACTGCTCCCAAACCCCTTTTTAAGTTGGTTGGTATAGTCTGTTCTTTCTCAAACTGATAACATCTTGTGCCACAAACCTCTTAAACCAGCGTTCACATCAGAATGAAAGGGTTGACCCAGTGGTTCCTTACCTTTTTTTTTACTCGTGACCCCATTTTAACATCACAAATTTCTGGTGACCCCAGACATTCAAAATGGAGACATTTTATTTGCTAAAATTAATTTGTTTTTGAGTGTGTAATAGTTTGCTATAATATATTGCAAATAAATGTAAATTTTAGGCGACATTTAGGCTATATACTGTAAATTTTTATTAGTAAGTTTTAATTTTTTATCAAGTACTAGAAATTTCAGGCGACCCCATTTGAATTCCAGGCGACCCCACGTGGGGTCCCAACCCTAAGGCTGAAAAACACTGAATTAAAGGGTTCCACTATGTAATCACCCAGTCACTTTGTACACAGCACACATTAACCAGAGTTGAGGTGTATTGTCAGCTGTTCTACATAAGAAATATAAGACAGGGCGATTTTATCTATTCTGTGATATATATCGATATTTTGTTTCCACAGAAAATATTTCAATTAATCAAACTAATTTTCTCATCACATCTTTGATTCATTTTGTCCAGCATTTGCAAACTGTAGACTCTCTGTCCAGTCAGAGCCATAGATTGTGTAACTGATCGATCCTTCCAGTTTTCAGTTCAATTAATTCAATCCAAGTCAATGGAACACTCACAAGATGCACTGTAAAAAAAAAACAAAAAAAAAAAACAAACAACATTATTATTCTGGCAGCAGGGGTGCCAAAAAAATACTGTTAAATAACAGAAAAAAACCATCTCATAAAAATACAGTAATTTTCCATAATTAAATTACAGTTTTTTGCCCTAACTTTACATGAGACTTTGTGTATTTTTATTTTATTTTTTTTACTTTTTAATGTTTAATAAAGAATATTTACATGTTTTAAAACAATCAAATTACCTATAAATATATTATAAATAATTTTCAATGAGACCAAGTTGTACAATCCACTGATAAAAACTGTATTTTGACAGTTTATCAGAGTTTATATATGTTATACATTCACAAAAATACATTTATTCAACATTTTGGTTGCGAAACCTCCCGTAATTACACGAGATATTTGTCAATTAACAAACAAGTCTTGTTAAACTGATAGAACAAATACTTCTTTTATGGTTAATTGTCAGTAATTTTATCTCGTTTTATTTATTTATTTATTTATTTATTTATTTATTTATTTATTTCGGTATTAAACTTTGAATTAAAAGTTTAATCTCATAAATAGAAAATAAATATTTGTGAAATTATGATACATTTGCAAATGTATTTTAACTATTTTTCTGTGAAAAAAGAAAAAAAATCTTTTAAAAAATTAAAATTTTTTGGTTATTCACAGTTAGGTTTTTTTTCGTGTTATTTTACATTTGACATGTAAAATCACAGTCTATTTTTGTCATTTCATTGATATTTTCCTGTATCTTAAAAATACAGGAAAAATCTGTAAAATAAACAGTGAAAATTCTGTTAAATTACAGATTTTTTTTACAGTGTCACCAAAATCACTCTGTCCCTTTAAAACCCTTCAGAACACGATGTACGCGTATCGAATTGTATCATTGGCCGAATATCGTGATATATATCGCACCGTGAGCTGAATAACGTGTATCGTATCATATCGTATCGTGAGGTTAGTGTAACCCTTAACATCCAGTCATTTTGTGTTTGAGACAAAGAAAATGTCCAATTTGCTGCATTTGTATAAACATAATCTCATTTTTATTGGGTCACATAAAAGACAGACCAATGATTTTGTTACTTTACTCCAAAAAAACAAAAAAAACAAGCATCAATTCAAAAATATTAAGACTATCACTACAGCCCTAGTACCACGTTACATTTTTTAAAGTCTTTCAGCCATTAATCACATTATCTGCCGCTCCCATTACATCTATTATATTGAACGAGGACCAACTGAATCATAGAAATTTAAGAAAAAAAAACCAAAAACAATTAATATCAGTCAAGCGACATCTTATATGCAAATACCCATATTGCCGAATATATCAGCTCATCTACAATTAACTACTAATGAATTATGTGGTTTATCTGTAAATGAGTTTCTAATCAGGTAGTTGTTTCCCAAAGGTTTCTTCAGTCTTTTCAGCCCAAATGTAGACTGCAATCAGAAAATTAAACACACTTTTTATCAAACCAATTAAGAAGTTATGTACGTATATATTTAAAAAATAATAATAAAAATTGGGTGTTGTCATGGTTGCTTGTTGGGTCCCCAAAGTGACCATATTTGGACAAAAAGAGAAGAGCTGAATTACACAAACTCTAGCGGTCAGTTGGAAAATCAGTAAATACCATCAAGCACTGTTTTACAAAGTCGTTTAACAGACTTGTTATGGGAACCTATGAACTGCAAACACTTTGGAGTCTGTCAGGAGGGGGAAAAAATGTATTTATTAAATGAACAGAAGTTTTGAGAATCTGACTGGGCAGGTGAGGGAGCTGTCAATCACACCTGTCAATCAAATCCAGACACAGAGGACATCCTGGCCTTGAATTTGACCTGAAATCTAATTAACACAGCAGTGATTTAGAGATAAATCACCAGGTCATTTATTTAAGGGTCTAACTATAAAGAATGAGAACAGAACGACCAAGTATTTTTATGGAGAAATTAAATAAACATCTATGGGAGTCAGGGCTTTATTGGAGCATCATCTAGTGGCCGTCAGTGGTATTACAACGAATATTTTTCCACATTGGCCTCATTTTGGGGCTGAGGTCCCTGCCCCTTGGATTTTATTAACCCATAAAGACCCAAACAACCACTGGAAATGAAAAGCATCTATGGATCTAAAATGTGATCTAATATGCGGCCCGGGGGCCAAATCCGGCCCGCCAAAGGGTCCAGTCCGACCCTTGGGATGAATTTGTAAAATACAAAAATTACACTAAGATATTAACAATAATTTTAGTTCAGGTTCCACATTTAGACCGATTCAATCTCAAGTGGGTCGGATCAATAAAATACTATCATAATAACCTAGAAATACTCACAACTTCAAATTTCTCTCTTGGTAAATGTAAATATTTTCATTTATGTACACTAAAACAAAGTATAATTTCACAAAAAATATGAATAAATTGAAAAAATATGAACAACCTGAAATGTTTTAAGAAAAGTAAGTATAATTTTAACAATGTCTGATTAAATGTTTTATGTGTTTGTAGACCCGCTGTGATCTGTAAGTTATAATGAACACGTGAAAATGGTAAACTGAAGCATAATATTGTTAAAATGACTTTTTTTTTTAGTTTGTTCATGATTCACATTGTTATAAAGGATAGTTTGTAGATGTAAACTTTTTCATTGTTTAATTTTGCTTACTCTAAAACATAGAGAAAATTTTGGAGTTGACATTATTTATACATTATTATATTATTATTTTACTGGTTCGGCCCACTGCAGATCAAATTTAGCTGAATGTGGCCCCTGAACTAAAATGAGTTTGACACCCCTGCATTAATTCTATCAATACACGTAAATAACTGTTGTAAAATACAGTTTGTCGTCTTTTCATGGTCATCACATATGATCCATTTGGACGTTCAGAAGCTCTGTTGTGAACATGGAAACACCGCTATCTTCTACAACCTTAGTCACTTTTCCATTGACCCTCAAACTGTGTAAATATAACTTAGGCATAAAAATTTGTCTAATGGAAAAATGACAATTTCGCCAAAATGGTTATTGTGCTGGCAAGAGGTGGTTTTCCAGGAGTAGCAAAATTGGTATATCGTGCAAAACTGCAATGGAAAGACCTTTTTACGCAACTAGAGTCACATGAACAAAAAAAAAAGGATGTTGATGGATGTTACAACAATCGAAGAAGATGAGTTTTAAACAAACATGGCACAGAATGTGTGGTCCAGGAAGTGGAGTCATTTTTAAAATTTTGTACAGGATAGAGGGGTAACGAGCGTTCTAGATTTTTAAAAAGTTTGTTTGTCACCATGGTTATGGAATGACTTCTTGTGACATCTTGCGTTAATAAATAAACAAATCATCGCATTTGTGATTCAATGGAAAAAACAACATTACGCACTTCTATTTTTTTGACATTTAGTAAATATCGTGAAGTTCTGCGGTCATCAGATATGACCCATTTGGACATTCAGAGGCTCTGTAGTGAACATGGAAACACCGCTATCTTCTACAACCTTAGTCACTTTTCCATTGACCCTCAAATTAGGCATAAAAATTTGTCTAATGGAAAAATGACAATTTTGCCAAAATGGTTTTTGTGCTGGCAAGAGGTGTTTTTTTTGGGGGGGGGGCATAGCAAAATTGGTATATAGTGCAAAACTGCAATGGAGAGACCTTTTTACGCAACTAGAGTCACGTGAACAAAAAAAAAAAAAAGGATGTTACAACAATCAAAGAAAATGAGTTTTAAACAAACATGGCGCGGAATGTGTGGTCCAGGAAGCCAAATCATTTTTTAATTTTATACGGGATAGAGGGATGATGAGCATTGTAGATTTAAAAAAAAAAATTGTTTGTCGCCATGGTTATGGAATGACTTTTCGTGACATCTCGCGTTAATAAATAAACAAATCATCGCATTTGTGATTTAATGGAAAAACCAATATTACGCACTTCTTTTTTTTTCGACATTTAGTAAATATTGTAAAATTTTGCGCAGATGTCCAATAGAAAAGGGACTAGTGTTGTAGAAGATGACGGTGTTTCCATGGTAACTATGGAGCCTCTGAACGTTCAAATGGATCACATATGATGACCATGAAAACATGAAAAACTGACACCAAAACATACAAAACACACAAAAAAACTATCAATTTTTTCCATGTATTGATAAGATTATGACCCCCGTGACCCTTGTGAGGATAAAGCGGGTTCAGATAATGAGTGAATGAATGAATGAATGATAAGATTATTGATTCACCAGTAAAACCCATGGAGTTGGATCAATGACGATGGTTGGACACACATTTTTTTATGTTTGATTAATGATATCTTTGCTGGAAATGTCACATTTTCTTCAGTTTTCTCTGTTTCTGATATAATAACCAACTTTAATCTGAGCTTTAATGAAAATCTGCATAAACAATTAATTAATATATGGGAAAATTCCTGCTTTTTACAGAAAAAAAAAATCTAAATATAAGAGATAATATTATAATAAATGGTGATAAATCACTTAAGAAAGATTCAATAGAGAGAAATTCATTTGGAAGCTGCCACAAAAGTAGCACTGGGTCTTTATGGGTTAATAATAAAAATACAGAAAAGGTGTGGAGTTTAGACTGTCCCATAGCTCAGGCTTTTATGGTCCCCATCTTATCTTGTTGTCCCCCCCCCCCCTTTCGACCTGCTGTTCCTCTTTCCCACCAGTTCCAGGCTCCTGATCTTTGCTCACCAGTTTCCCCTCATTAGCTCCACCGTTCTGGCCCACATCCACACCTCATCATGCTGCATCACCACTACCCACTTGCCTTATTTCCTAGTGTTTCCTTGTGCTCACTTGTAGCTTGTGGGATTTCTTTTTTGGGTTTTGTTTACCTGTTCCTGGACTCTGCCCCTCATCTGGTCTGTTACAGGGATTTTCTAGTTTCAGATGCACACCTGTCCTAATTTCACCTGCCGGACTTTTCCTTGTTACAGGTGTTTTTATTTATGTATAACTGTATTTTTGATTATTCTTGACTTATGAGCTTCAATTCAATCCTGCCACGTTATTATTACCTTGGTTTGTTTCTTTGATTATTAACACTCTAGCAGTAAAACTATTGGTTGAATTCATACCATATTGGGTTTATAGATTGCTTTGGGAAAAGTAAGTCGAAGTTTACATTTTTTATGAATTTTTTTTAATCTTTTTTTTTCTCCCATTTACTTATAATGAGCAAAATTTCAAATGTCTATAAAAACATCCGTTTTGTTTCAATTTACCTCAAACTTGCCACATATATAGAGGCAATTGATATGATGACATCAGCTGGCTCGACGCTAAAATATGTGCACAGGGTGGGGTTTGTCGGGGTCGGCATGTTGGACATAGGCGACTAGGAGCTGCTTTTTTTCCATCTCATATCATATTCATATTGTTTTTTCCCCCAATGGCTTCCACGGGGCAGCAATATGACTAAAATGTTACCATAATAAACATATTTATGTCCGTTGTGTTCAATAATTTCCACAAAATCAAAAAACAAACCAAAAAAAAAAACCCTGAAAATATTGTGAAGCACATTATTATTTCCTGAATAAGATGTTAAATTATCCTTATTTACTTGTATTCTTAAACAGAAGAGTTATTTTTAGTGGTTGAATGTTATTCTAGATTTTATTTGTGACTTAAACTCAGTGAGCCGGCTCAAATTTGGAACTAAAAAGGTGAATTCAGTAAGTAAAGTCCTGCACTTCTGTTCAAAATAATAAAACATTAAGAGTTCACAGACAATGAAAAAGTCACATAAAAGTATGTTTATGTTTATGCATTTGGCAGACACTTTTTTCCAAAGTGACTTACAGGGGAAAACCAATCAAATCACTCAATCAATCAAAGTTTATTTATATAGCGCCAGATCACAACAAAAAAGTTATCTCATGAAACTTAATATATAGAGCTGGTCAAAACCAGACTCTAAGCCAATTTACAGAAACCCAACAGAATCGAAAACAAAAGAAAGTAGTTCATGATACTGGATGATCTATGACAAAAAAAAGAGAAAGGTGTTCTTATAATCATGAATCAAATTTATGACTTAAAGTGCTACTCGTTTTAGTTTGTTTTTTTAATACAATGTAATGTAATCAAGATATGTACGGAAGAGGATTAGGGCCGCTGGAAAAAAAATTAAAAATTAAGGTCCAATATATATTTTTTATTATTATTCTGAGAAAAAAAAGTCTGAATTCTGACTTTTTTTCTCAGAGTTCTCTCAGAAAATATTGGACCTTAATTTAATTTTTTTTCCAGTGGCCCTAATCCTCTTCTGTGAGATATGAGAGGGGAAAAAATTCATAAAAAATAACAATTACTCATCATTTTTCTTTTAATAAAAAATTAAAATGGGTGCCACAGACCCAAACACCATACAGAAGTTAACCCTACCTACCGACACCCATAAAAGAACATTCCAAAAATCATCAAATGCAGAACTGGGCCTAATTTTTCAAAACATATAGTTTTTTTTGATACACCCTGTATAAAAGCAGGCTCATCTGTGACATTCCATGGTCACTGGTTGGCGTTGTCATGCAGAAAACACTCCAGTTGACGATCACAACAAAGTCCAGTCGGAACATCGACCTTGTTGCCGTCAGACGGTGAATATTCCAGCTCTTCAACAAACCAATACCAATGCATATACCGCCATGTTTGTTTGTTTACCCAGGGGTTTATATATTTTTTTCTGTAAAGATTGAGCATAAATCATCCTTATTCTCTGTGATATGAAACAAGGCCTTGATATTCAATAACGATGTGAATATCTTCAAGCAAGGCAAGAATCCAAACACATTCATATCAACATTGCCAGCGCCAATGTCTGCTGGGGCCCCAGGCAAACATTCTCCAGGGGCCGCTCTAGGCAGAGCTCATTGCCAATAATGTCATAAATAATCTGACACCAGCCAAAACTGTATGAAATCTTAACACATTCACAGATGTTTGTTTTTTTTGTTTGTTTTTTTTACATTTTTGTTCTCACTGCAGAAGTACATGTTCTCAGTTTGGTATCCAATATGAAGTTCAAATAGTAAAAAAAAAAAAAAAAAGAAAGAAAAAAGAACAAAGTATTGCAATTTAAACAGCAGTAGAAGGTGCTAGAAATAAATATAGCTGTATTTAAATATGAATACAGGTGTATATTAACCCTTTCATGCATAGTGGTCACTCCAGTGGACAGTTATTCTACAGCTGTTCTCTTGTATATTCATGGGTTTTGTTGTTTTAGTTGCATATCAGCTAACACAGTGGACGCTTATGCATCATCCCAAACACTGCAGTTTATACAATTATTGGAACTTTGCTGCTCATGATAAACCTGATCTGCAGTAGCATGTTTTTAGTGTAATTGTGTTATTTATTTATTTATTTATTTATTTATTTATTTGCATATCCTCCTGAGACCCAGCAATGCATTTTGTTCTCTGTAAGGGACAAAAGTTTGACAGTTTAACTTTAAAAATGCTGTGCATTACAAAGGACATTCCATTAAAAAAATCAATCAATAAATAAAAATGATTTTAAAAATGTATCTGAAAAAAATGTTGCATTATGCTGTTTTCAATCAAGACAATCGTTTAATGTAAAAAAGCTAAAACTGTCAAATTCCTAGGTTTCAGGTGAATATTATCTCCATGTAATGAGTAATAACTGATATTAGAGTATGATAAAATGTGAGAAAACATTAACACTTTATCAATTAGCAGCATTAAAAATGTTATTATTTCATAGTTTTCACACAGTATATCACTTTCTGATGATGAGTTTTAAATACATGTTTCTTTGCTTCATAAATTAAATGCATGGTGTCCAGCTGAGTGCACATTTTTGTGACTCCACGAAAAATAGGTTCATAAAAAAAAAAAAAAAAACTTCATTTGCATTGTTTTTTTTCATGCCTAAAGAGGAATAAAAACACTCAAGTAAAAAATATTGACTAAGGTTCTCATAATTCATGCATGAAAGGGTTAACATGACTATGCATATATTATAGAAACTGGCATATATACATATACATATACATATATATATATATATATATATATATATATATATATATATATATATATATATATATATTTTTTTTTATATATATATATTTTTTTTTATATATATATATCTTCACCCACACTGCACAAAGGAGAGATCCCGCAGGTCCTTCCTTCCCTCTGCTGTCAGACTTCACAATCAGTCCTGCTCCCAGTAGATCACCACATATAGGGTCTACATATGTGGTGTAATAACAACCCCCCCTCTATCCCATCTATGCTGTATATATTCAAATCTGTATATATATATATATATATATATATATATATTCTAACCATTGCACTACATCATATCAAACCATATTTGCACTATCCTTTTTAAACACTTTTTTATTCAAATTTATATGATTGCTCTTACGTGTATGTGTATGTTATGTATATTGTTCATGCTGCTGATAACACTGTGAATTTCCCCATTGTGGGATCAATAAAGGAATATCTTATGTATGTATATATATATATATATATATATATATATATATATATATATATATATATATATATATATATATATATATATAATGCAGATGTTAAAGTATGAATCAAGAGATGAATATTGCATCTTTTCCCAGTGCATGCATGTAATCATTGTCCAGAGTTCAGCAGAAAACCAGCTGAGACTCCTGCACCTCCTTCCACAGGGGGGGCCGGGGGGGGGACCAGTATGTGGTATGAGTAAGGGGTCTTTAATGATATTGCTTGGCTTTTTTCAGGCTGCACTTCCTGCTGATGTGCATGATGGAGGGGGGTATCCATCATTATATTTTTACAATATGAATATAAAGAACAATAAAAAAAAAGAAAAAAAACGAAAAAAAGCAGGGCAGTGGAAACATAAATCACTTTACATTAAATAACCTTTGAAAAGTGGACATGGGGGGGCTCAGTGGGGAGGTTCCCAAGTATGGTTGGTATATTTTCAGAGGAAGTTAACATGTCAAAAAGTCAGAAATACTGTGTAATCTCTATACTACAGTTATTTAATGCTATATCCACAGTGATCCAACCATTTTTCCAACCTGGTATTTTTCAATTATGTCCACATGACCTTCACTTTATTAAATTTACATTTACATTTCTGCATTTGGCAGACGCTTTTTTCCAAAGCGATTTACTGGGGAAGATTAACAATTAAGATGGACTAAAAATGGACAAACTTGAGTATGGGGCTGTCATCAAGTATGCGTATGACCTTTGTCTTCTTTGGGGTTGGTGACATGGGATGTTTCCATTGGTTTGGCTGCTCCTTGGTCTCAGGCTGATAGTGATGGACCCAAGTGTCATCCATAGTCACAGATCAGCCCCATACTCAAGTTTGTCCATTTTTCAGGAAACACTTGGTACAGAAAGTTCAGGGAGCTGTAAAACAGGGAAGAAGATTGCTATGACCAAGAAGTCTGACCATGAGTCTATTACAGTGTGGCAACTCTACTGTACAATTTTGAAAACTGCACATTTCTTTTAGCTACAAACAAAGCTTCATTTACGCGTCGGTAAATGCCGGCGAAATCAAGGCATTATTTTATCGGTTTTAATGATAGGCAAAGAAAACTATAACGATATTGACGATATTACATTTTTATGCCAATATCGAGCCGATAATATCAGTGGGCTGATATTATCGGACATCCCTAGATGTAACAATGACTGGTATAACGATAAACCACGGTAAAATTCCCGATGGTTAGCATTACCGTTTAAATTCTAATTATCATATCAAGTGTTTCCTGAAAAATGGACAAACTTGAGTATGGGGTCGTGATCAAATACACATACGACCTTTGCCTTCTTTGGGGTTGGTGACATGGGATGTTTCCATTGGTTTGACTGCTCCTCTGTCTCAGGCTGATAGTGATGGACCCAAGTCTCATCCATAGTCACAGATCAGCCCCATACTCAAGTTTTGTCCATTTTTCAGGAAACACTTGGTACAGAAAGTTCAGGGACGTGTAAAACAGGGAAGAAGATTGCGATGACCAAGAAATTTAGTGGATAGGATTAAGATATGTAAAGGATTTCATGGACTACATTTGGTCTTCATATCTTAATCCTGTCCATGTTAGGCTCAAAACTTTTCAGTCGCCCCTCGTAAAGCAATTTAACCATCAAACTAATACTTGGTGCGAACATGCGTCATCCTGAGGATTATTACCGTGGGTTTAACTGACACTTCAGACTCTATCGGTAAAAACGTAGCGTCCTCTTTTGAGAGCGAGTCAAACAGGTGAATGAGCAGGAGACACTAAAAGGAAATAGAGAGGAACCTGTACACTTAGCGTACACCGGTCCTCCTGATACTCCTCGTCAGTTGATCAGCATGTCAGGAAGCGCTTGTCGGCGTAACAACCTTCCCAGGTGCTACTGGGTAATGCGCCTAAAAACCCAGAAAAGCGAATCCACGTGCAATTTATTACTGTCACCCCACCAACATCTTGGGAGGAGGCTGGAAGTCAATTATGTGTTTTGTTCTTTACGTTGAGTGCTGTATTAAGTGTCTCTGTCAAGCGTGTCGAATTGATACAAGAAAAAGTACTGAGCCCAGCAAGCCCCCCCCCCCCTTAATTCATATTCTCATATCTCAAATGTAGTCCTGGTGTGCTCGCAGGCTGAGACACAAGAAAAGAAAGGAGTGTGAAAGTTCTGACAGACATGTGATAATGAGTGGGGGTGGAACAAAGCACTAATCACTAAGTCTTGTAACATCCACTGAAAAATGTCACCGAGCTCAAGAACCGGGCTTTGTAAGTGTTGAAAGAAACAATAGAGAAGCATCAAAAAGAGGAGACAGAATTAGGCACATGTCGTGATATTTACTGGTATAAGTTTTGACACACTTGTAGCTGTGTGAATTTCGCCTGTCATACCAGATCAGGTTTGGTAGGAGAATTAAAGGGATATTTTGCCACCCCTGCTGCCGCCGCTGCTGCTGAAGTGAGAGCCAAAATACCAAAATGGATATTCGTCTTCTCAATAACTAGAACAGTTGTTCAAGCTGTGTCTGGTGAACAAACTCTAATCCAAATTAAAGCTGCACGTGTTGATGATCGGGCCTTCACATCTGGGGTGGTATGTCTTTGAAAACACGCTAATTAAACGTCATGTTGCTACGCGTCGTGTGCAGAAGTGCGATGCTAATCAGATCGACTTATCAGAAGTAGGGTTTGCTGACGCCAGTAGGTGGAGCTGTGACTATAACTTAACTATAAAGTGTTATTAAGTCGGAAAGCGGCGCAGATGGAGGCTGTACAAGTGTAGATGTGAGGCAGGAGTAGTTCAGGGATATCTGTATTTCACAGTACCACCAATTATTCATGCAGAACCATGAGGCTCTAAATGGTTAGTTTCAGGGTTTGTTTTGGGTTTTTTTTTACTCTGTCCACCAAAGGGGAGGTAAGGGGTACTGTTTTTAGTTCGTTTTGTTTGTTTGTTCGTTAACACTCTAGCAGCAAAACTATAGGTTGAATTCATACCAAACTGGGTTAATAGATTACCAGTGACCCAGAATAGATCTGATTACATTTTGGGAAAAGGAGGTCAAAGTTCACATTTTTATGAATTTTTTGAATGTTCATCACAGCATCACTTTCATAACTAGAAAAGCACTTGGAGAGCACAGACCTCCACCAAGGCAGATCAGTGCCCCCCCCCCAATCACCACCAAAATTTAATCATTTGTTCCTTGTGCCAGTATCAACATTTCCTGAAATTTTCATCCAAATCCGTCCATAACTTTTTGAGTTATCTTGCACACAGACAGACAGACAAACATAAACATAACCTCCTTGGCGGAGGTAATTATGCGTTCAGGTCTCTTATCTAGTGTGAGGAATCTGGGCTAGGCAGCACTGTATGTTCAAGTTACATTAAAAAACACAGAAATTTGCAGCATTGACAACATACAATAGAAGAGCTCAGTTTTATAACCTTAACCTTATAACCTCACTACTGGATCAACCACCCATTTGTTCATGAGCGACCCTAACTCTGCTTGGACAAACTGACCCAGATGTGTTAGCAGAGACGTTCAGAGTCATTCTGCGCTGCAGATGGGTTTATGGCATCACAGTTTTTATTCAGATTAATCACAATGATGGATTATTCCACGTTAATGCGTTAATTTTGACAGCCCTAATATAGAATAGAATAGAATAGAATAGAATAGAATAGAATAGAATAGTCTTTATTGTCATTGTAACATGAATATTATTATTTTATTATAACCTTAATTTAACCAGGAAAAAAGATCATTGAGATTAAAAATCTCTTTTTCAAGAGTGTCCTGACCAAAACAGCAGCAGCAGAAGTTACACAAAATGGAAGTCACAGCCATACATCCACACTAATGTAGTATAGTATAGTATAGTATAGTATAGTATAGTATAGTATAGTATAGTATAGTATAGTGTTGTATAGTATAATATCGTGTTGTATAGTATAGTATAGTGTAGTATACTATAGTGTCATATAGTGTAGTGTAGTGTAGTGTAGTATAGTATCATATAGTATAGTATAGTGTTGTATTGTATAGTATGATATTGTGTTGTATAGTATAGTATAGTATAGTGTAGTATACTATAGTGTCGTATAGTATAGTGTAGTGTAGTGTAGTATAGTATCATGTAGTATAGTATCATATAGTATAGTATAGTATAGCGTAGTGTAGTATAGTATAGTATAGCATAGTATAGTGTCATATAGTATAGTATAGTGTTGTATTGTATAGTATAATATCGTGTTGTATAGTATAGTATAGTGTAGTATACTATAGTGTCGTATAGTATAGTGTAGTGTAGTGTAGTATAGTATCATATAGTATAGTATCGTATAGTATAGTATATAGTAGTGTAGTATAGTATAGTATAGCATAGTATAGTGTCATATAGTATAGTATAGTATAGTATAGTGTTGTATTGTATAGTATAATATTGTGTTGTATAGTATAGTATAGTGTAGTATACTATAGTGTCGTATAGTGTAGTGTAGTGTAGTATAGTGTCATATAGTATAGTATCATATAGTATAGTATAGCGTAGCATAGTGTAGTGTAGTATAGTATAGCGTAGCGTAGTGTAGTATAGTATAGCATAGTATAGTGTCATATAGTATAGTATCATATAGTATAGTATAGCGTAGCATAGTGTAGTGTAGTATAGTATAGCGTAGCGTAGTGTAGTATAGTATAGCATAGTATAGTGTCATATAGTATAGTATAGTATAGTGTTGTATTGTATAGTATAATATCGTGTTGTATAGTTTAGTATAGTATAGTATAGTGTCGTATAGTATAGTATAGTATAGTGTAGTGTAGTGTAGTACAGTGTCATATAGTATAGTATAGCATAGCGTAGTATAGTATAGTATAGTGTCACATAGTATAGTAGAGTAGAGTATATATGTGTGTGTGTGTGTGTATGTATGTATATGTATGCGTAGTTAATAATTACAGCATTAAAGTTATAAAAGGTGATAACAGTAATAGTCATAATGACAGAACAATAATAATAACATACATGACATTGATAATAAAAGATTGGAGAACCACTTCTTTTTCTTCTTCTCCTCCATTTTCAGCAGAATGGGTAAAATCCCAGCCGTCCCACTCTGAATAAACTATAATAAATAACTGCAAATGCACACGTTAGCAGGTCCCCGTCCATGTAAACACTCACAGGTCAGAAGGATTTCAGTCACGGTGCAGAAGTGTTGTCCACGGACCCACGGCCGCTGTGACGCTACCCACTCCCCTGGACCACACAGCCACACAGGGTCTGCAAATGACAGTGGAGGTCACAGCTGTGGACTGTCCACATTAACACACTGACCCTCTCCATTTTCTCCCACTGTCTGGGCATCTCACAGGGGACCTGGCGTCAGATGATGAGTACCTGGAAATCCCATCCATCTCCAGACAGAGAGCGGGGACGTACGAGTGCACAGCTGTCAACGACATCGACACAGACGTCCAGACCGTAGACATCACCGTCAACTGTGAGTCCTGCATGTTCTACACACTAAGCAACACACACTTCAGCAGAACTAGGCTCACTATCAACAAATGACCTTTAACCCATGAAGACCCAAAGATCCAACATCGACCAAAACCATCTACTGATCTGGAACGTTTACCACCTGTTGATCCACTAATCATATCAATATTTGTAAAAAAAAAAAAAAAAAATTGGTGTAAAATGCAGTTTGTCATCAGATACGACCCATTTGGACATTCAGAGGCTCCGTAGTTACCATGGAAACACCGTCATCTTCTACAGCATTGATTCACCAGTAAAACCAATGGAGTCGAATAAATAACAGTGGCTGTAGACGCTTATTTTATGTTCCGTTACTGATATCTTTGCTAAATGAAAGTCGCTTTGTCTTCAGTTTTCTCTGTTTTTGATACAATAACATTCGACTTTAATCTGAGCTTTTATGAACATTTACAGGATCAGTGAACTGAATTAAGGAAAACGTGTGAGTTTTACTGAAAAAACACAATATACAGAGGATATTTTATCTTATTTTTGTCTGATCTTGTCTCATCTCATCTTACCTGATCTTATTTTATCTTATTTTGTCTTATATCTCATATCTCTTATTTTATCTCATCTTCTCTTATCTTCTCATCTTATTTTATCATATCTTATCTTATTTTTGTCTTATCTCATCTCATCTTATCTTATTTTGTCTGATCTTATTTTATCTTATTTTGTCTTATCTCATTTCTTCTTATCTTATCTCATCTTCTCTTTTCTCATCTTATTTTATCTTATCTTATCTCATCTTATTTTATCTTAAATTATTCTTGTCTTATCTCTTCTTTTCTTATCTTATCTCATCTTCTCTTCTCTCATCTTATTTTATCTTATCTCATCTTATTTTATCTTAAATTATTTTATCTTATCTCATCTTCTCTTCTCTCATCTTATTTTATCTTATCTCATCTTATTTTATCTTAAATTATTTTTGTCTTATCTCATCTCACCTCTTCTTTTCTTCTCTTATCTCATCTTCTCTTCTCTTATCTCATCTTATTTTATCTTAAATTATTTCTGTCTTATCTCATCTCTTCTTTTCTTATCTCCTCTTCTCTTCTCTTATTTTATCTCATCTCATCTTATCTTATCTCATCTTATTTTATCTTAAATTATTTTTGTCTTATCTCATCTCACCTCTTCTTTTCTTCTCTTATCTCATCTTCTCTTATCTCATCTTATTTTATCTTATCTCATCTTATTTTATCTTAAATTATTTCTCTTATCTCATCTTTTCTTATCTTATCTCCTCTTCTCTTCTCTTATTTTATCTTATCTCATCTTATCTTATCTTATCTTACCTTAAATTATTTTTGTCTTATCTCATCTCATCTCTTCTTTTCTTATCTCCTCTTCTCTTATCTCATCTTATTTTATCTCATCTCATCTTTTCTTATGTTATCTCATCTCACCTTATCTTATCTCATCCTCTCTTATCTTATTTTATCTCATCTCATCTTAAAATATCTACCAACCTGATATATTTAACACTAGCTGTGTTTGTCATTTTGGTCTGAAATGTGGACTTTTCTGAAAACAGTCCATCTCTAACCAAACAGATCTTTGTTTTTTCAGCTGCTGTGTGTCACAACCTGCAGTAAAATACTCTAATCGGATCCATTTCCCCTCATGTGCCTTGTTTTGTCCACTGCGTTGTTTACATGACACCTGTCAAACTCTGCATAATAGTGAAATATTAGTGTGCATGTAAACATACTCATTGTTTTTATGCCGGAGGGGTCGGTAGAAATGAATATCTGTAGCAAATAACCCTTAAAAACATATTTTTGTGTTTTGTTTTTCCACATCTAACCTCTAACCCGAGTAATGTATCACCATTTATTATGTCATTATAGCATTCTAAGTGAAAAACAGGTATTTCCTTATAATGAATTGACTGACCCAGTAGATGCTCATAAAAGTTCAGAGTTAATTATCAGCGTTATTATATCAGAGCAGAAAATACGACAAGAAAAAGCGAATTTTTCAGCAAAATCCATCATTAATTTAACATAAAAAGCATGCATTTGCAACCAACGGCATGTGTCAAACTGCAGGGGTGTTACTGATGGATCGACGTAGCAGAATGTGACGTCTGCACAGCACAGTATTTTACCTCGATTAATTACTAACATTATATGAAATACATTAGTCATACAAAAGTTATTGAACATTTTGGTTCAGTAGCTGTTTAAGGTTTTAATAGAGAAAACACATTTATTTTCTTTTTTGGGTCGTGACCTAAAAAAGTTTGTGAAGCACAGATGGAAAAGTGATGCATATACACTTCTGGGATTAATTAATATCAGACCTATTAATAAAAAATAATGACATATAATTAAATACATGTGCTTTAACCCATAAAGACCCAGTGTTACTATTGTGGCAGTTCCCAAATGAATTTTTCTCTATATTTCACCTTTCTTAAATGATTTATCACCATTTATTCTAATATTATCATCTGTATTTTGCATTTTTTTTCTAGTGAAAATCATGTATTTTCTTATATTTTATTCACTAATTATGTAGATGTTCATAAAAGCTCTGATTAAAGTTGAAGGTTATTATATCAAAAACAAGAAAACTGAAGAAAAAGTGACTTTTTCCGCAAAAATATCAATATTTCAAGGTCTGTCATTGATTCAACTCCACTTAAACATTAAAAAAGATTCTTACTTATTCTATTTAATCCATAAACACCCAGTGCTACCTTTATGGCAGTTCTCAAATGAATTTTGCTCTCTATTTAACATTTCTTAAATGATTTATCTCCATTTATTATGATATTATCCTCTGTATTTTGCATTTTTTCCAGTGAGAATCATGTATTTTCCTATATTTAATGCACTAATCCTGTAGATGTTCATTATAGCTCAGATTAAAGTTGAGGGTTATTATATCAAAAACAAGAAAACTGAAGAAAAAGTGACTTTTTCACTAAAAAATACCAGTAACTGAAGGTTAAAACAAGTGTCTCCATCCACTTTCAGTGATCTGACTCCATGGGTTTAACTGGTGAATCAATGTTGTAGAAGATTGATTGATTGATTATCGTTTTATTTTTATTTTATTATTTAGTCATTTATTTTCTTATGTTTATGTCACCAGTTTCATTATTTTATACAGACTATGTCTTAGTATTCTTTTCATTGTATTGTTTGTCAGGTTTCATTGTTATTTGTTCCTAAAAAAAAAAAAAAAAAAAAAGCAAATCTAAACGTAATGGTGTGTACAAACATGGTTAATGTTAACATCAGCGTGCCCTGGTATTTGTCTGTACCTTTAATTCTCTTGTATACACTTCAATAAAAATATGAAACAAAGAAAGAAACAAAAAATGTTGTAAAAGATGACAGTGTTTCCATGGTAACTACAGAGCCTCTGAATCTCCAAACGGGTCATATCTGATGACCATGAAAAGATGACAAACTGTATTTTATACCAATTATTTACATGTATTGATGGGATTAATGGATCAGGATTAATAGCTTTATTTAACTGATTTATCATAGTTTTTTTTGTAATATTATCTTCTGTATTTTGTGTTTTTTCAGGTATTTTCCCCAATTAAATTTACTGATCATGTAGATTTTCATAAAAAACTCAAATTAAAGTTGAGGGTTATTATGTCAAAAACAAGAAAACTGAAGAAAAAGGGACTTTTTCAGCAAAAATATCAATAATTCAAGGTCTGTCACTGATTCAACTCCATGGGTTTTACTGGTGAATCAATGTTGTAGAAGATGATGGTGTTTCCATGGTAACTACGGAGCCTCTGAACGTCCAAATGGGTCATATCTGATGACAATGAAAAGATGACAAACTGAATTTTATACCAATTATTTAGATGTATTGATAGGATTAATGGATCAGGATTAATGGCTTTATTTAACTAATTTATCATAATTTTTTGTAATATTATCTTCTGTATTTTGTGTTTATTTTCAGTGAAAATCAGGTATTTTCCCCCAATTAACTTTACTGATCATGTAGATTTTCATAAAAAGCTCGAATTAAAGTGGAGGGTTATTATATCAGAATCAGAGAAAACTGAAGAAAAAGTGACTTTTCCCACAAAGATTTCATTAACAGAATATAAAACAAGGGTCTCCATCCACTGTCATAACAGGTGAATCAATGTTGTAGAAGATGACGGTGTTTCCACGGTAACTACGGAGCCTGTGAACGTCCAAATGGGTTATATCTGATGACAATGAAAAGATGACAAACTGTATTTTATACTAATTATTTACTAGTATTGATTGGATTAATGGAACAGGATTTATGGCTTTATTTAAATGATTTATCGTAATTTTTTTGTAATATTATCTTCTGCATTTTGTAATTTTCAGTGAAAATCAGGCATTTTCCCCAATTAAATTTACTGATCATGTAGATATTCATAAAAAGCTCAAATTAAAGTGAAGGGTTATTATATCAGAAACAGAGAAAACTGAAGAAAAATGGACTTTTCCCACAAAGATTTCATTAACAGAATATAAAACAAATGTCTCCATCCACTGTCATTACTGGTGAATCAATGTTGTAGAGGATGACGGTGTTTCCATGGTAACTGCGGAGCCTCTGAACGTCCAAATGGGTCATATCTGATGACAATGAAAAGATGACAAACTGAATTTTATACCAATTATTGACATGTATTGATAGGATTAATGGATCAGGATTAATGGCTTTATTTAACTGATTCATCATAATTTTTTGTAATATTATCTTCTGTATTTAGTGTTTTTTTTCAGTGAAAATCAGGTATTTTCCCCCAATTAACTTTACTGATCATGTAGATTTTCATAAAAAGCTCAAATTAAAGTGGAGGGTTATTATATCAGAAACAGTGAAAATTGAACAAAAAGTGACTTTTCCCACAAAGATTTCATTAACAGAATATAAAACAAGGGTCTCCATCCACTGTCATAACAGGTGAATCAATGTTGTAGAAGATGACGGTGTTTCCACGGTAACTGCGGAGCCTGTGAACGTCCAAATGGGTCATATCTGATGACCATGAAAAGATGACAAACTGCATTTTACACCTTTTTTTTTTTTTTTTTTTTTTTTTTTTTTTTTTTTACAAATATTGATATGATTATGGATGGATGGATCAACAGGAAATTAAACATTTTAGATCAGTAGATAGTTTTGGTTTTTATGGGTTAAATATTGGTGTCTTTTCCATTTATAGGTTGATTTTAATCCATGAAACCATCAACACATCCAAAATGTATGACGTTGATGAAAACCAGTGAAATAATTCGTTTTTTGCTGTTTTTTAACATTGTCAAATCTGTGTTTTTTTTTAAATCTCCTTTTGTGTTTTTTTTATCCATTCTGGACTATTTCCACTCCCACCAAATGTCCAAGTTCTTACTCAAACGGACAGATTTAGTGCGAAAGTTATGGTTTCAATTGAACGCATCAAATGAGTTTCCAGGGGTTCTGAATAAAAGCCTCGCCTACATTATCAGCTCTGCTCAAACAGTTCAGATCTGTTTAATAAGGCGCCGTTTCTTTGCTCTGGGAGAGACCGAGAATGAACTGCACTAAATTACAACCTGACCAGTTAATTCCCCTTCATTATATCTCATGCCATGTAATTCACTAGTGTAATAAATATTATAGATAATCATTATTTCTTCTTCACTTGTGGCCATGGTATAGATCAGAGCTATTCAACAGAACCAACCCATCAATCAAAGGGACCCCTCTACCCACAAATAGTAAATAAATAGTTTAAACCAGGGGTGTCAAACTCATTTTCATTCAGGGGCCATATTCAGCTAAATTTTATCTGCAGTGGGCCGGACCAGTAAAATAATAACATAATAACCTATAAATAATGACAACTCCAAATTTTTGTCTTTGTTTTAGTGTAAAAAAAAAACAACATTAAATTATGAAAATACTTACTTTTATAAACTATCCAAAAAAAAAGCTGAAAAAACTGAAATTTGAATTTAAAAACGTAAGAAAATTTAGTGCAATTTTAACAATATTATTCCTCAACTTATCATTTCTCCATGTGCATTATGGATCAGATCTACAAAGACACTAAACACTGAGGAACAGGCAGAAAGAGTTCAAATTGGGCTGAATTTTCTACAGACATTTCAGGTTGTTCATATTTGTTCAGGTTATTCAAATGTTATTGTTACAAACAAAGACAAAAAATTTAAGTCGTTAATTCTAGATGTTTTTGGGCTTAATTCAAGATTTTTTTTTTTTACTTAATTGAAGATGTTTTTTTGGCTGAATTCAAGATTTTTTGGCTTAATTCTAGATTTTTTTTTTTTTTTTGCTTAATTCAAGATTTTTTTGGCTTAATTCTAGATTTTTTTTTTTTTTTTTTACTTAGTTGAAGATTTTTTTTGGTTTTATTCAAGATTTTTCGCTAAATTTGAGATTTTTTTTGGCCTAATTGAAGATTTTTTTTGCTTAATTCAAGATTTTTTGCTAAATTTGAGATTTTTTTGGCTTAATTCTAGATTTTTTTTTGGCTTGATTCTAGATTTTTTTTGGTCTTAATTGAAGATTTTTTTTTTTTACTTAATTGAAGATTTTTTTTTTTTTTGCTTAATTCAAGATTTTTTTTTACTTAACTGAAGACTTTTTTTTGGGCTCAATTCCAGATTTTTTCCTTAATTCAAGCATTTTTTTTTTTTTTTTTGCTTAATTCAATTCAAGACCGTGGCATTTTTGCACTTAGCAAAAACATCCCAGAGGCCGAACTGGACCCTTTGGCAGGCCGCATTTGGCCCCCAGGCCTCATGTTTGACACCCCTGCACTAAACCATACATATGGGTACTTCTATGAAACTGGTCCCTAAAAACAGGACATGGGGGCAAAAAATTAAAACCAGATGTAGACGAATGTTATGAAGCAAGTTTGGAAGCACTTTGAGTCTATTTTAAAAAGAAATACTGAGATAAAAGAGGAACTATTTTTCAGATAAAACACATTTTTGTATTATTTTACATTATATTTAATACAAAAATCTGCATGTAACACGGTCAAAAGGACACGAAAATTACATGCTACTTTTTTTTTTTTTTTTTTTTTTAATGTCTCTGTATTTTCTCACAGGTACATTTTGGGAATTTAACTCAGTATGCAAGGCAGAGTGTTTCACAAAAATGACCGCTGTTGCAAAATCTTTCATGATTTATATACATTTAACTGGGCAGGTTCTGTATGTAACACAAGTGGACACGAAAGGTTACATAAAAAACCTGGAATGAGACTGAGATTCATAAAAAAACCCACATGTCTGGATTAGAAAAACCACTAGGATCATCAAATTTAACAGTGTCTTTATTTATAGCTGTACATAAGACCATTTACAGCCATGTTTTCAAAATAAAATGCACTGACACCTAAGTAGTTAACAATGTTCGTCCATATTTATAGGTAATTTGATTGTTTTAATACATGTAAATGTTCTTTATTAAACATTATAAAGTTAAAAAAAAAAAAGCAAAATGTCATGTAAAGTTATGGCAAAAAACTGTATTTTAATTATGGAAAATTACTGTATTTTTATGAGATGGTTATTTTCTGTTATTAATAGTATTTTTTCGGCACCCCTGCTACCGGAATAATACCGTTTTTTAGTTGTTGTTTTACAGTGTAGATAGATAGATAGATAGATAGATAGATAGATAGATAGATAGATAGATAGATAGATAGATAGATAGATAGATAGATAGATAGATAGATAGATAGATAGATAGATAGATAGATAGATAGATAGACAGATAGACAGGCTTATTGTACATATTTTAACATCAGACTCATTCATTAGTTGGAGCTTTTTATCAGTGGATTGTACAACTTAGTCTCATTGAAAATTATTTATATATTAATAGGTAATTTGATTGTTTTAATACATGTAAATATTCTTTATTAAACATTAAAAAGTAAAAAAAATAATGTGCCAAATCTCATGTAAAGCTACGACAAAAACTGCATTTTAATTACAGAAAATTACCATATTTTTATGAGATGGTTATTTTCCGTTATTTAACAGTATTTTTTCAGCACCCCTGCTGCCGGAATATTACTGTTTTTTTTTTACATTTTGTTTTGTTTTGTTTTGTTTGTACAGTGTATAAAGGCAAAATCAGAAGTACTCAAAAACGGCCAAAATAGGCTCAGACCCCTAAGGGTTCAAATAACACTCTGGGGGTCCATGGCGGTCCCACAGCTTGGCCCATGGGATCATATGGTAGAATATCTCTGGTGTGGATGGTAGTGGGTGGATACAGAGGGGGTAACAGCCGTGACCTGTGCTCTCATACCCTGGGCCTGTGGCGCCTGGTGGATCCGGATCACAGTGCTCTTCTATGTCTCCGTCTGATTGTAGATGCTCCAACTGTGTCAGAGGGCAGAGATGTCGGAGTGACTCTGGGCCAAACAGGAGTGTTGGAGTGCGAGGCCGACGCGGTGCCCGAGGCAGATTTTGAGTGGTATAAAGATGACAGAAGGTAACGGGTTTTACATTTGCATCTTAAGTAGGCAAACAGAAGCAGCATGTGTCTGCCTGTGGGACTGTTTATTACCAGCACAGATCACAGGTTTTGAGTATCGATCACCTGACGATCGAACGAGCAGGAAGGCTGGGTTTCACAGACCGACCAGGGTTTGTTTTAAACCGGATTAAAGCAGGGTTTAAGTTTGGATTATACTGCACCAAGTTTTCAAATGTTATTATTTATTGTACTTTTTTCTGTGATTATTAAACTATATTTTTATATACATATACATATTTTGCATACTATAATATTATATTATAACATAATAAGCCTCTTATTATGATTATGGTAATAATAATAATAATAATAACAATAATAATAATAATAATAATAATAATAATAATTATTATTATTATTATTATTATTATTATTATTATTATTATTATTATTATTATTACAGTTTATTATAATAATAATAATAATAATTAGTAGTAGTAGTAGTAGTAGTAGTAGTAGTAGTAGTATCAAGGTCAAGGTTACTTTATTTATACCCGTAGGTAGATTTGTTTTGCAGTCTAGGTGATCGCCTTGGTATTACAACAACACATACATTAAACATTCAAGACAGGCACTTGACCACGCTTACAGACAGGACAAAAAGTGCTCAGTGTTCCACCATTCATCGGTATAGCAGCATGGATAAGTAAAAGAATAAAATAAATAAGATCAAATAAATAAAAAAAAACAAAACAAGATGCAATAAACATATTGTAATATTATTATTATTATTATTATTATTATTATTATTATTATTATTATTATTACTACTACTTAGCCACTTGTTCTTGCTAGTACTTTCCAATGTGCAATTGGGTTTTTTTCACTACTGTTTTTTATAGTTGTGTTATTGTGTTGCTTTTTTTTGTTTGTTTGTTTTGTGTTTTTTTTCTTGTGGTGTTTCTTGTGTGTATATTCACTGTTGTGCTACTTTTGGAACCTCAATTTCCTAAGGGTTCTGCTCAAAGGATAAACAAAATTCTATCTAATCTAATCTAAAAACAAACAAATAAAACTAACACACCTGTCCCAGTTATCATTTGGTTGCATCATAACTTCATTTTGTATAATCACCATATGCCTTTTTCACACAAATGAAGATATTTTCCATTGGACATCTGCTCAAAACTTTACCGATATTTAATAAATGTCGAAAAAACAGAAGTGCATAATGTTGGTTTTTCCTTTAAGTCACAAATGCGATGATTTGTTTATTTATTATCACGAGATGACACGAGAAGTCATTCCATAAACATGGCAACGAACATAAATATGGTGTTGATTTACAGATATATTCATTATTATTATATTTTACCCTCTATCTCGTACTAAATTAAAAAATTATTGGTTTCCTGGTGTGTCCACACATACCACGACATGTTTTCTTCTTCTTCGCTTCTTGTAACATTCGTCAACATCCGTTTTTTTTAATTCACCTGACTCCAGTTGCCAAAAATGGTCTTTTCATTGCAGTTTTGCATGATATACCATTTGCGCTATGCCCGAAATACCGCCTCTTGCCAGCGCCAAAACTTTTAATAAAAAAATGAGACTTTTGGTGAAATTGTCGTTTTTCCATTAGGTAAATTTTTATGCGCAAGTTATATTTGCGCAAATTGAGGGTCAATGGAAAAGTGACTAGTATTATTTACAACTTGCGGTGGTAAATTACAAATGAAGAGTCATTTCTCGGTAACAGTTCTCAGACAGTCTTTTAAAATGTGACACATTGAATAAATTTTCAAATTTTATAGATAGAATTTTTAGCCTCAAATTCAAGCTATATTTTTATGTCTGAGGCTATGGTGTAAAATGTACAATTGATAAAATTTGTCGTAACTTTTTCTTTTTTTTTTACAATTGGTATTAGTTCCATAAAATACAAATCTTTAGCTAAAACATGAGCCTATTTGATAAATGATGTGTGCAAATTTACTTTTTCATGTTGTTCACTTTCGCTTGATCGGACCCAATAACAAATAAAAGCTAATGTGTGAGATGCACAAATAAGGCATAAATATATGTTGTTATGCCATTGGATGTCAGAAATACAACTTCTAATTTATTTAAACCTCTGAAATACCGGTTTAGAAAATGATCTTTATTCGTTTGCACAACATAATATGTAAAAGCATCTGGTTAAAACGTCATCATTTCACTGCATCACCTTCAGCCACAGAAGAATTACACTGTTTTTATTGGACCTGTATGTGATAAACACTGTGTGAAATTCATGAAACAGCTCCTAAAGGACGGAATTCACTTCACATTACACAGATAAACAGATAGTGTCATCCATGTGTCATGTACCTGGATGTTATTTTAGGAATTGTTATACATTCACTGCTAAATCACAGCGTTTCTACGTAAATAAGCACTGTTGCAAAAATAAAAAGTAAAAAAATGTGCAACTGACAAGAGACCAGAGCAAACTGTCACCTATAGACTGACTCATGCAATTAACACCTGCGGAAAACTAGAGTTAACTGTGTACACCCACCTTTAACACTCTGTTCTAGATTGAGTTGAGAGAAAACAGATAAGATAAGATAAGATAAGATAAGATAAGATAAGATAAGATAAGATAAGATAAGATAAGATAAGATAAGATAAGATAAGACTTTAGTTATCCCACCATGGGGAAATTTTAGTTAACAGCAAAAATACAACAAGGAAGTACGACGGCATATTAGGGCCACATAAGAAAAAAAAAAAAAGCTTTTCACTACAAGAATAAAGTTGTTATATTTCGAGAATAAATTCATTATTTAATGAGACTAAAGTCATAGTTTTAAAAAAACTCATTACTTAACGAGAATAAAGTCGTACTTTTATGAGATTAAAGCCATAATATTTTGAAGATTCGACAGTTTCTAGTTTTACAGTGAAGGCAACAAGTGAAGCAGCGATGTGTGGATGGGGGGATGGGCTCAGTGTTTGGTCTTTGTGTGTAAACCCCAAATGAAAGGAGAACTTCACAAAATGTTTACAGTTCTACATGATTCGATGAGTGGGTACGACTTTATTCTCATTATATTATGACTTTATTCTCATTAAATAATGACTTTATTCTCGAAATATAATGACTTTATTCTCATTAAATAATGAGTTTTTTAAAACTACAACTTTATTCTCATTAAATAATGACTTTATTGTCGAAATATAATGACTTTACTTTTGTTAAATAATAAGTTTTTTAAAACTACGACTTTATTCTTGTTAAATAATGGCTATTCTTGAAACATAATGACTTTACTTTCATTAAATAATGAGTTTTTAAAACTACAACTTTATTCTCATTAAATAATGACTTTATTGTCAAAATATAATGACTTTACTTTTGTTAAATAATACGTTTTTTAAAATTATGACTATATTCTCATTAAATAATGACTTTATTCTTGAAATATGACTTTACTTTATTAAATAATGAGTTTTTTTAAAACTACAACTTTATTCTTGTTAAATAATGACTTTATTCTTGACATATAACGACTTTATTGTCATTAAATAATGAGTTTTTTAAAACTATGACTTTATTCTCATTAAATAATGACTTTATTCTCGACATATAATGACTTTACTTTCGTCAAATAATAAGTTTTTTTTTTAAATTACGACTATATTCTCATTAAATAATGACTTTATTCTCATTCAATAATGAGTTTTTTAAAATTACAACTTTAATCTCGTTAAATAATGACTTTATTCTCAAAATATAACGACTTTATTCTCATTAAATAATGAGTTTTTTAAAACTACAACTTTATTCTTGTTAAATAATGACTTTATTCTCGAAATATAACAACTTTATTCTGGTAGTGACAAGCATTTTTATTTTCTCATGTGGCCCTGATATGCCGTCGTAAGCAAGTGCAGAGAAAAAATGATACTAAGACACAGGTGTCAAACATACGGCCCGCGGTCCAAAACCAGCCCGCCAAAGGCAAACAGGCCCATGGGATGAATTTGTGGAATGCAAAAATTACACTGAAGATATTAACAACCAAGGATGTCGAAATCATTTTAATGGAATTGTCATAAATAATGACAATTGTCATAAATAATGACAATAAATAGACAATTCCAAATTTTTGTCTTTATTTTAGCATAAAAAAGTAAAAATGCATTAAAATAATTTACAAACTATTCAGATAAAAATGTGAATAATCTGAACAAATATGAACAAAATGAAATGTCTTTAGAGAAGTCAGTGTAATTTAAAAATATTCTGCCTGTTACTAAGTGTTTTATGTATTTGTAGATCCACTGTGTAAATGATAAACAGAGGCATAATATTGTTAAAATTAAACTTATACGTCTTAAGACATTTCAGGTTCTTCATGTTATTCCCATTTTTAATGAAACTTTGTGCACATTATTATAACATAATTAAACTTTTTTCCACTGTTCTTATTTTACTGTTTTGACCCACTTCACTTCAGCTCATATTGGGCTGAATGTGGAACCTGAACTAAAATAAATTTAACACCCCTGGTCTAAGATATTTAGAAATACACACAAATACTGACAGTTTTTTTCTCAACTGTGTAGAATCTTCAATGGCTTTGATGGAATGGAGATCATGGTCACCGGATCTCTGTCCAAGCTGACTTTCTTTAACGTGTCTGAGAGCGATTATGGAAACTACACCTGCGTTGCCATTAACAAACTGGGGAGTTCAAACACAAGCTTTCTTCTGTACGGTGAGTACAAGCACACGCTACATGTCACCGAAAGGGAACGGTGAATAAAAAGCTCATAAACGTTAAAGTTACTTTCTATATTTCAACCGTTATTCACTTGATGGCTGCGTGTAAATCTTAACCCTTTATTGGGCACTCATAGAAACACAGGACATACCTAGACTTTATCACTTTTTAGGAATTTTTTCAAAATGTGTTATTGTTATGTAGAAAATCAAGGTCAATGAAATTACCATATTTGGTTCCTTACCCATCAGTGGAAAAAAATTTAAAAAATCCAAGAAGTATATATTAAAAAATACAAGAAAAACACATGCAAGGTGAAAGGTGAAAGGTGAAATGTTACGTTATGCAGCCGCAGTTTTTTTAATTAATTTATTTATTTTTTAATTCTCTTAGCTTTTTGGTTTTTAACCCTTTATAGTTCACTCATAGAACTACTCTGAAATTAAAAAAAACAAAACAACTTTAATGTGTTAAGGACATAACAAGACTTTAGAAAACATTTAGAAAAATTTCTCAAAAAGTAATAATGTGAAAAATCAAGGTTAATGAAGTTATCCATAAATGGCAAAAAAAAAAAAAAAAGAATTATATAAAAAAAAATACAAGAAAAACATTTGTAAGGTGAAAAGAACATGTATTTTAGAACATTAGGCCAACATAAGTGCTGATCCAGACCCCTGTCCACATCCACATTCTCCCTTTGAACATCATTCCTTACATTAGTACCATTACTTCATGGTACCTAACAAAGCAGGTCCACTCACTGTTCATGCAGAGGTGGACCTTACAGACCCTGTAGACCACATTAGACCTGAGATCGTTGACTCACTGTCCTCACTGTAACTGTTGCCTTCACTGTTTTGTAATGTATGCGGAAATTTGTAGAAACTTTAATACTTTTGTGAAATTTTTTAATCTTTTTTTATTATGTAGAAAATCAAGGGCAGTGAAGTTATCATATGTGGTTCCTTTCCCAAACGTGGCAAAAAATAAATAAAATCTAAGAGGTAAATTCGAAAAAGTACAAGAAAAACACATGTAAGGTGATAAGAACGTCACTTTTAGAACATTAGACCAACATAAGTGCTGATCCAGACCCCTGTCCACATCCACATTATCCCTTTGAACATCATTCCTTACATTAGTACCATCACTTCATGGTACCTAACAAAGCAGGTACACTCACTGTTCATGCAAATAGTCACTTATTGGGCAAGTGACTATTTTTGGTCATTTTCACAAACATTACAAGACAGTGACAGAAATAGTTACAGTGAGGACATTTCAATCATACTTCGATTTTGTGAAATTTTGTACATATTAAGAATTTATTTTATTATTCTTTATCTTTTTTTTATGTAAAGTCACTTGCTCGATAAAGGTATTGTAGGAAATTCATTTATCAGACAGGGTTAGTCGTTTCTTTACCTGTTTGACTAGTTTATTTTCTGTAGCCATAGTCAGAAACGTCCTCCTGAGCAGCATATAAGACATATCACAGCAAAATAATAATAATAATAATAATAATAATAATAATAATAATGCATTTTATTTATAATGCACTTTTAATGCAGTGAATAAAGTGGAGTGAGCAGAGTGCTAAAAATCATATTTGCCTGAATAAAATTTACTCAAATTGAAGAAAATTTTACTCTACTCAGATAACATTTGGTCCCTCTCTAAAAAGAGTCAAAGTTACTCTTTGGGTAGAGCTCTCCAAACTCATAATAGAGCCATGTTCACTCAATATAGAGCCAAATTTACTCTTTTTGAGGAAAATATTTTTGACTCTGGAAAAAATGCTCAGTAATTTTTTCTGTGTGTAACGTCTCTGATGAAGGCTACAGGAAGTAGCTGAAACTAGTCAAGCAGTAAAAATTTTGTGTCGGATCCATTGCACACTACAAACAAAAAGTTAAGGATAGTTCTTTTTTTGTCATTTTTTGGGTCATTTTTGCCAACAAAACTATGTCTGGTCATTAAAAAAATGTGTTTCAATTCACACACAAAAAAGTAAAAAGCGTTTTGCAAGAATCCCGACTGAAAAAAAAAAAAAAAAAAACAACCCAAAATTAAAAAAAATATCCTTAACTTCTTGGTTTTTTTTGTTTTTTTTCAGATTTTTATTTAGAAATATTGAGAAGATTTCAGCATACATTGAAATTACATTGTGGTCACGTAACAAGTATGTGACCAATGACCAATCTTTCCATTCTCAACTTTTCAGTTTTTCTTTTTTTTTTTTGTTAATAATAAACAAAACAATTGAGCAGTTAATAGATGCATTGTTACATAAAGAAAACACACACGAAAGACCAAGAGATTTGACCTCTTCTCTTTAAAGAAAAACAAAAAACAAGACAATTCCAGATCCACTGTCATTATATTGTTATTTCTTGTACATTTAGGGTTCCAACAGATTGTGTTTGGTAAGTGTAAACAAAAAATATCCACTTTGAAAATTTGTTCATTTGTAATCGAAGGGAGAAGGTTAGTCTTTCCATCTGGTAAATTTCATTCACAATATCTACCCATTTTTCCAGATTAGGTGGTTCAGGTTGGAGCCAGTGCCTGGTCACAGCCTTTTTTACCAGCAGTTATTAAAATTCAATATAAGTAGGCATTGTTCACTAAAATTTCAGTTTTTCTCATAATTAAGGTGGTAAATTCAAAAGGTAAAGTGACATTAAGTATATATTCTATATTTTTGTGTATATCCTTCCAAATTTGTTTTATTTTTGGGCAGTCCCAGAATTTGTGCCAGTGATTAACTTCTTGTTTTTAGTGTATAATAGAGGCGTAGAAGTCGGACGTTGCAAGCATATTAAGTTTTCAGTTTCATTTAACACCAGTGGTCCGACAGATCGACAGGATACTGAATTTTATGAAGGGTCCACAATGTTTACCTTTCACTGGGCCCCACAATTGGTAGCAGCACCCCTGCCTACAATAGTTATATTTGTAAGACAGTATGAACTTTTACCAGACGGCCCAATAAAGGGTTAAAAAACAAACTAACATGCAGACCATCTTGATTTTATCAAACACAGTTAAAAACATACCTTACTCTAACTGTTAGAAACAGATGTTTGATGGTTGAATAGATGGTTGATACACTCCTGCATCTGCAACTTGGAATAATATTCAGAAACCTCTCAAAGTCTCATTTTTTACACCTTTTATCTATTATAAAATATTAATTCTATCACAGTTTACCTTCGGCTATTTGTGTTCTAGTTTATTCATTTCTGTTCTGCTTTAATTGCTCCACTTACACTCAAGGTTTTATTGCCTGTGATTTTTATAAGTATGTTTTTGGAATCATGGCTGTCATTAACGCTGCTATAGTGAAAATGAGGCCTTCACCTCAGTGTATTGAAATAAAGATTTAATGTATGAATATAGATTTGCACGCAGCTGTCGATGTGGTGATAAATAATGTTTGCACTGGAGGATGTCTTTGTATCCTATTTCTTACATTTACTTTTTTTTCCAGAATATATTTGTGTATTTATAGAGTTGATGGATCTTGGTCATTTCATTGGATCTGTTAACACGATCTGTCAGCTTTATCTTTTATCTCGTTCAGAAACCTTTAACAAAAATGACTTTTAATTTTAAACAGTCTATTTCTGGACAAACCCAGTTTCACACTGAAGTCTGTGAAATTTCCAAACAGATGTATGTTTTTGCATAATGCAGGAATAACAGACTTCCGAGGCTACGTCCACACTAATGAAAACAGTCTTCGGTTCAGAAATAACATGCGTGACTGTGACCAATATCACAAGTGTTGAATCTGTAGCGTCTTGATAAATTGGAGGATGTAAGCGTACATCAGCTGTTAACAGAGATGAGGACTGGCTCAGATGAAAGTCGAGGACGTCTGATGAATCTGATGTTGAATAAAGTACTGGAAAGTCATACTTGAGCAGAAGTACAGGTACCTGAGCAAAAAGGACTCTGGTAGAAGTTCAAGTCACCAGTTGAAATGCTACTGAAGTTAAAGTCTTTATGTATCTACTTTTTTTTTCCACAATTTTTTCAAGTTTTATAATGAAAGGTAAACAAAATAAATAACAATATAAGTAAAGAAGATATATTAGGGCTAGGCAAGTTAATGCTTTATTACCGCGTTAACGCATTCATTAAATAATGCCAACATTTTTTTTTTATCTCACATGAATGCCGTTTTATTCTAACTCCTATTCTTCTGCTCCTGCTTGTGTGCGTGTAGCGATTAGTTCGGCAGATAGACAACAGGTTTCCCAAGAAAAGCCGGACGCCCAAAACTTCTCTCCAAATTTTTTACTTTAGACTCACTGTAAAACAGCAACATACATACAAAATATGTCTCAGTTCTGTTCATTGCCTTAGTACATTTACATGGCATTATACATTTAAATGAATGGGAAAAAGATCGCTAGCTCGATGCTAGCTTGAATGGGAAAATCCATAGACACGCTAATGATTAGCATTTACAGATTAATTTAAGATTTACAACGTCTTTTTATCCAGCAACAAAGGTTCACATCGGAGATATTTTATACTATTCATTCTTACAACAACTGAACATAAAATACTCACAGGCAAACATTTTTCGGGCCATACAAACAGAGTGAAAGAAGCGTGTCTGTTAGTTCCTTCTTATGTCTGAACTGGCTACGGGAACACCGCAAGCACAAAACATACGTTAATGAAACTTATTCCGACCACTAGAGGGCCCCCTTTGCTTGCTTTAAACAACTGAACATCACATATTATTTTGAAAGTCTGTTGCTCTGGCTCTGTGAATACACGTAGGTAAACCATGGGTCACAGGAAGAGGGGGATGTTGATCAGGGTTGGTTTGTCAATTGACGTCATCATGCGTTTCAACCAATGACAGCCTTTGGGGTGGGCTTAAGACTCCTGTCAATCACTCACAACCCGAAATAAACTGGTGGGGACATAAACATGGAGAAAAGTAGCAGTCTTTCCATGGACATTTTCATTTTAAATGTCTTCAGATGGTGGGGTTGAGAAGGACAAAGTTGTTTGGAAGCACTGCAGTGTGGAATTATTTTTTATCACCAGAGTACTTCCAGTCTGAAATATCACTTAATGACCACTTGATGCCAGCAACCACCCCCGCATATAACTATGCGATTAATCATGATTAATCACAGAAATCCACACAATTAATTGCAATTAGGAATTTCAGTTGTTGCCCAGCACTAATATATATACAGGGTGTATCAAAAAAAATATACATTTTGAAAAATTACCCCCAGTTCTACATTTGATAATTTTTGGAACTTTCTTTTATAGATGTCAGTAGGTAGGGGATTGGTGGATATTTACAAATTTACAGACCCAGGTTTTCATGCATGAGTGAGCAGGGGCAAATTGCGCAATCCAAGTTAAAACTGGTTTGCGCGAAGTAGCACTGGGATTTAAATCCACTCAAAGGTCATGGGAGGGGACAATGGACATCCATCTTGTTTTCCACAAAATTTCCAGGTTACAGCATTAACACTTTGGCCACTATGTCAGTTTCATTTCTTTACCCATGGCAGCTGTTCCTGCCTTTCAAAGTTAATTCAACTTGTTTAGGCCTGAAAATGTCACTGAGGACAGGCCAAGTTAGGGTTAGGGTTAGGGTTAGCCCTGGGTCTGTACATTTGGACAAATATCCGCTAATCCTCTACCTACTGACATCCATAAAAGAAAATCCCAAAAATTATCAAATGTGGAACTGGGGGTAATTTTTCAAAATGTATGTATACATCACACACTTCAAAAACAAAGTTTTAAAAATTCTTAACAGGAGTAGGCTGGTATTATCAATGTTCAAATTTTGGGGGAAAAAAGAAAAGAAAATTACAAAGCTTATGTGGCATCTCAAAATATGGAGTTTACATCCAACACAGACTCAATTTTATTGTCATTCGATCAATGGTACATGATAGAATGAAATGTAGTTACCTAGGTTATGGTTTGTAGCATAAGATAAAGAATAAAATGTCAAATAAAATATATAAACGGTAAGTAGGGTAGAATAAAACTACCACAAAAAAGATATGTATGTGCAAAAAAAAAAGATTAAAAATAATAAAATAAATTCTTAATATGTACAAAAATTCACAGTATGATTGAAATTGACAGATTGTTGATTCATTGTCCTCACGGGAACTGTTGCTGTCACTGTCTTGTAACATATTTGGAAATTACCAAAAATAGTCACTTGCTTGAAAAGTGACTATTTTTCATCATTTCCACATACATTACAAGACAATAACAGTAACAGTTCCAGTGAGGACAGTGAGTTTATAATCTCAGGTCTAATGTGGTCTAAAAGGTCTGTAAGGTCCACCTCTGCATGAACAGTTAGTGAATGTATGTGGAAATTACCAAAAATGGTCACTTGCCCCATAAAGGGTTAAGGTGCAGAAGACAGTGAGAGGTAAGTATAGTAGTTATTGCTCGTTGGTGTTTTCCATTATTGCACATTTTTGCTTTATTAGTGTGGACGTAGCCTAAAAGACATCCTACAAATAAAACCTAAGCTGACATAAGTAAAAGGAATATAACTGATCCTTTGCACTGTGTGTCTTTCTTATCACATTAGCCTAATGTTTATGTGCAGTGTTGACCTGTGGAGTCACGGTGCAAATGCAAAGCCAAGTCCATCCAACAGTCTATTTCCCTGCTTTTCACAAAGTGCTGTCAATGATTCGTTGCTGTTCTGTTTCCAATATGTTGCTCTGTTCCATTTGTTCCTCTGATGTAGTGGTAATTGAACCCACTAGCTCAACGCTATTGCAAGGTTAGTATTCTGCACAAGCATGCACTTCAAACCACCGTGGATTGAAAGTATTAACTGCATGCTGGCACATGACAAACATTGCCATTTTCACAAACTGGAGACTAGTAGAGTTATGCAAACTGATTCTGCTCTATTTGACAGAAAGAACCATTCCTCCTGTCGTTGATGTTTGTCAAAATTAAGCTGTTTTTTTTTTTTTTTTATTAGCTTGTTTTTTTTTTTTTTTCCTGTCTTGACAAGTGGCTTGTCAGGAAGGCGGCAGCAGCTTTGAAGTAAACCGACATGCCGTGTGAATCTTTGTGAAAATGGCCAATGCAGTCCTCTAACCATGTTTCATCTTTCTCCTTTCCAAATCTAACCACCTGTCTGTGTGACGTGGCCTGATTTTGATTTTTGCATGCTCTGTTTTCCAATGTAAGTATCATCTTTCATTAACATTCTTTGCTTGTGTGATCGCCCGTACATGTTGTTGTTGTTGTTGTTAGACGTGAGCTCTATTTTTACCCAAAAAATGTAGAAAACATTAGGCCTCGCCGCGTGCAGGGGTCGTTTCAATCCTGTTTTGATTCTGCAAACGCTGACAGCAGAATGTTGATCCCAGCTGTAGATTAAGCTCAGTTAAAAGATGAACACCTCACCCGTCTTGTCATTTAACTTGTCCTTGTCGCTGACGGTTGAGGCGCTGGTAAGCAAACCCCGCCAAGAACACAAAAGAATTGTAATAATGGCTTTGATTCGACTATGAGTCAACGTCATTATTCTAATTAGCCATATGCAGGATTAGGGATAATCCACTGTGGCAGAGTAATTGGATAGATGCCCCAAAGGAAACAGTGGTGAACTCACAGAAATCCAAGGGAAATTAGTACTCATTGTGTTACAAGCTTCAAAGTAAAAAGTTTGTCCTCAATCCTCATACAATACACTCATTTAGATGGAACTTTGGAATTGTGTCCCAGAAAAGCGTATGATGAAAAAAAAATATCTGATGTTTTAATTGTTGCATCATAAAACTCCATTGTATTCTCCAGCAGATTTCTGGGAATCTAGTACAGAGCTCTTAAAACCCATGTAAACAGTGCAACACTAAGTAACCATGCATTACCCCAGGTGCATAAAATATTAAAAGGACAAAGATTTTAAGTGGAATTTTAATAGATGACTAGAATGAATGAGTACATCCTGAGTAGCAAAGTTGTTATCGTTAACGAAAACTAACGAAATGACGAAAACTAGAATTGAAAAAACCTTTGCGTTAACTGAAATAAATAAAAACTATAATTAAAAGAAAAAAAACGATAACTAACTGAAACTGTATTGTGTGCTTACAAAACTAACTGAAACTTAAAAAAATTATGGATAAAATTCCCTTCGTTTTTGTCTTTGTCAACATCAGATTGATGTGAAAGTGATATATTTCATTCGAGCAATTTTAGCTGGTGGTACTGTACGGTCCGTCACTTCTCGTCACTTGTCGTTTAGAGTCGTCTTCTCGTCCCTACTCTACTTTGAAACACGGAGACTAAAGTTGGGAGAAAGCAGCAGAGTCCTCTATGGGATTTATTTGAATATGACGGCGAAGGAGATAAAAGATATAAAAAAAAAAACTAAAATTAATACTAAACCTAAACTAAAACTAAGCATTTAGAAAAAAATGAAAACTAATAAAAACTAGCAAACCTGCTCTGAAAACAAATTAAAACGAACTGAATTAGAGAAAAAAAGGTCAAAACTAAATTAAACTAAACTATAATGAAAAATCCAAAACTATTATAACCTTGCTTAGTAGGGATGGGAAACAAGAACCGAGTCTTTTTGAGAACCGGTTCCCAGTAGCTTGATTCCATGGAACTGTTTGCCTGCCTGCTTAACGATTCTGCTTATCGATTCCACCTTTGTTGCGCATGCGCGATGACGTCACACGTACGCTGCATTGTTTTGGTCAGAACGTAGCCAACATGGCGTTAAGGATGAAACGCTCCAAAAAGACGACACCAGGTCCACTTGTAAAGGCTGGTTTATGCTTGCCGCACAAACGTGACGTGCGGAAAATAGACACGGGGAGTCGGCATGAGAGTACGCGTGGTGTGTTTATACTCCGGGCGGCGTCTATTCCCAAACTGCAGGGGGCAGTGTGCCACAAACGCATGTCTATCACAGTAAAAAACTAGGGAAGACGAAAATTGCCATAACTATAATGTTTAATAAAATTCGAGAGCCAGCTGAACTCTCTCAGAATCTGTGGGACATTTGGGCTCCCCTCTGGGTCTCCATTTCTCCCTTTGGCGGTCTTTTTTTCCTTCACATATCAGTCCTGAATGTTTTTCCAGGGTTTTTTTGCCCATTCCTTCTCTTTGACGACTGTAGCTGCAATTTCCCTCCATGAATTGTTCACCACACGGCTGTCGCGGTGGTCCCAGTGTGCCTGTACTTCTGTACCTCTACCACCAGGAGCTCCTGAATGTCGGCCATGTTGTCCGCGCGTCTCTTACAAATTTTCTGAGGTGCGCGAAGCGGAAAGTTTCCGCTTAAGATGAGCCGTGCGAAGGGGCGTGGGAGTGAAAATGACGTCAATTGGCTGCGTGAAGCCGCGCGGAGCTTGCTGATGCGGTAAGCATAAAACAGCCTTAACACTGTCAAAGCTTCCATGTCTTCAAAAGGGTGAAATCCCTCCAGTATGCTCAAACATTCGTCCACAGCATGTGATTCATTTACACGAGTGTCACGTATTTGATGCGCTACTTAGTGACGCTTGTGAATCTTGCGGTAAAGTGAACACCGGGGCGGTTCCAGTGCAGGCAACAAACGTTCTGCCCCCTCAAATAAAAGTTTCCAAAGGTAGGGGGAAGGAAATGAGGTGCACAACAACTGGAGATAAAGAGGAATTAGTAAAGCGTCTTAAAAAAAAAAATTAGTGTGAGATACTCCCTGGTAAAATGTCCAAATAAAAGAGGATGCACAAGCAAAGGTGTTAGAAAAATGGGCAATGATGACTGGGGGTACAGTTGGTGTCGGCTGCTGCCTTATCGGTACAGACAGCTGCCTGTCAGCCAGCTGAGCCCATTAAAAAGAAAAAAAAAAAAGAAGAAAAAAAAAAGCGTCTTAAGTTTCACTTTCACTGTACATTGCCCCCCCACCCCCGAACCAGACCCGTCGTCATCTGTTATTATTATTTGTGCATATTGTGTATGTTATATTTTCTGCGCAGAGATGGCAATATAAGAGACAGTTCATGCAAACACACCATTTGTACTCTGTTATTCCCTCAATAAGAGAATCGATAAGGAATCGGATCGATAAGCAAAATCGATAATGGAATCGGAATCGTTAAAATTCTTATCAATTCCCATCCATAATCCTGAGTAGGATTATTGTAGTGTATGAAGACTGAAAGTAGCAATGAAAATATAATTGCATTCAGTGAAATAATAATGCGACATAATCTAAAGAGAATTAAAGGTGAAAGTTCATGGTGTAGAATTTGCACTTCTATAAATCAAAGTTTCAAGGCTAAAACCAGCCAGTTCCTCAAAAATAAAACTTCTATTATGCACTTGTTGGACTAAAGTTAAAATGAAAAGAAAAACACAAACTCTAATATCTGTATTTTATGTATTGTGGCACCATGTGCAGGTTTTCCACCGCTCTTAGACCTGAAGGAATATTAACCAAACACTCAAATCCCATCAGATTTGAGTTAGGACGCAGATCTTAATGAAAACTTGAACTCGTGCTAAAATTGGCCGAGAAAATGTAATTGTATTCAGTGAAATAAAAATATAAGCTAACGATGCAGTATCAAGGGAAACTAGATAAGATCATGGTGTTGAACAGTGTTTCTCAACGGGGGTGGTGGGACATCTTCGGGGGGGCGTTTGGGTGGAGAAAGTTTAGAGGGGGGCGCTCAGGCAAAAATGGGGGGCGTTAGTCACTGTTGTACATCACACACACCCCCCCCCCCCCCCCCGGGGTAAGGAGAGGCACAGACTCACTCACATACCCCCTCCCCTTGCAAATTTGTTTTCGGGGGGGCGCCAGGTGGCCAGTGATAGGGTGAGGGGGGCTTTACCTATTGAGCTATATAACCCACCACGTCTTCCACAAACAGGTCCATCACCTTATTTATAGAATAACGTACACCCCCTTGTCCCAAATTTGGTTTTGGGGGGGGGGGGGGGTCAGATGGCCAATGATAGGGTGAGGGGGGCTTTACCTACTGAGCTATATAACCCACCACATCCTCCACAAACAGGTCCATCACTTTATTTATAGAATAACGTACACCCCCTTGTCCCAAATTTGGTTCTGGGGGGGCGTCAGATGGCCAATGATAGGGTGACGGGGGCTTTACCTACTGAGCTATATAACCCCCCACGTCCTCCACAAATAGGTCCGTCGCCTTATTTATAGAATAACATACACTCCCCCATCCAAAACTTGTTTTTTATTTGGTGGGGGGTCAGGTGGCCAATGATAAGGTGAGGGGGGCTTTACCTACTGAGCTATATAACCCACCATGTCCTCCACAAACAGGTCCTTCGCCTTATTTATAGAATAACGTACACCCCCTGTCCTAAATTTGGTTTCGGGAGGGTATCAAGTGGCCAATGATAGGGTGAGGGGGGGCTTTACCTGTTGAGCTATATAACCCACCAAACAGGTCCTTCGCGATCGCAATTTTTTTTTTTTTTTTCGGGGATGGGGGGGCAGCAGGAGGCTCTTGATACCATTAGTGGGCGTTTGTTCAAAAAAGGTTGCGAAACATTGGCGTAGAAGAATAAAATGGCTTTTCACAATCAACAACTGTATCAATCACGACTTTCCGTCTAATAACACTGGTCGACAGCTTTTTAGAGATTAAATTTGCTAAATGTTGCGTATTTTAGTAAGATTAATTGGAAAACAAATGACAAAAGTGCTGGTTTGCAGATGTTTTCAAGGTACATTATGATGTGTTATTACACATATATAGGGGTTTATGCACATTTATACAATAGAGTAATAAATCTTCCACGAGATAGAACCTGTAAAGTGAATGTATTGTCATGTGCAGACAGTGTTTTGAAGTACATCTGTAGCTCTGAGACAAATATTCCTTTGGAGTAAAACCCATTCTCTTGTTAATTCTCAAGTTTCACCCAAATTTGACCCCAGACTGTATCTTGGAAAGTTCAGCCAACCAGCATTTATGACTTGATTTTTCTTTATCAGTGACTCACATGTGGTAAAATTTCACTACTTTCATTTTGGAAGCATTTTACTTGTAGACCAGTGTAATCTGAATCAAACTAAATTAAAACCCTCCAGTTCCTTCAAATGCACCTGTATAACTACAATTAAAATGAAAAGAAAAAGTAAACAGACTAAAAACAAACTGTAACTGTGTATTTTATTTACCAGTGCGCCTTCAACTCTCTGACCTGCAGAAATATTCACCAAACACTCAAATCCTATTTGGTTTGAGACCTTAAAGCCTCAGACTCTTTCTGACAGATTCCTGTGGGTTTTACGGTGCAATCCTCAGCAATACAAATGACCTTGTTGAAGCCACTTTTTAAGCAATAGATCCTGTAGAATGTTCCTTTTTAATCCATTAAAACCTGAATTCAGCACTTGATAGTCAAGTACATTCCAATCCTCTGATTTCTGTCTCTAATAGAACTGAGAACACAAACTTTTCAGTTATATTATGGCCCAAGAATTATACTGACAAATTCTTTCATTGTAGAAAGAATGAATGAGGAATTATTCCAATTTTCTCCTTTTTTGTAAATAACATCTCAAGGAAGTTGTAGATAAAGACGATCCAAATAAAACATCAACTCAGTCAAAAGAAAAAAATGTCATGACCGTACATATGAACCAAAAACACATTTAATAGCTATAAACCAAAACTACGAGTCATATCAACTTTTCTCAGTGTCTATCTATCATTGTTAGCAAAGTTATGACCTACTGTATATTGGGTTTTAATTGTGGCTAAACTCAATCCAAGACTTCAGAGACTTGAATTCACATCCCAAACCACTGTGGGTTTAGACCAGTATAGTTTAGACCAGTATAGTGGTGGGCAACCTGTGGTTCTGGGGTTACATGTAGCTCTTTCGATCACCTCCAATGGCCTCCCTTAGAAGTAAAAAATTACAAATAGTCGTCTTACCTTTACTGAAGTATGTCACTTTTCCGCCATTTTTATTTTATTGCTATAAACTCCAAAATAATGCTATCTTCAATGACACAACAGACCACTGAATGCCAGGCTGTCAAAAAGAAAGGCCGCTCCAGTGAACAAGACCTTGTTGAAGCCTCTTTTTAAGCAATAGATCCTGTAGAATGTTCCTTTTTAATCCATTAAAACCTGAATTCAGCATTTGATAGTCAAGTACATTCTTATCCTCTGATTTCTGTCTCTAATAGAACTGAGAACACAAACTTTTCAGTTATATTGTGGCCCAAGAATTATACTGACAAATTCTTTCATTGTAGAAAGAATGCATGAGGAATTATTCCAATTTTCTCCTTTTTTGTAAAGAACATCTCAAGGACATCTTAGATAAAGACAATCCAAATAAAACATCAATTCATTCAAAAGAAAAAAAAGTCATGACTGTACATATGAACCAAAAACACATTTAATAGCTATAAACCAAAACTACGAGTCATATTAACTTTTCTCAGTGTCTATATATCATTGTTAGCAAAGTTATGACCTACTGTATATTGGGTTTTAATTGTGGCTAAACTCAATCCAAGACTTCAGAGACTTGAATTCACATCCCAAACCACTGTGGGTTTAGACCAGTATAGTTTAGACCAGTATAGTGGTGGGCAACCTGTGGTTCTGGGGTTACATGTAGCTCTTTCGATCACCTCCAATGGCCTCCCTTAGAAGTAAAAAATTACAAATAGTCGTCTTACCTTTACTGAAGTATTTCATTTTTCCGCCATTTTTATTTTATTGCTATAAACTCCAAAATAATGCTATCTTCAATGACACAACAGACCACTGAATGCCAGGCTGTCAAAAAGAAAGGCCGCTCCAGTGAACAAGACCTTGTTGAAGCCTCTTTTTAAGCAATAGATCCTGTAGAATGTTCCTTTTTAATCCATTAAAACCTGAATTCAGCACTTGATAGTCAAGTACATTCCAATCCTCTGATTTCTGTCTCTAATAGAACTGAGAACACAAACTTTTCAGTTATATTATGGCCCAAGAATTATACTGACAAATTATTTCATTGTAGAAAGAATGAATGAGGAATTATTCCAATTTTCTCCTTTTTTGTAAATAAGATCTCAAGGAAGTTGTAGATAAAGACGATCCAAATAAAACATCAACTCAGTCAAAAGAAAAAAATGTCATGACCGTACATATGAACCAAAAACACATTTAATAGCTATAAACCAAAACTACGAGTCATATTAACTTTTCTCAGTATCTATATATCATCGTATATTCTTATCCTCTGATTTCTGTCTCTAATAGAACTGAGAACACAAACTTTTCAGTTATATTATGGCCCAACAATTATACTGACAAATTCTTTCGTTGTTGGAAGAATGCATGAGGAATTATTCCAATTTTCTCCTTTTTTGTAAATAAGATCTCAAGGAAATCTTAGATAAAGACAATCCAAATAAAACATCAACTCATTCAAAAGAAAAAAAATGCCATGACCGTACATATGAACCAAAAACACATTTAATAGCTATAAACCAAAACTATGAGTCATATCAACTTTTCTCAGTGTCTATATATCATTGTTAGCAAAGTTATGACCTACTGTATATTGGGTTTTAATTGTGGCTAAACTCAATCCAAGACTTCAGAGACTTGAATTCACATCCCAAACCACTGTGGGTTTAGACCAGTATAGTTTAGACCAGTATAGTGGTGGGCAACCTGTGGTTCTGGGGTTACATGTAGCTCTTTCGATCACCTCCAATGGCCTCCCTTAGAAGTAAAAAATTACAAATAGTCGTCTTACCTTTACTGAAGTATGTCACTTTTCCGCCATTTTTATTTTATTGCTATAAACTCCAAAATAATACTATCTTCAATGACACAACAGACCACTGAATGCCAGGCTGTCAAAAAGAAAGGCCGCTCCAGTAAACAAGACCTTGTTGAAGCCTCTTTTTAAGCAATAGATCCTGTAGAATGTTCCTTTTTAATCCATTAAAAACTGAATTCAGCATTTGATAGTCAAGTACATTCCAATCCTCTGATTTCTGTCTCTAATAGAACTGAGAACACAAACTTTTCAGTTATATTATGGCCCAACAATTATACTGACAAATTCTTTCGTTGTTGGAAGAATGCATGAGGAATTATTCCAATTTTCTCCTTTTTTGTAAATAAGATCTCAAGGAAATCTTAGATAAAGACAATCCAAATAAAACATCAACTCATTCAAAAGAAAAAAATGTCATGACCGTACATATGAACCAAAAACACATTTAATAGCTATAAACCAAAACTATGAGTCATATCAACTTTTCTCAGTGTCTATATATCATTGTTAGCAAAGTTATGACCTACTGTATATTGGGTTTTAATTGTGGCTAAACTCAATCCAAGACTTCAGAGACTTGAATTCACATCCCAAACCACTGTGGGTTTAGACCAGTATAGTTTAGACCAGTATAGTGGTGGGCAACCTGTGGTTCTGGGGTTACATGTAGCTCTTTAGATCACCTCCAATGGCCTCCCTTAGAGGTAAAAAATTACAAACAGTCGTCTTACCTTTACTGAAGTATTTCATTTTTCCGCCATTTTTATTTTATTGCTATAAACTCCAAAATAATGCTATCTTCAATGACACAACAGACCACTGAATGCCAGGCTGTCAAAAAGAAAGGCCGCTCCAGTGAACAAGACCTTGTTGAAGCCTCTTTTTAAGCAATAGATCCTGTAGAATGTTCCTTTTTAATCCATTAAAAACTGAATTCTGCACTTGATAGTCAAGTACATTCCAATCCTCTGATTTCTGTCTCTAATAGAACTGAGAACACAAACTTTTCAGTTATATTATGGCCCAAGAATTATACTGACAAATTCTTTCATTGTAGAAAGAATGCATGAGGAATTATTCCAATTTTCTCCTTTTTTGTAAATAAGATCTCAAGGAAGTTGTAGATAAAGACAATCCAAATAAAACATCAACTCAGTCAAAAGAAAAAAATGTCATGACCGTACATATGAACCAAAAACACATTTAATAGCTATAAACCAAAACTATGAGTCATATCAACTTTTCTCAGTGTCTATATATCATCGTATATTCTTATCCTCTGATTTCTGTCTCTAATAGAACTGAGAACACAAACTTTTCAGTTATATTATGGCCCAACAATTATACTGACAAATTCTTTCGTTGTTGGAAGAATGCATGAGGAATTATTCCAATTTTCTCCTTTTTTGTAAATAAGATCTCAAGGAAATCTTAGATAAAGACAATCCAAATAAAACATCAACTCATTCAAAAGAAAAAAATGTCATGACCGTACATATGAACCAAAAACACATTTAATAGCTATAAACCAAAACTATGAGTCATATCAACTTTTCTCAGTGTCTATATATCATTGTTAGCAAAGTTATGACCTACTGTATATTGGGTTTTAATTGTGGCTAAACTCAATCCAAGACTTCAGAGACTTGAACTCACATCCCAAACCACTGTGGGTTTAGACCAGTATAGTTTAGACCAGTATAGTGGTGGGCAACCTGTGGTTCTGGGGTTACATGTAGCTCTTTCGATCACCTCCAATGGCCTCCCTTAGAAGTAAAAATTACAAATAGTCGTCTTACCTTTACTGAAGTATTTCATTTTTCCGCCATTTTTATTTTATTGCTATAAACTCCAAAATAATGCTATCTTCAATGACACAACAGACCACTGAATGCCAGGCTGTCAAAAAGAAAGGCCGCTCCAGTGAACAAGACCTTGTTTAAGCCTCTTTTTAAGCAATAGATCCTGTAGAATGTTCCTTTTTAATCCATTAAAAACTGAATTCTGCATTTGATAGTCAAGTACATTCCGATCCTCTGATTTCTGTCTCTAATAGAACTGAGAACACAAACTTTTCAGTTATATTATGGCCCAAGAATTATACTGACAAATTCTTTCGTTGTTGGAAGAATGCATGAGGAATTATTCCAATTTTCTCCTTTTTTGTAAATAAGATCTCAAGGAAGTTGTAGATAAAGACGATCCAAATAAAACATCAACTCAGTCAAAAGAAAAAAATGTCATGACCGTACATATGAACCAAAAACACATTTAATAGCTATAAACCAAAACTATGAGTCATATCAACTTTTCTCAGTGTCTATATATCATCGTATATTCTTATCCTCTGATTTCTGTCTCTAATAGAACTGAGAACACAAACTTTTCAGTTATATTATGGCCCAACAATTATACTGACAAATTCTTTCGTTGTTGGAAGAATGCATGAGGAATTATTCCAATTTTCTCCTTTTTTGTAAATAAGATCTCAAGGAAATCTTAGATAAAGACAATCCAAATAAAACATCAACTCATTCAAAAGAAAAAAATGTCATGACCGTACATATGAACCAAAAACACATTTAATAGCTATAAACCAAAACTATGAGTCATATCAACTTTTCTCAGTGTCTATATATCATTGTTAGCAAAGTTATGACCTACTGTATATTGGGTTTTAATTGTGGCTAAACTCAATCCAAGACTTCAGAGACTTGAACTCACATCCCAAACCACTGTGGGTTTAGACCAGTATAGTTTAGACCAGTATAGTGGTGGGCAACCTGTGGTTCTGGGGTTACATGTAGCTCTTTCGATCACCTCCAATGGCCTCCCTTAGAAGTAAAAAATTACAAATAGTCGTCTTACCTTTACTGAAGTATTTCATTTTTCCGCCATTTTTATTTTATTGCTATAAACTCCAAAATAATGCTATCTTCAATGACACAACAGACCACTGAATGCCAGGCTGTCAAAAAGAAAGGCCGCTCCAGTGAACAAGACCTTGTTTAAGCCTCTTTTTAAGCAATAGATCCTGTAGAATGTTCCTTTTTAATCCATTAAAAACTGAATTCTGCATTTGATAGTCAAGTACATTCCGATCCTCTGATTTCTGTCTCTAATAGAACTGAGAACACAAACTTTTCAGTTATATTATGGCCCAAGAATTATACTGACAAATTCTTTCGTTGTTGGAAGAATGCATGAGGAATTATTCCAATTTTCTCCTTTTTTGTAAATAAGATCTCAAGGAAGTTGTAGATAAAGACGATCCAAATAAAACATCAACTCAGTCAAAAGAAAAAAATGTCATGACCGTACATATGAACCAAAAACACATTTAATAGCTATAAACCAAAACTATGAGTCATATCAACTTTTCTCAGTGTCTATATATCATTGTTAGCAAAGTTATGACCTACTGTATATTGGGTTTTAATTGTGGCTAAACTCAATCCAGGACTTCAGAGACTTGAATTCACATCCCAAACCACTGTGGGTTTGTAGGTTTAGATCAGTGTAGTAACAGTATGTACAGTAACTGTAACAGTATGAATTGCAGTGTATGGGATGATGCATGAGCGTCCACTGTGTTGGCTGATATGGAACTAAAACAACAAAACCCATGAATATACAAGAGAACAGCTGTAGAATAGCTGTCCACCAAGGTTATTATCGTTAACGAAACCTAACGAAATAACGAAAACTAGAATTGTCAAAACATTTTCGTTAACTGAAATAAATAAAAACTATAATTAAAAGAAAAAAAAACGATAACTAACTGAAACTGTATTGTGTGTTTACAAAACTAACTAAAACGAATAAAAGTGATGGATAAAATTCCCTTCGTTTTCGTCTTGGTCAGTGTCGGATTGATAAGAAAGCGATTTACTTCACTCTACCAATTTCAGCTAGCAGCACCGTACGACACTTCACGGTCTGTCACTTGTGGTTTAGGGTCGTCTTCTGGTTCCCACTCTACCTGGAAACATGGAGACTAAAGTTGGGAAAAAGCAGCAGAGTCCTGTCTGGGATTTATTTGAAAACGACGGCAAAAAAGATAAAAAAAGATGCAACAAAACTAAACTAAAACTAAGCATTTAGAAAAAAAATGAAAACTAATAAAAACTAGCAAACCTGCGCTAAAAACAAATTAAAACAAACTGAATTAGAGAAAAAAAAGTCAAAACTCAATAAAAGTAAACTATAATGAAAACTGCAAAACTATTAGAACCTTGCTGTCCACTGGAGTGACCACTATGCATGAAAGGGTTAATGTTGAACTAATTGTAATACAGGGTGACACAAAAAAACGGGAACTTTTTAACAAGCCAATAAAACCGAGAGTGATGGAAGAAAAATATTTTATTCATAGTAACTGAAACCTTAAAACATGCCATTTAAGAAACTGATGGAATTTTCATTTTTTTTAAATTACAGGGTGACCCAAAAAAATGGGAATTTTTGAAGTGCGTATTGGCAGACATGAGCAAGTGGCAGCACTGCGAGACAGTGACCTTGAGCAAGTAAACACACCCCCATTTTAGTAACCAGTGGCGGCTGTGCGAGAATTGTTCGGTAACCATGTGATCTCAAGATTCGGTAACGTTCCCTGGCCCCCTAGATCGCCAGATTTGTCCGTTTGTGATTTTTTCTTGTGGGGCTATCTCAAGAGTAAAGTGTACACGACTCGACCAAGAACTCTGGATGAGTTAAAACAGAGAATTCAGGATGAAATTCACAGTATCCCAGCTGAGATGTTGCAGCGGTCAATGAGGAATCTCAACAGCAGATTTCAAGAATGCATTCGTACAGGAGGACGCCATCTACATCATTTTTAAAAAAATGAAAATTCCATCATTGTTTCTTTAATGGTATGTTTTCAGGTTTCAATTACTATGAATAAAATATTTTTCTTCCATCACTCTTGGTTTTATTGGATTGTTAAAAAGTTCCCGTTTTTTTGTGTCACCCTGTATTAACCTTAACACCGCTGATACATGCATGAGTAATAAAAATACCGGGTGAGTTCTTTGCCACCAGCTCAGTACAGTAGAGTCAAAATAATCACAAACTCACACATTGTGAGTCATGCTGGAAGGGTATTAAGCCGCTGAACTGTTATCAGCTGATAGGTGTTCGTTTAATAGCTTCGCCGTAGCGGAGGTAACACAAAAGAAGAAACGAACCTTCACTCGTGAGACTTACACTGTTGTTTTTTGTTCCCACTGTTTTTTTTCTTTGCGTCAGGACCGAGAGCAGTTCAGGACGGCAGCGGCGGCGCGATGGGCGTCCACTCACACACCTGCCTCCTCTTCATAGTGATTCTGCCGTTCCTGCTCAGATTTTGAAGAGGGATGCATCGGATCAAGAGTGTTTTGTGTGTGGGAGTGGATGCGTATGTGTGCGTGTGTTATTATTTCTTTCTTTCTTTTTTTTTTTTTTTTTTTTTTTTTTTTTCCAACTGGAACCATAAACTGATGCACATGTACTGAGTGCATGTATCCTACTACATAAATGATGTTGACCCACTAAATAAGTACGTAACAAAAGTTTCTGATGTTTTTTTTTTTTTTTTTTAGATTTCAAAGATGTAACAAATGTTCCACACTTTAATTGAATTATGTCGGGTATTTTTCTCTCTAAATTATATTATTCTTGGTTGTCTCTTTTTACATATGTCTCCGGAAAAAAAAAAAGAGGATTTTTTAAATGTGATGTCTCTTGTTCAAATGGATTTGTCTTACTTTTTAACAGCATTGCATATTCATCTCAACTCCAGGAAAAGGCAAATTTACTGCAAGTACGAGAGGTGAATGTTAAATACCTCAAAGTCAAACCGAGACAGTGAAGCAGAGGGAATTTAGGTTACCCCGAGGCTGAAAGCCTGGTATTATCATATTTTAATGTATAATAATTATCATTCAGTCTGGTTGTTGAAAGCAGAATTGTTTTTGACCTTCAAGTATTTTTGTTCTCAGCATTATAGTGATATATTTGCAGTTGTGTTAAGCTAATCCTATAACATTATTTTTGGAATTTTATTTAGTTTTAAATATTTTTCAGAAGGGAAATGAAGTTGTAATTATTTAGAACGGATATCCTAGTTTTATGGTGTTATTTGTTGTCTTTTTTTCTCTCTCTCTCTCTTTTTTTTTTTTTTTTTTTTTTCCCTTTACCAGTACAGTTGCACACAAAAATGGTGTCAACGCTTATTATGTTGTTATAATTAAGTAGTTGAAACAGAAGAGTTTATTCCACTTGTGTGGAGTCGACATCTGACTCAATTAATGCAAATTTATTAATGCAGTTGTTACTTGTTTGAACGTCTCACATTATACACAACACAGTTATTTGAGAAAATGTTCGTGTTCATGTTCCACAACCAGCACTGGAAGGTTAGAGACCACTCAGTAAGATCATGTTAACAGAAAAATAAACACTTTGCATGTATTTAGACACCAATAACCCAAAGACTGAGGCGTTTTTATACAGCACCCAACTTCATCGGCTCTCTCTTTCTTCAGTTCAGTATCAAATAGAAGACATGAACACATTTTTTTTTTTTTTTTGCCATAGCGTTATCTTTTCACAAACTGCATACCGAAGGAGTAAGGTGGGCACAATTTCAAAAAAAACAAAAAAACTCCTTCATACCTTTAAATGGACGATTGTGAAATGCTCCCATTCAAAGTGACATTTCCAGCTCTTATTAAAGACGATAACATTGCAGGTTCACTGTTTGCGAGCCAATTGCAATAACCCGGATTGATTAAAGGTCTGAGCGACAAAAAAAAAAAAAAAAAAGGCTACAACTGCTCTTATCACCTGAGGTATAGCTTGCATTATCAAAAACGACAGTATATATGAGAAAACAATGATATCCATGAGAATCATATCGCTGTGTTTTATTATAGAGAGGGATCTGGCGTTACGAGAGGCGGCGAACGAACGGCACGCGTCTGTTACCTTATTTCTGTTGTGAGCGCGAAGATTTTATGCAACAATCACAAACCTCTCACAACATGGCAGCGGGAATTAAAGCCGGTCATTTATCTTTCTCTGTTATGTGTTGGCAAGCAATTCACACAAGCTGCCAGACTGCACTCAGGCCTCGACCTGAGCAGCAGCAGCGACAAAACGCAAGATTTATTAGGCCGCTGGTTTGGTATTGTCAAAAGACATTACGCAACTGGTTGGATTCTGTAGCCTATGTGAGCTGCATCGTCGGAATACATGCAGCCCGGTTAGCCTGGCCAGCCGTCCGGTTTTCTCAGTGTATTCAAAACTGAGAGAACAGTCTGGAATTGGGCCAATCGCGGTTAAATATGTGCGATCTATTCTATACCGACCAACTGGGGTGCCGCTAGCATAGTAATTGTGGGCCCCATGAAAGGTAAACGTTGTAGACCCTTCATAAATTAAAGTGTAGATCTGTCGGACTCAGGGGGAGGGGGCTACACGTGGGGCTGTGGTCCATGACTAACATAACTACCACGTGAAACTTAGCATGCTTTCAACGTCCAACTCTTGGCTTCTATTACTCTATTATACAACGGATCCTTCATAAAATTTTCACAACTTCTGGACCCCCTCCACTTCTCTATGGGCCCCCCCCGCAAATGCTGGGCCCCATGAATTTGTCATGCTTACCCCCCTTTACGACGCCCCAGCTGACCAATCACAAGTCTTGGGTTGGCTGGGTGGTTCGCAATGCATCGTAAGCAGCGACTTCTTTTTGTTACGAGTCAAAGTCAGTTCCAAGTCCGCAAATTTCTTCACAACTGTTGTCGGTTGTTTACTTGATTCAAAAATAAGGACTGAATTACAGATTACACCCTGTATTTTCAATTTTCTCTTACAAAAGCGACAGTAATTAATCATTCACCGAAGTTTCTATTCGACCACCACCACTGCACGCCTAGATGGAGATTTGTTGACATTAGGGATCCGACCTAGGGCGGTGGTAGCAAATGTGGGCCCCATGAAAGCTAAACATTGCCGGGCCTTAGGGTACATGGAGCAGGGGCAGCAGTTATATACGTAGGGGTGCGGTCCATAACAAACGTAATTAATGCTGACGTGAAGCGAAAGTGAAACTTAACATGCTTTCAACGTCCGACTCTTGGCTTCTATTCCTCTATTATACAACGGATCTTACATGAAATTTTCACAACCTCTGGACCCCCTTCACTTTTCTATGGGCCCCCCACAAATTCTGGGCCCCATGAATTTGTCATGCTTACCCCCCCTTTACAATACCTCAGCTGACCAATCACAAGTCTTGGGTTGGGTGGGTGTTTTGCAATATGTCATATGAAGCGACTTCTTTTTGTCTCGAGTCAAAGTCAGTTCCAAGTCCGCAAATCTAAAATCTATTAAGTCAGTATCTTCTGGATTTGTCAGAGGGGGGGGGTATATGTGGGGGTGCGGTCCATAACTAACTGGTGTGAAGCGAAAATGAAATTTAACATGCTTTCCACATCCGACTCTTCTACATCTCTATCGTACTGCGAACCTTACATGAAATTTTCACATCTTCTAACCTGTATCCACTGGACCCCCTCCACTGCTCTATGGGCCCCCCACAAATGCCGGGCCCCATGAATTTGCCACGTTTACCCCCCCTTTATGACGCCCCTGCCGACCAATCAAGAGTCTGGGGGACGGATGTTTCGCACCGCATCATAAGCAGCGACTTGTTTTTGTCACAGGTCAAAGTCAGTTCCAAGTCCACAAATCTAAAATCTGTAAAGTCAGTATCTTCCAGATTTGTTGGAGCGGGGGGGGTATATACATGGGGGTGTGGTCCATAACTAACGGAATTAATTAATGCTGGCGTGAAGTGAAAATCAAACTTTTGCTTTCAACATCCGACTCTTCTACGCCTCTATTATTCAGCGGACTTTACACGAAATTTTCACATCTTCTAACCTGTATCCACTGGACCCCCTCCACTGCTCTATGGGCCCCCCACAAATGCTGGGCCCCATCAGTTTGTTACATTTACCCCCCCTTTATGGCGCCCCAGGATCTGCTTGTCGCATAATTACGTCACATCCATCTTATCTGTGATTGGTTTACTCGCCGCCTGTTAGCCCCGCCTTCCGCAATTCCAGACAGATTCCTCATTGAGAAAGACGAAAGGCCGGCCAGGCTAGTGTCCGTAGGCTTTCATTTCACCGTCACAGCATCAGACAGAACATTAATTAGAACATTTGTGTGTGTTTTTTTTTTTAGTGTCGGGGCGATGATTGGCTCTTTATGATCTCGCGGCTCTGATTGAGTGTGTTTTCACATATGGTTTTCTAAAACGTAACATCCTCAGTTAACACCGAGCAGTAGAAGGAGAGGAAGCGAACGACTGATCTGTGCTCTGTTCACGTTCAATTTTTTTTTTTTTTTTTTTTTTTTCCGCTCTTAAAAGAAAATCCAACCCTTTTTTCCCAGCTTGCCTCGGCTCTGGTGATGTCCTGGTGTATCACCCGTATGCACCTCACATTTTCTTTTGAACTCGGTCCCTTTGTGGATAATAAGGTTTGTGCTCCTTGATGTGAAAAAAGAGCCAATATCTAAATCAAAAAGGCATGAAACAGATAGGGTCATTATTGAAATTGATCAGGGTAATCATCAGCTGAATCTGACAGGCTAATCACTGTTTGTTTTCACACACAAGACAAAGGGAGAAAGACAGACACTGCAGACTATTATTCATCTCCAGCACAGGGATTTTTTGGAAATGACATGATAATTATTCCATCCCGGCTTGAAGGATGGCACTACTGATTGCACGTCTATTTTGCACAGTATTTTGCCAGAAGATTAACCACATTTAGGCTGAACCGAAGTCTGATCACCTCCCAAGGAGGTCTGTGCTGGGATCCCTTTTTAGAAGGTTTTTTTTTTTGCGTGACGTGATAGCTGTCGATATGCACAAACAATCACTCAACATTCGCCGTCTTCATTGCTTTGAGTTGATGCGAAGAAGCCGAATGTGAAAACACTTCGCCTAACAGTTTAACCAACGAACAAACACACACGCATAGACACACTTAAAGCAGGACAGTTTATTGTATATTTCTGCCTCAGTTTCTTTTATAAAACAGCCAAGCACACGTTATATTAAAAAAAGAAGAAAAAAAAAAAAGTCACTTATTATAATTTTGGTAACCCTTTACTTGAAGGTCTAGTTTATAATGCATTAAGCACACATTCATAAGACATTATAATGCATTTATAAAAGTCATTACAAAAGTTTATGATCATGTAAAACAACTTATACCAAGGTTAATAAAGTATTATAAGTGTAGGTCTGTTGAGCCGCATTACGTAATAAATTCCCATTATGTAATAGAAGTTCAAAATGTAATAAGAATGTCACGTCATCTTGTAATAAAGCCGCATTATGTAATAAACTGACGCATTTTGTAATAAACTATCTCAATGCATTATGTAGTAAATGTTTTCACATTATGTAGTAAGTGATTACAATTTGAGAAATTTATTACAAAATGCACTTGACAAATTTTTATTTTCAGGAAAATGTAATGTGCTAAATTAATCTTTAAACTGTGTGGTTAAACTTCTGATTCCATTACCTGTAGCTCCTGTGACTAATTTCTTCTAAATTGCTCTGAAATTATATTAATCTGGATTGTTATTACATAATGAACCATGTTATTATATTTTTTTTTAGATAAAAATGTGTCAAGTGCATTTTGTAATAAATTTCTCAAATTGTAATAACTTACTACATAATGTGAAAAAATTTACTAAATAATGCGTTGACGTAGTTTATTACAAAATGCGTCAGTTTATTACATAATGCGGCTTTATTACAAGATGACGTGACATTCTTATTACATTTTGAACTTTTATTACATAATGGGAATTTATTACATAATGCGGCTCAACAAGGTATAATGTTTTATAAATTCAGCTTTCATAATGTTTTATACATCCATACCAAAGTGACAAGTGTTTGTAGTCCTGGGTTATGTAACGCATTCAAACCATCATAACTGTAGCCAGTTATAAAGACACAGAGAACTGCTCTGATATGCAGTTTCTGAAACTGAATAATGCCTTAGAACAGGGGTGTCCAAACTTTTTTTAAAGAGGGCCAGATCTGATAATGTGGACATTGCCAGGGGCCAGTGGTCCCTTCAGACATTTTTTAAACAGTAAAAATTACATATAAAAGCGATAATTTTAAAAACAACTTTATTTTCATTGTCAAAATATCATTTTTTTTAAATGGCAATGTAACCAAATCTAAGCCACTCAGGTGTGAACAAATTAAAAAAAAAAAAAAAAAAAAATTCTGCCTTCCTTTCACATCTGGAGTCAGATAACATAGAACAAACTGTATAGAGTATCTTAAACGTCCAAGAAGTTGATAAAAATCTTAACCCCACATTCATTTTAAACATGACTTATATGAGTAATCATTACTCATATATTACTCAGTAATGCAAAGTCTGTTAACATTTAAGATGAAAACATATGACTCTTACTCTTGTCTTTCACAAAATCATTCAGAGAGTAATATTTGTGTCACATCTACAAGTACACAACACCAGCAGTTATAGGCAACTAACCTGGCAACTTGGTAGCCTGCCCTGGTGGTGAATTCATTGAACTCAGGTTCACATGAAGAGTCACTGTTGTGAGTTTAAAGCAGCTTGAATTTGCTTCACTTTTTCGGAGCGCTCACTCCCTGCTAGCTTGTTGTATGCGTTAGCATGTTTTGTCTGCTCGTGTCTCTTTACGTTGAATTCCTTAAACAAGACAACAGTCTCTTGACAAATTAGGGAAACACAATCACCTCGATTTTCAGTGAAAAAAAATTGTAATTCCCATCTCTCCTGGAAGCAGCGGCCCTCACTGTCAACTTCCGTTTTTTTTATTTACAGGCGCCATGGTTAGAAATTAGCGAAAAAGGTTCACGGCAAAGTCACAGATCCAGATAGAGTTAGAGTGGTGCTGCCACCATGAGGTGAAAGGAGGAACTGCATTTTGAACCTTTTATGATTCATGTACTCGGTTCAACAGTCCAAGCGGGCCATAAATAATACATTATAAAACCCAAGCTGTGGGCCGTATAAAATCTGACCGCGGGCCGTGATTGGCCCCCGGGCCGGACTTTGGACATGCCTGCCTTAGAAACATCAGTAATAAGTTACAGGATGACTGATGATATTATAACACAAGTATGATGACGTATAAGCAGTATCTACTGGCTCTAAGTAAAGTGTAAGTCAAAAATTATAAATCCAAGTGTTCTGAATAACTCTTTATTTTGCAAAAACAAAACACTAAAAGAACAGAGACAGTACATAGAAGTGTTACATGTTGCTTTATACATAAAAATAAAAAATAATGTGGCAACTCTAAAGCTTTGTTAATTCAAACACATACTTTTTTTTTTTTTAATAAATATGAAATCCCTAAAATAGATGGGTATAGGGACCAGTGACAAAACCTAACAAAAGTTCCCCACCTAAAAAAATAAATTCCTTCACACTGCTTTGGTATGGATGTATAAAACATTATGAAAGCTGAATTTATAATACATTATGCCAGTGTTTTTCAACCTTGGGGTCGGGACCCCACTTGGGGTTGCCTGGAATTCAAATGGGGTCGCCTGAAATTTCTAGGAATTGATAAAAAAAAAAAAAAAAAAAAAAAAAGAAATATATGGTGAGCTGAAAGAGACAATCCCAATTCATAAAAGACATGACCAACTGTGAGTCTGAAACTGCAGCCCCGTGGTTCTGTTTATCTGTCAAATGTTCATTGTGGTCAGTTTCAGATGCTGCAGCTCTTTCATAATTCATAGTTTGAGTTCTTGTTTGTTCAGTATTAATTGTCAGCCTTGGAAATCCAAGCTGGACTGACTGTACATATCCTGACCAAGGAAAATCAAATTCTCCCTTTGTGCAGTAATCTACACCTGGCTTTTCTGCCTCCGTCCATAATAATATACATTATATAGACTAAATGTCGTCTAAAATTAACATTTATTTGCAACATAGTATAGCAAACTATTACATGATCAAAAACAAATTAATTTTAGCAAAAAAATAAATAAAATAAATAAAATCTCCATTTTGAATGTCTGGGGTCGCCAGAAATTTGTGATGTTAAAATGGGGTCACGAGCCAAAAAAGGTTGGGGACCACTGCATTATACCTACACTTATAATACTTTATTAACCTTGGTGTAAGTTGTTGTACATGATCATAAACTGTTGTAATGACTTTTATAAATGCATTATAACGTCTTATGAATGTGCGCTTAATGCATTATAAACTAGACCTTCAAGTAAAGGGTTACCATAAATTTTACTACCTCTGAGCAGTTGTTCAGCAATTTGTCCAAATTACATATAACGGCACAGAAATTACCACCTTAAAGTGATATTTAGATCTGGTCATGAGTGCCCATTTGTTTGTGCTGGAATGTCGGTGAGCGAGGCTGGTTTCCGAAAAAGCCCCAACTATGCCACGCTGCTGTGCTGTCACTTTATATATATATATATATATATATATCATCCACAGATTTCTACAAGGACGGCACAGACGGCTGAATCTTTGCAGTTTATTGCTTTGTCCTTAATGATTGTCATACTATGTTTGTTTGGATGTCATATTAATTGCAATACCGTAGAATTTAAGGAGCCAAGCACACTATTACCGAGAGGAAACCCCGTGTTGAGTTGAACGCTTGATTTTTATTTAAAGGTGGATGTGTACAAAGTAGCCGGCCTGCTGTCAAAATATAATGTTTACCTCTGGAAATACATCAAAAAGGGGGAAGATTTGAAGCCGAAAATAAGGAGGACGCTGTATATCCGTCCTTTCTGAATAATCCACCTAATAATAGAAATGCCATATGGTCAAATATGGCAGCGATTCAGAGTTGAACCTGCACTGAGCAGCGCAGACTTCAAAACCGAGCACATTAATATTCGAATTTTAGTCGCGTTTAGTTGTTGAGAGGAACCCCACCGAATCCTACTATCAAACAGAAATACTTTTTTTTTTTTTTTTTTGAGATCTGAGGTCATACATTAAAAGTGGCGAGCTCTGATCCAAAAAAAAAAAAAAAACACTTTAGAGACAAAGAGCAATCCAGTATGAACAGGAGGCATTCAGTGAAGATGGAAAACAGCCAGCACCTGTCAGATCACTGCTGGAAATTCTGCTCGATCACATTTGCTAAAGTTTTGGCCTTGGTTGGAGCTGCATGGGGCTAAAAGAAAAGTAACATCTTCATTTCCTTGTTCTCAAATCCCTGCTGCTCCAAACATGTAAAAGGGAGAAGGCATGCCGAGAAAAACCTACACCGCTTCTACTTGAAAGGCTTAATTTGGATTATTTTCTAACCTGAGGCCTTTCTGTAATACTTAGCGCCAGTGTTCTCCATGCATTATGGTGCACTGGTAGCCTCAAGGTTAGATGGGCTCGCTTGCAGAGTAGTTAAATAAACACTATCACATTTCATTTAGCAGGATAGTGAGACGGTTTGTGTTGCACAACGGAGCTGTTTGCCGAGTTATGGCTCATTTATTTGAGGAAAACGCTAATAAGCTCTCAGCTGGTCGTCGTATTGTCCCGTCGTTAACTGGACTCGTACGCTACGTAGTAAAAAAAAAAAAACGCAAAGTGTGACAATTACAGCTGTATGCTAAATACGGTAACTTCCTGTTTATGCAATTGTTCTCTTCAGGAGTTAAATAATGTAAAAACCTCGAACAGTGATTGTTTTTCCCCATGGTGCTCGCTTCCAGCAGCTCCATATAACATGCATCAAGGTCAGGCAGACTGAACGCAGCGGGTGAAGACGTACCTATTTAAGAGGGAAATAAGCCACTTTTGTAATTGAAAATAACTCCCCGTCTTCTGTACAAACACAAGGCTGTCCTATCGCGAGCTCTCTTTGCGTTGTTTTTAGAAAATCAAAGCCCGTGCGCTGTCTTATTAGAGCAAATGCAAATGCTTCAAACTCCCACCATGCATGACTTTTTAAAGGAGGAGGAAGGCGCACAACAAGGCCCATTCCAACAGACTTATAATGATGAAACCTAGCAACCCGAGGAGAGGATCTTGGGAAATAGTCGGATTTACACGTACGCACCCGGGTTCAGCTCGGAAACGTAAACTTTCCACCGTCTCTGTCCGACTTCAGTCAGCCAATTCTGAATCACAGCCCATGAAGGCTTATATTTTGGCAGTAGATCTGCATTTTTTTATAGTGATACGACCAATTCCATTATCTGAAAACCACATAACAATTGCTGGACTCATCCTTTCCTCCGAGCAAACGGGGGTAAAGTTGGGTGGCAAAAAAAAAAAAAAAAAAAAAAAGGTAACACTTTATAATAAGTACATGCTATGAAGCATTAGTTAAGCATTAACAAATACTGAATTTGTCATTTATAAAGTATATTTCTGACATGAATACTCATTAATATATGGTTTATAAGCACAGTTATAATGGTTTTACTCATCATTATCCCTCCGGTATCCTTTTAGGCACACTTTGCACTTCGTTTTAAAAAACTTCATATTATTTTTCACAATTTAAATAAGGTTAGAATTCAAAAGTTGTTCATTTTTGCATGATCTTTAAAATTCTGGCCACCAACTAAAATGTGCACATTGTAAACAAAAGAAAATTACAAGACTAGCATCTGTCTCCCAAGTGTGCCTAAAACGCACTATTTCTTCCATTTGACATGTATGATTAGGGCTGACCTTGATTTACAAAAATAAAATCAAATTCGAGCAGAAAAATAAATCAATATATAATATTTAATAGTTTGATGTATAGGTGTGCATTTTACGCACACTTGGTGACAGATGCTAGTATTTTTGAACATTTGACCTAGCGTCAAAAATTATAATTAAATTAACCAGTGTTGGAGTTAATCACTGACATATGCCAGGATGAAAAAATCAAAGAATATGTGATCCACTTTTTATGTAGTATATTGAAAAAAAAATATTTTTTTGTGTGTTTTTTGCATCCAAAAAAATGGTTTGTTTACATTACAAACACGGCATTTAAAAGGTTAAAAAATGTGACAGTTATTAAGTATTTGGTATTTTTATTTACGGCTCAAGTTGATGAAATAGAAAAAAGTGTAAAAGAATTAAAAACAAACTGTATGAAAAATTGTTTGACATTATTCCACAAGTGTGCCAAAAAGGCACACTTGGTGCTTAGTAAGGGCCTGGACAGGATACCGGAGGGTTAATAAGAACATTAGCTATGGATTAACAAATACTGAATTCATCATTTCTAAAGCATATTTCTGACATGAATACTCATCAATATATGGTTTATAAGCACAGCTATAATGGTTTTACTCATCATTAACCCTTTCATGTATAGTGGTCACTAAGGTGGACAGCTGTTCTCTTGTATATTCATGGATTTTGTTGTTTTAGTTCCATATCAGTGAAATAAGTGGACAAATACACTGCAAAAATCTAACTCTGTCCAAGTGTATTTTTCTTATTTTTAGTCCAAATATCTCATCACACTTAGAATAAGACATAATCACCTAAAGAGGAACTTTTCAGTGGGATAGAAGAAGTGATTTTTAGACAACAGATCTGTAAAATCTTAATTCAAGAAATCTAACCAAGATCATTTTCACTTGTTCCATTGGCAGATTTATTTTTGCTTGAAGCAAAAAAAAAAAAAAAAAAGTTCCTCTTTCGGTGATTCTGTCTTATTTAAATTTTTTCAATTCAAGATTTTTTTTTACTTAATTGAAGATTTTTTTATTTTTTTATTTTTTTTTTGCCCGATTCAAGATTTTTTTTTTTATTTAATAGAAGATTTTATTGGCTTAATTCAAGATTTTTTTTTGCTAAATTTGACTCTTTCTTTTTTTTTTAGCTTAACTGAAGATTTTTTTTTTACTTAATTGAAGATTTTTTTTTCTTAATGGAAGATTTTTTTGGCTTAATTGAAGATTTTTTTTTTTTATTTAATTGAAGATTTTTTTTTTTTTTCCGTCTTATTTCAAGTTTTTTTTCCTTAATATAAGCTACTTTTTTTTTTTTTTTGCTTGATTCAATTCAAGACTGTGGAATTTTTGCACTTGGCAAAAACATCCCAGGGGCCGAACTGGAACCTTTGGCGGGCCACATGTTTAACACCCCTGTGTTAGTGGGTATTTTATTCTAACTCACACATTTATTGTCCAATAGATGTCTTATAAACAGTTCTTAATACAGGAATTCATTTTTTCAGGTAGTTGTAAAGCACTTACTACTCATTAATTAAGTCTATGGTGTGAGCTCATCTAAAGTGTGCACTATCTATGCTATATAAAACATTTACAAATGAGATTTAAAGGTTGGAAATGCCTAAAGACTCACAACAGTCTGAGTTATTCTAACAAAGGAAAGACACAGCACATGGGATTATTAAAACAAACTGCATGATTGAATGATGAAGGATTAGTAGAACATTTATAACTGCTTATAAACCATATACTAATGAGTATGCATGTCAGAAATATACTTTATAAATACTGAATTCAGTATTTGTTAATGCTTAACTAATACTTCATAGTGTGCACTTACTATAAAGTGTTACCAAAAAAAAAAAAAAGGTATTGTCTTTTTTTTTTCTCCATATGTGCAAGGCAACAAGAAGGCAGTCTTTGAAGAATATTTAATTCAACTGAAATGAAATGACTGAGCGCTTGTACCGCACCTTCCCGATAGTACTCTTAATTTTAGGTGTTTTGTGACATTTGTGTGATTCGCATCGGAGTCCGGAAGAGGTCATTTTTCAGATGTGAACTTTGGTTAGACACGAGAAATGAAAAACTTTGTCTCAGCTGCCAGGGGATTATCATAGCAGACGCATGACGTGCTCTCATGATCCGTCAGAATTTATTTTGGATGATTCACGTAAATTCTGCCCTTTGCCTGGCTACAAGTTCACAGGGCTCTCTTCAGATCGGATTGTTTCTCAAAGTGACGGGGGGTCAACGCGCTGTTTGACATCCCTACATTGTAAAGGATTGTTGGTTCATATGTATTTTCTTGATGAAAAGTGTGTGCTCATATTTAAGACTGACAATAATAAAAATGTTGTATCTTAAAATGGTGTGTTTTGGATTTTTTTTGCTGTCTTTTTTATATATATCAGCTAAAATTTACTTAGGGCAGGGGTGTCAAACATCCAGCCCAGGGGGCCAAATCCGGCCCCTCAAAGGGTTCAATCCGGCCCCTGGGATGAATTTGTGATATTAACAATCAAGGATGTTAAAATAATTTTAGGTCAATTCATTCTAAAGTGGATCAGAACAGTAAAATACTATCATAATAAACTATAAATAATGAAAACTGCAAATTTGTCTCTTTGTTTTAGTGTAAAAAATGTAAAATTACACAAAAATGTTCACATTTACGGACTAGTCTTTTACAAAAAAAAAAGTGAATATCTGAAATGTCTTGAGAGAAGTATGTGGAATTTTAATAATATTCTCCCTGTTATTTAATGTTTGGTGTAGTTGTAGATCCACTGTGATCTCTAAGTTGTGATTCACATGTATAAATGATAAACTAAGGCGTAATATTGTTAACATTGCACTTATTTTACTAAAGAATTTTCAGGTTGTTCATATTTGTTCATGTTATGTTCAAGTACGAAGATGAAAACATTTTAATTACGGAATTTTAAGTGTATTTTTGCGTGTATTGTAGGATATTAAGCGTATTTAAGTGTATTTTTGTGTGTATTGTAGGATTTTTTTTAGCATAATTAAGCATATTTTTGCGTGTATTGTAGGATATTCAGCATATTTAAGCATATTTTTGCATATATTGTAGGATATTAAGCATATTTAAGTGTATTATTATGTGTATTGTAGGATGTTAAGCATATTTAAGTGTATTTTTGCGTGTATTGTAGGATTTTTTTTTAGCATAATTAAGTGTATTTTTGCATGTATTATAGGATATTAAGCATATTTAAGTGTATTTTTGTGTGTATTGTAGGATTTTTTTAGCATAATTAAGCGTATTTTTGTGTGTATTGTAGGATATTTAAGCATATTTAAGTGTATTTTTTATTTTGCGGAATTTACTTTTTTCACTCAAAAGTACTTATCCTATTGTTTATATTACTTTACTGGTCCAGCCCACTTTAGATCATATTAGGCTGAATGTGGCCCCTGAACTAAAATGAGTTTAACACCCCTGACTTAGGGGGTCAAATGAGCGGCCATTTCTGTCATAAAAAAAAAAAAAAAGTTGTAAGAAATGCATAGAACTGTGTTGAAATAATGCTAATACATTTGTGCACAGACTACTGATATTATTTGACAGTGGAAGCTCTATTTTCAGAAATATTGGATTTTGAATAGTACCTGTATGTGAAAACTTTTGCTGGTGGACGGACGTGACATTACCCATGATGCTCTGGTCAGTACCAGTACTTTATTAGGAATAAACTTCTATACTTACTATTGCTAATTCTCCTCTTATTCATAAATGTTAGTGTTGTGGATCTAAAACAATAACAGCTGACACAAAAACACAAAATGTGGCAGTGGACGGATGTGACATGGTTGTTCCAGATCCCATCATACTGATGCTCGGCAGCCATGTCACCATTTCCACAAATGATCCCTGTGCAAAAACTAGGATCAGAATTATTCATTGGATAGTTTATCATCATACTAAAGAGGAAATAACAATATAGAATTGTTATTTCTTTATAAAAATGCGTATTATTAGAAAACTGTTGATTTAAAAAGTGACGTGTGACATTCTTAATGTATGTATTAGTGTAACATAAGCAGGATGGATCAGCACCATACTCCAACCTGTACAAATAAAACATGTGATATGTAGGATAGAATCTTATAAGAAAAATTGGGGAATCTAAAAGAACAGAATATTTGATTTTCAGGTCAATTCAGTTCAAATATAACTTGGCCATTTGTGACATGAAAATGTAACATTAATTGTGATGAAATTGGACATTTTTGAGCTGAAAACATAGTTCATATGACCATCAACATGTTGAACAGAACTGAAATCCTGTAAATTTGCAGAGCTTTCATTTCATTCATTCGTTTGTTTATTTCGAGCATTCATAGAATACATGCAAATTCAAAAAAAAAAAAAAAAAATTTTCATTTACACTTGAAAAGAAGTGGGAAGAAGAAAAACTTCTTTAATCCCACCCCCAATTCTCATCTTCAAATAACTGAACATAACATTTTAAATACTCACTCCTGTCCTTTAACTTCAAGCCAGCACAGTGAACAAAAAGGAACAAAAACAGGCCTATACCAAATTAGAATAAACTCATTTGACAGTATTTACATTGCATAACCAAAATGTGTGTAAAAAATAAAAATAAAAAAATAAAAAAATAGAAATAAAGTACATTCCTGGTGGTGTTACCACAGGTAACAGTTAACCGTCAACTCACATGATAATAATTACATACCAACAATGGTAAAAACAAAAAACTGCAATACCACAAGTGGTAAAGAACAGCAATAATTACATACCAACAATGGTAAGAAAAAAAAACAAACAACAAAAAACTACAATAGCACTAATGGTAAAGGGCAGCACATACCAACTAGATGAGAAACAACAAGCACACATTAACATATAAGACAGAATACTGATGTAACATCAGTATTAACTGACACAAAGTTCCTGTGGGGATTCACTTCTATTGATTTGTTATGCACAAAGACATAAATAAGACCTCTAAACAAATTTTAACCCATATTCATGATCAGGATTTCTTCAGGTCCTTCAAAAGTCTGAGTTTAGAGTTCAATCATCTGAATTTTACGCCTAAAATCACTTTAACATGATTTGTACGGGTCTTAAAATAGATTGGATTATGAACTTTTAGTTACTTTTATAAAGTTGCTTTAACTTCACTGTCATTTTTAAGATATATTTAAGGGGGGGGGGGGGGGGGAGTGTATTGATCACATTGCAACAAAACTATAAAACAAAACTAAGATGGAATCAATAACCACTAATGCAAAGTGCAGCCGGTCACAATTTATCCGAACAGACCAGCTACTGTGACACTTTGTGGTGGAGTAATAAGCTGAATATTGATATTTAACGTGAATAAGGTGATTTACTGTAGCGTGCAGACGTCTTAGGCCTCCTCTAGGCTTTTGCTGTTTCTTCAGGGTTGAAATGAGCATACATATTTATACTCTTTTCTTCAAATACAACAAGAAAATACAGAAAATATGTGCACAGCCTTAAAAAACACACACACACACAAAAAAAAAACCCTGAACTAAATGTGTTGTTAAAGTTAAAGTCACTATTTAGTGTGACTCCTGACCCCATGATGAGAAGCAGCACAAACAATTAGAACAGGGCTGTCAAACTCTTTTTAGTTCAGGGACCACATTCAGCTAAATTTAATCTGAAGTGGGCCAAAACAGTAAAATAATAACATAATAATATAGAAATAATGTCAACTCCAAACTTTTCTCTATATTTTACAGGGGAAAAAGTAAAATTAAACAATGAAAATGTTTACATCTACAAACTATCCTTTCAAACAATGTGAAAAACTTGAACAAACTGAAAGGAAAAAGTGTAATTTTTTTTTTTTTTTTACTTTTTTTTATTTTATACATCAGCAGCAAATTAGTTTATCAAAACATTTAAGAAGCAATGTGTAGTTCTCCACTATGTGGACATTTAGCTGCCATGCAGTTTTTTTTTCATAATACATACAAAAGTGTAAAAAAACAAAAACAAAAAAACCAAAACAAATAAACAAAAAAACCAAAAAAATATAAATGGGTGCTTACGGTTTCAGTATTTCTAACATATAAAAAAAACAAACAAACAAACAAACAAACAAAAAAAAAAACAATCATAGCATTACTATACTTCTGGGTTCTTCAAACATCACACATATTCATGCAGAAAAACACAAAACGAAGAAAAAACACAGGGAGATTACAAAAAAAACAAAAAAAAAGGGACACCTTTAGAGGAATAACAGAAATTCTGGATGGCTAAAGGATACAAACTTGATCCATTTGTCACAAATACGATAAAATGTATCCCTCTGAATTCAAAAACAAAAAACCAAACAAAACAAAAAGCCAGACATACCCACACGCACCCCCCCCCCCCCCCCAAAAAAAAAAGGGGGGGGGGGGCATTAATCACAAGACAAAGAAGGAAGTGATTCAAAAAAAGTTAAGAAGGGCTGCCATTTATTATAGAACTTAAAATGGATGTAATTTTAACAATATTCTGTTTATAGTTTATCATTTCGACATGTTCATGATAACTTACAAATCCCAGTGGATCTACAAATACACAAAACATTTAGTATCAGGCAGAATGTTGTTAAAATTGCACTTACTTTTCTTAAGACATTTCAGGTTTGTCACATTTGTTCAGATTATTCACATTTTTTGTGAAATTATACTTTGTTTTAGTGTAAATACATGAAAATATTTACATTTACAAAGAGAAAAATGTGGAGTTGTGAGTATTTATAGATTATTATGATCGTATTTGACTGGTCTGACCCACTGGAGATTGAAATGGTCTGAACTAGTGGAACCTGAACTAAAATGATTGTTCATTTCTTAATATCTATTTATGCATTTCTCAAATTCATCCCTAGGGCCGGACTGGACCCTTTGGCGGGCTGGATTTGGCCCCCGGGCCGCATGTTTGACACCTGTGAATTACAAACATTTAATATGTGTTGAATGAAACCTGGTGTAAAACATTACAAAATTAATGCAATAAATTTCATATTGTCTGAACAAAAGGGTTAAAAGCATGTTAAATGCAAAGGGAGGTCACACTAAATACGACCACTTTGGTTTATAGAAGCTGTTTTTTCCACGAAACTTTTGTTTTTATGGATGTAAATACTTGACATATTATCCATACAGAGACTGACATATACATACATATGTGTGGACATTAGAACTTTACTTAAAAACCAACAAACATAATGTTAGACTAAGACTTTTGCACATTACTGTATATTGTATAGCATATACTCAATAATATATGGAAATTATTGAGTCAAATAATGTACTGTCAGTTCTGGATTGTCATGATATTATTATGCAGCATGTGTGACTGTTTTTATTCTAGATAAAATCCCAAGTAGTATTTTTTGCAATAATAATAATAATAATACGTGGTTCCAGGCACAACAAACCCCGCCCCTCGCACATATTGTGGCTTATTTTGGCATCGATCCAGCTGATGTCATCATGTCTATGCATGTGGTGATGTCATCATATCAGTTGCTTCTATATATGTACCAAGTTTGAAGTAAATTGGAAAAAAAAAAAAAAAGAAGATGTTTTTATAGACATTTGAAATTCTTCCCATTATAAATAAATGGGAGGAAAAAAAGATTTTAAAAAATTCATAAAAAATTTGAACTTTGACCTGTTTCCCAAAATGTAACCGCATCTATTCTGGGTCACTGGAAATCTATAAACCCAATTTGGTATGAATTCAACTAATAGTTTTGCTGCTATAGACATTTGAAATTTCACCCCATTATAAGTAAATGGGGGGAAAAAAATTAAAAATTCATTTAAAACAATTCAAACTTTGACCTACTGTTCCCAAAATGTAATCAGATCTATTCTGGGTCACTGGAAATCTATAAACTCAATTTTATATGAATGCAATCAATAGTTGCTGCTAGTGTTAACAAACAAAGAAACAAAACAAAACAAAACAAAAACAACACCCCTCGCCTAAAATGCCCCAAAGTGTCTGATGTCAACCCAGAAATGTGTGTTTTTACTGCTGTTCATATGTCACATATATCCAGATAGGATCTAAATACACAGACTAAGAAGTGCGTATGTGTGGTCATTAGAACTTTACTAAACCAACTAACTTAATGGTGGCCTGGGTTTGGTTCATTTATAGATTTGGGACTTTTTGTCATGGGAACAGATACAGAAATACTGACCTTAGCTTGTAGAATCCAGTTAGTTTTGTGGTGTTTGTGTGTTTTGCACATATTTGTTGGCATATTTCCTGCATTTTCATGCTGCTAAATAAAGAGAATAAATATGTGTGAATAAATATTTATGCTACTTCCAACCCTTGAAAACCAACAAAGCTAAAGAGGATGAAGACTTCTGCGCAGTATGTACATTGTTCTACAACCCTGGTTTCATAGAAATTATATTCTTATCCTTCTAAATCAGGGGTCTCAAACATGCGGCCCGGGGGCCAAATGCGGCCTGCCAAAGGTTCCAATGCGGCCCATGGGATGAATTTGCAAAGTGCAAAAATTCCACACTCAAGGCTATGGAACTCATTTTAGTTCAGGTTCCACATACAGACCAATATGATCTACAGTAAAATAATAACAGCCTAACAACCTACAAAAAATAATGACTCCATATTTTCTTCTTGATTTGATGTGGAAAAAAATTATATTGCACTATTCCTATAAATAATGACAACTTCAAATTTTTGTCTGTTTTAGTGCAAAAAACTAATATTAAATTATGAAAATATTTACAATTACAAACTATCCTGTAACGATAAAATGTGAATAACCTGAACAAATATGAACAACCTGAAACGTCTAAAGAAAATTAAGCACAATTTTAACAATTTTCTGCCTGTTACTAAGTGTTTAGTGTCTTTGTAGATCCGATCCATGATGCACATGTAGAAATGAAAAGTTAAAATTGCACTTATTTTTCTTAAGAAATTTCTGTTTTTCAGGTTATTCACATCTTTTTTGTTTGAATAGTTTATAAATATAAGTATTTTCATAATTTAATGGGGTTTTTTTGCACTAAAACACAGACAAAAATTTGCAGTTGTCATTATTTATAGGTTATTATGCTATTATTTTACTGGTCCGGCCCACTGGAGATCAAATCAGGCTGAATGTGGCCCCCAAAAGAAAATGACTTTGAGACCCCTGTTCTAAATGGTTGTATATGGTCTGTTTTGTTTCCTACATTACATTTCATTACCTCTGCCAGGAGGTCTTGTGATCGCTTTGCTTTATGCGTGTGCGTGAGTTCTTGTTTGTTTGTTTGTTAGCAAGATAACTCAAAAAGTTATGGACGGATTTTCAGGAAATGTTGATACTGGCACAAGGAAGAAATGATTAAATTTTAGTGGTGATCAGGGGTGGGGGGGCATGGGGGCCCACTGATCTGCCTTGGCGGAGGTCTGCGCTCTCCGAGTGCTTTTCTTGTCCAAGTTGCTTTTGATAAAAGCCATTTAGTTTGACGAATTGCTGTTTTTGTGGTGTTTTTTTTTTTACATTTAGTTGATGATTGTTTTTTTGTTTTTTTTTATGATTTTTTTTTCTCTGAAAAAGCCACTTTGTTCAGTTTTCTCTTCTGATATATAGACATCTATATGATCCTTAACCTCCTGAGACCCAGGAAATGTCATGAAAGTACAAGTTTTGACTTTTTAAAATTAAATAATTGCCTATATTGGAAACATCATGACATGCAACAGTTGTTGTTTTTTTCAGATTTTTTAATTTTTCAGAATTTTATGGAATGTCTTTTGTGGTGGACAGTTGTTTGTTTGTTTTTTTTGGTTTTTTTTGGTTTGTTTTGTTGTTGTTGTTGTTGTTTTTTTATAAAGCTGTGAAACTTGTCTGCAAACATGAACAGAAAATCCATAGCTGGGTCTTAGGAAGTTAATTAAGAATCACAAAATGAAGATGATTTTCATTGAAAAGGGCAAAAATCTGAGAAATTTATTGTAACTAGAAGCACTCGGAGACCTCTGCCAAGGCAGATCAGTGGGCCCCCGTGGCCACCCAACCCCCCCACCACCCCCGATCACCACCAAAATTCTATCATTTGTTCCTTGTGCCAGTATCAACATTTCCTGAAATTTTCATCCAAATCCATCAGTAACTTTTTAAGTTATCTTGCACACAGACAGACAAACAGACAAACCAACGCTAACAAAAACATAACCTCCTTGGTGGAGGTAATAAATGGTGATAAATCCCATAGCAATGGTTAGATGTAGAGAAAAATTCACTTGGAAGTCACTGCAAAAACAGATCTAGGTCTTTCAGGGTTAAACCAGACTAATAATAGTTGAAAATAATGAGACATAATGTACTTTGAAACCTAATATCCGGAAATTAAATGGTCCTCTGTTCATCCTACACCACCAGTTGCCTTCACACAAGTGCTCGGCAGACTTCCCTACGGTGGCACGTTTCCAACAACAACACAAACGTATTGATTTTCTGATCCTTCACAAGTCCTGACCTTGGACTGGACTCATTGTGGCTTGTTCACTCCATTTCCACCTACCGCTAACTGCAGTTCACTAAATGACACAAGCGTATCTTCTAGCCTGAACACGTCGCACTTTAAGGGTTCTGCTCTATCAATTATGTAGAACCACAGCAGGAGGTCCGGAATAACGGGCTGATCTGTTTCTCTTCCTCCATGAATGTTAATTGTGTCGCTGCATGCAAAAGTAATTTCCTATTCTCCCATACATACTGGATGTTTGATAAATGTAACCCGAATGTGGGGGCCGTCAGTAGCGGTTGTCACTTGCAGCGACCTGAAGAAAAGCCTCGCAATGTAATAAATAATGTAGAAGGCGTTCATCATATCTTAGGTATTTCAGGTTTTGTGCTTTTTATTGCATTTTTGAAGCAGTGACACAAAAATGGCTCTGCAGTTGATAATCCCAGCACTGTGCTTCAGCCTCGACAAATAATTCATGCAAACATCTGTTCTCTGCAGCTGAGAGTTGCTCCGTACACCAGAGACTGTTCCCCTGAATGCGGTATTGCTGTTAGAAAGATAAAAGATTTACTTTGCTTTAGTTTAAAGACCACTGTCCCTCCAGGTAAGGTGTTCACAGAAGTGCACAGTTCAACCTGAGCTATGAAGCACCTGTGTTGTTTTATTAAATAACAACAGATCAATGAAACTGATGGAGCATGAAAAGGAGACGGTTAAGCATCAAAACATAACTGTCATTTCTGGAGCAGCAAGAAAATGATGTCGAAAAACCCTACCAAGATTTGGCTTATTACCGTAACACTCAAATGTAGCTCGGATATTACAATATATCTGTTGAAGGTGACAAAGGCTACCTTCAGACTTAATGTACAATTTGGATTTTTTTTGGTGAAAAATCTGATTTTTTTGAGTGTTCGTTCATATTACACATTAAATGCGACTTCTGCCAGTTTTGAGTATGAACTGAATGCGACCCTGAAGTGACAAAAGAGGTCCTGACGCAAACGTGACCACGCAGACATGCACTGTATTTTCAGAAGTAACACTCCTGGAGCTCTTCTATCTTATCTTATCTTATCTTATCTTATCTTATCTTATCTTATCCCAGCCTAGCCTAGTCTAGCCTAGCCTCGCCTATAATGATAATAATAATAATAATAATAATAATAATAATAATACATTTTATTTGTATAGCGCTTTTCTCAGACACTTTACATGCAGCAGATAAAAACAGATACCAGACATATTAAAAACAGATTAAAACAGCCTATCCTAACCTAGCCGAGCCTAGACTATAATAATAATAATAATAATAATAATAATAATAATAATAATAATAATAATAATAATAATAATACATTTTATTTGTATAGCGCTTTTCATAGAACTCAGACACTTTACATGCAGCAGATAAAAACAGAAACCAGACATATTAAAAACAGAATAAAACAGCCTAGCCTAGAATAGTAGTAGTAGTAGTAGTAGTAGTAATAATAATAATAATAATAATAATAATAATAATAATAACAATAATAGTAATAGTAATTTAATAGTAGTAGTAATAATAATAATAATAATAATAATAATAATAGTAATAGTAATAGTAATTTAATAGTAATAATAATAATAATAATAATAATAATAATAATACATTTTATTTGTATAGTGCTTTTCATAGAACTCAGACACTTTACATGCAGCAGATAAAAATAGAAACCAGACATGTTAAAAACAGATTAAAAGCAGCCTATCCTGTTTTATCTTATCTTATCTTATCTTATCTTATCTTAAGCTAAGTTATCTTATTTCAGTGACGTAAAGGTCAGATAAATGCGACCTGGCCGTTCAGACTGGAGTCTCATTGCAAAATATCAGATACGTATCAGATTCAGGACCACATATAAAAGTGGCCTGGGTCGGATTTGAAAAAATCAGATTTGTGCTGTTCAAAGCGTCTTTAACAGATCGGATACAGGTCACATATAGGCAAAAAAATCGGATTTGGGCCACATTTACCTGCAGTCTGAAGGTAGCCTTTGATTGGGTCAAAGGTCATGCACAAACAAAAACAGACAGAAGTAGAAAATTGGTGTTTATGATAATCTTATCCATAAATTGTTCAATTTTTTTGCCTTTTCTTCAGTGGTTTTACTTTATTGTGTGTTTTAGGGTCAAAACAGGGTGGAAAAACAGAAAAAGACAAAGAGAGGAAAGGCACTCAGAAAGTACATCAGTAAGAGATTTTATGATGTTGAGCATGAACTGTGAACTGGAACACACCGAACAACAAGTATTTGGATTTTGGCCCAGTAGGTTTGGTTTTGGGGCTCTTTTTTTTTTTTCTAAATCAGTCCAGCTGCTTTTTGACACCTAGATGAACTCCAAAAAGTAGTTACTAAGTAAAGTCAAAACTCTGCCCTATATCATCCCAGAAGTGTGTGTTTTTACTGCTGTTCATACGTCGCATATATCCAGATTGGATCTAAATACACAGACTGAAAAATGCATATGTGTGGTCATTAGAACTTTACTAACCATACATAAAACCAAAAAAACATAAAAGCACATTATTCTTTTATCTGTTTATTTCTTTGTATTTTATGGATTATCTGTTTTATCTTGTTGTGCAGTGTCCTTGGGTGTCTTGAAAGGCAATTATGAATAAAATTTATTATTATTATTATTATTATTATTATTAAAAGAAAAATGGGAAAAAGAAGGAAAATTTTCTTTACAATTAGAAATGTGGGAAAAACTAAATAAGCAACAATGGAAAAGCACTTCAGCACTGTCCTGGAGAGAGTTCGGTTGGAAAAATTTAACAAGATTCCTTAAAACATCTGCTCAGAACCATTTTCTGAACAAAAAACACCTCATGCTGGCTATCCTGTGGGGATAAGAAGGGAAACCATTATCACGTATTCTGGCAATGCCCTATACTCCCGACCTACTGGAAGCAAATCAAAGAAACTATGGAAAAGATGTTTAACGTACAAATCCCATTCAAATGTGAAACTATATTTGGGCTTGAGACCAGATATTCTGGGATCATCTCACAAATATATTTTAACCCTTTCATACATACTGGTCACTACAGTAGACAGCTATTCTACAGCTGTTCTCTTGTATATTCATGGATTTTGTTGTTCTTTTCGTTGTTGTTGTTTTTTTAGACACTCCATATCTTTTCTGACATGAATTGGTAACATTATGTAGATCTCTCCTGAGCATAAACCCCCAGAATCACAAGCCTTCCCCATAGTTTTCACACAATTTATCAGTAAATACGTGTTTCTGTGTGTCAAAAATTAAACATGTGGTGTCCAGCTAAATGGACATTTTTGCAACTTCATGAAAAATAGGTTAATAAGATTTTTTTTTTTTTTCATTATTATTATTATTTTTAATGTATCTTTTAAATTTTTTTCAAAATTATTTTTATTTTATTTTTTTATTTTTCAGAAGAAAATTTTCAATCGCATTGTTTTTTTCATGCCTAAAGAGGAATAAAAACACTCAGGAAAAAAAGTTTGATTAAGGTTCTCATAATTCGTGCATGAAAGGGTTAATGTCCTATTGTTAGCAAGTAAGAAAGCACTCACCAGGAGATGGATGTCTACTGAAGCTCCTACACTTGAAAATTGGATAGCCGTGATCCACAAAATTTTTGTGATGGAAAAACTCACATTTTCTTTACAACTTGAACAAGAGAAATTAAAAAATTGTTGGGTGCCGTGGATTACATATGTAACCTTAGCAAACCTGACTTTGACCGAACATGGAAGATGGTACTAACTCTCCCCTCAAGGGTATTTTTTTTTTTATTTTGTTTATGTGTTTTCTTTTTCTGCGCTACTCTTGTGTTTGTAGTTGCTTTTTGTACTTGAATATCCCAATACTAAATGTAAATGTGCACTCTTAGGCTCTTTTTTTTATTATGACTATGAATTATGCCTTGTGTATACATATAAATGTACTTATGCATCCCCCCCTTTTTTTTTCTCTTGTCTTGTTTCCTGAAAGTGTAGTTGGCTAAATGTACAGGCTTGTTAATATCATTTTTACTATCCTTTTTTTTTTTTATTTTTTTTTTTTTATCTTTTTACATATTTATTTAATTTACTTATTCTGCCCTTTTTTTCCTCTCTCTCTCTCTCTCTCTCTCTCTCTCTCTCTCTCTCTCTCTCTCTCCTCCTTTTAATGATCATTATTGATATCCTTTTTTCTTCTTTAACAAAAAGAGAACAGTGTATTTTGTGTAATTGATGTCATGTATAATATCTTATAAGACTGTTCTGAATAAACATTTGAATAAAAAAAAAAAAAAAAAAAGAAAAAAAATATTAAACCAACAAACTTAAAGATGGCCTAGGTTTGATTCATTTATGGATTTGGGGCTTTTTTTGTCATGGGAATAGATAGAGAAATATATACAGAAAACTGATACAGAGAAAAAAAAAAGTGCTATTGGTATTACTTCTTATAGTGTCTGATCCTAATTTCAAGGTTGCTGCTGTTGAGTTTGCGAATAGTTAACAGTGCAAATTTATGTTGCGAGTTTGCCAAACTCATTCCAAAAACACTACATGAAAATAATAAAGATGTTAATTCTGTAAAAAAAAAAAAAAAAAAAAAAAAAAACATGACTGCTTTCCTTTTATTAATGCTTGCAGAACTTGACCTTTTACTACTTTTGTTAATTTCTCTCAAGTGGGAAGATTTAAACAAGACCGACGCAGAGTGGGTGAGTGTTCGCAGCTCTGTGAACATGTACCGTCTCTGAAACACAGTAAGACCGGGATCCCTGAAGTCTTTAAGGGTTTTTTTTCTGGGAGTAATGGATATGCGGAATGACTGTCCAGCCAGTATACGTACAGATATTTTCCTTTTCCAGGGGTCAAAGTCCTCTCAGGCCAAAACGAGTAATTTCACTAAACTTTTTAGTGGTTGATACGGAGGTAAATTATGCAGGAAATGTCCTCCGTCCTAGGATGGAGCTTTAGTGGAAGAACTGGAATGAGATTTGTGCTGAACCCCCCTCCAGAACATTCCAGTCTTGTGCCAAAACACTGTTGAGACACGCTTGTGCCAGCGCAACTAAACTTTTACGCTAAAGTTCACACCAAAGTCAACAAGCCTCAAGTGTGAGTTATCTCTGCATCGTCTCCCAACGTTTGTCACATAGTCAGCATGGGGAAGGTTACTTTAATGAAATGTAGAAAAATAACACACTAGATTTGATCAGTTGTCCACGAAAAGTTGTAAACTCTGCAGAAGAAAGTTAAATATCCTAAGAACTAACACTCCATAGTAATATTAAAGTCCTTTTATGAGTTAAATTGTTCAGTTTATTGTCTGACAATAAGAAAATCACCAGTAATTTATTTAAAATTTTAATTTAAACTACATGGACAAAAACATTGGGACACATCATGGCTACGTGATGTTCATGAGATGTCTTGTTCATTCTGATTTGAGATATAAACATCAATATTAGAGGTACAACATTAAAAATTACAGTCATGGATAAAAACAAAACAAACAAAGAAATCAACGTTGAGAGAAATTAAGTAAAAAACGTCTCTGAGACATTTTGAAAGCAAAGGTAACAATTTAAATAAAACTAACCAATGCAATGTAATAGCAATTTTCTACCACAACTAACCATCTACTTTCTTCACATCTCCCTTAAACATTAAGGAAATGTTGATGTTTATAAACTATATGGACAAAAATATTGGGACACATCATGGGTACAGTTTGTAAGATGTCCTGCTCATGCTGATTTGAGATATAAGCATTAATATTAGAGGGGGAACATTTAAAATCATTGTTATGGATAATAAAAAAAGGAAATGTTGAGAGAAATGAAGTAAAAACGATCTCTGAGGCATTTAACCAATGCAATGCAATGATATTTATCACAATATAAAACTATATTATGACATTTGTCATTATTGTTTTGTGTCCCAGACCACCATTAGAAAAGAAACACTTGAATTCAGCGTGTCCCAATACTTTTGTCCATATGGTGTTTATCAGATATATACACATTGCTCGGCCAAAAGAAAAAGTCGCACACGCAATATTTCACTGCACAACCTTTGATTTTGATTAAAGGAGACATTCACTGGATTTAACTAAGTAAATAGTTCAGATCCTTACATGGGTAAGTACAGCAGTGGTTAATAATGTTTCAGCTGTAACAGGTTATTTAACTGTAACTGCACTGCAAAAAAGGGTGTCTAAAAACAAGATAAAAACAAGTAAATCTGAAAACAAGTAAAATGTCTGTCCATGCAGTAAGATAATATCACTTGACAAGATTTCTTGAATTAATGCCATGTTTTCACTGCATGGTACCGGCTCGACTCGACTCGGCTCGGCCTTTTTGCGTTTCCGTTACAAAAAAAGGACCTGGAATCTGGTATCTGGTGCTGGTTTTTTGGTATCACCTCCGCTGAGGTTCCAAGCGATACTAAACCATGAGGTATAACACTGCAGACCACTGACTGGTCAGACAGTTGTCTCTGTGACCCTCCATTTTACAAAAAACAGATGCGGAAGTTGACAGTAAATGTAGCGGTACATTAATCCTCATGATAACAGCCCAAAACTACACCATGGTCGGTCCAGGAGATGCAGTCTTTGGTGGCCGACGTAAAACTTCAGACAAGACAACGTGCAACGAGCAAGTTTATCAACAACTGTCTGAACAGACGACATGGAAATAACGCGTCACATCGCTATGATGTCCAGGTACTGTAAAGTCAGTAGTATCCTGTAATGGAGACGGTCTCCAGGAATAGCGAGTCGAACCGAGCTGAGCGGAATAAGATTGCTAAATCTAGAAATAAGCATGTCTACAGATGTACGAACACTTAAAATAAGAAATTAACTCTTAGAACAAGATAAATGATCTAACACTTCTAAATCTAAGTTGTTTCTCTTGGTAAGTGTAATACAGTAAGGGCTCCTTTACACAGCACAGAGATGGTTGGGTGACCATTGAGCGATCAAAAATTGGCCCTATCTTTCGACGATTTAAGCTTTGAAAAATCTGTTTCTGTGTAAATGTTTGGGAGGTCCTTGTGTGCTCGTCGTGCCTTTGACCCCCTACTTTCAACTATCTGGTCAGTTGGATCAGGCAGGGGGGGTCATCGAGATAGTCATACCCATTCCCTCATTGATCTCTCAACCATCTCTACCTTCGGGATGAAAAAATTTGGCGTTCATTGAAAGATTGCTGAGAGATCATTGAGAGATCTATGAGATCATTGAGGGCTCCTTGAGTATTTGTTGAGAAATTGCTTCCCTTAGCCATTGTTGAGAGATCATTTTGGACTGAGTCAAAATTTTGAGGACATCTTGGCGACTGTGGAGATCACTGGAAGATTATTGCGAGATCTTGGTGATCGCTGGGTGCTCATTGAAAGATCGTTGAGAGATCTGGCCATTTTTTCATCAGTCAACGATCTCTCAATGATCGCCACCCCTGTGTAAAGGGGGTTTAAGTAGCCTCTCATGTCTTTAATGTAAAAAAGATTGGACGATGTCAGGATTAATCAGGGTTATCAGGCTTGTGACAACGGTTCAGGGAGAATGCGACCTCATTTTCACACATAGATTAGCCTCCATAAAGTCCAGACTCTAATTTGGGATGTGATGAAGACTTGATGCAGCGGTCTGATTCTCCATCATCAATAATGAAAAATGAATGCAACTATGGATGGAAAAAGTATTATGAGCCTTATTGTGACACTACATAACCAGTATGTGGCAAAAAGAGATGTGACAGCAAATGTCTCCTGTAATCAAAACCAAAGGTGGTGCAGGGAAATATTGCATGTACAACTTTTTTTTGGCGTTGATAGCAAAGTATATAACACTGTGTTTAATTTCACTCATCTCTCAGTAACTATCTATAGCTGTATCCTCAGTCTGCCTTGCCCTCAGATTACTCTGAACCCCTGCACTGTGGATTTGGTGTGGATTTAGTAAATATCCAAGGTCATCTGTGTGAAAGATGGCACTCAGCTGGCTGCCGGGGAAAGATGTAACAGCCAGAGGTCGTCTCGTAAAAGTGGCAGATCCCATGCTGTAAAGACACCCCGCTTATTTCTTATTTTTGTTCCTACATGTTTCTTTTGGTAAGTTTTTTTTTTTTTTTTTTTTATTTGTTATGTCTTCTACTTATGATGTTTACTGTTATAAATATTTCACAGTCACACGATTTCAAATGTCTTGCACCAGCTATCCCCCAGAGAGATCCGACAGAAAACACTTCACTTTAGGGAAAAATAATAAAACAGAAATGCAAAAATCAATATTTGCTTTGATTATGTTCCATTGGATGTCCATGAGTATAGCCGTGGGGATTTGGTTTTATCATTCTGAATTTTTTATGCTCAGTTGACAGTCTGGTCAGTTCCCTCTAAAGTCTGCTTCTTATTATTTTTATTGAACTCTATCGGTCGCCAGTTGCGGCAAGATTGGCCTGATTGATTGATCTCTATGCAGCTTGAAGTGATGTCGACCGAGGCCTAAGGCTGGTGTGTTAAAGCATTCTATTGAGACGAGCTTGAATATAAATCTCAGCCTTTTCACTGATGTTTAGAATTCTTGTCGAAGAAAACATCAGGTCCCTTGGATATCTCTATAACTGATTGGATATCAATGAAAAACACAAACACACCAAAAAAATGTAAATACTGAACATATCTACGTCGATTTTCTTCGAATCATAGCAATCCAAACTGAGTTAAAAGCTAAAATAAGCCACTAATAGTAACCTTATGGGCTCATTTATGCTCAGCATTAAATATGGATATGGACAGAGCCTTCTGTCTGCACTATGATTCCATTTCATAAATATTTCTGCATGTATTCTCAAAGCTGAGTAACTCCGATCGGAATCACAGGAGCAGTGAAGTCAATAGTTGAGAAACCAGTGGGATCATTGGTGGGACATAATGAAGAAATAGAACTATGTCTATGACCTCACAGACCTCTGCTATTAAGAACTCTATATCTGCTTTTCATCTTTGTAAAATATACATGTTCAGTGTTTCTACCATATTTATTCAGCATGTGTCCGAGAATACAACTTTCCTATCATATTTGTACGTAACTGGCATCGGCTTCTGGGATATAAATGTGTCAGTGAATATAAATGCATTACCTTTGTTTTTATTAGGATATATAAGAAATATTTTTTAATGAAATACATATTCATTTTGTCCCAAAAGTCAATCATGGGCTAACAAGCTAACATTAGGTAGCAAGCTAATGCTAATTCAGCACTTCAGGCAGACTAATGGGAAATTCCAACAATAAGCAGGTTATTTTATGACATAAAAGATTCAGGGCTTTAAGGAAATCATCCATGGCTCCAACTTTTATTATTTCGATATTTTACTGATTATGTCTGTACTAATACAAGGAGAAACTTTTCATTGTATGTGCCTTATGCACTGTATGACAATAAAGTTATAACAAATGTAGCTAACCCTCTGTGTAATTATTATCGTATGCAAGAGACTCTATGAAAAAAACATGCATTTATGTAACAGAAAATAATTGTCATTTTTGTCAGAATTAGTAATAAAACATAAGCCTAATGCCATATGCCTAAATATTAGGCATATTTTAGATCTTAGGTTTTGCTGAATTGTTGAATTTTTGGGGGTTATAAGATCTATCTATCTATCTATCTATCTAGAAAATATTTTATTTTGAAATATGAGTAAGAGGATGTAGAATTCTTGTACATACATAGAACAAATCAGGTTTCAGGTAGTGACAATCACAACCTCCTCAACCATGAAGTTTGTTGTTTTACGACAGTTGTCAAGTACTTTTACCTCTTGGCTGCCCTCTAGTGGATGTACTGCATCATTCGAGTTAATGAATTCTGTTGCCAGTGACAGTTTTGGATGTCTTTATCTGTAAATGGAGCGTAAATGAGCCTTAAGTCGGATATTTTGGGCTGTCCCAGAAAAAAAAGATGGCAAAACATGGTGATATATTTGTCTTTGGATTAAAAAAGCAGTGGTCCTACATGACACTGTAAGGGAGATTGTCCTGGATTTGATACCAAAAATAACAAGGGAGCAATTTCTGACACTGCTAGAAATTTAGGATGGTCATTTCACAGTGACTCTGCTATAACCTGCATCTACTCGACAGTCAACAGAAGTTCAATATTTAATCACCCAATGATGAATGTGATATGTAAGTCTATGTAAGTAAAAGAACTAGCAGCAAACTTTTTGTCCACAACTATAGTGGCAGATACACCTTGAACACTAATCTATATTATGAAAGCCAAGTTGCCTCTGTGTGCGGGTATGTGTGTCCGGGGATTCACACAAAATCCGGAAAGTGCTGACTGCTGCAGTTTGGCGTAGTTATTGATTTTTGTTCAAGGAAGACAGTAGCGAAAACGGCAAAATGAAAGGACCAATATTTTGGGAGATATTAGTAATTTTAGAATACAATAGCCTTACAATCACGTTGCTATGGCCAGATAAATTTGGTGGTGACTAAATACACAACAGTATAAAAACTACCACATCTAGAACTCATGGATCCCCACACGTCAAAGCACTAGTTAAGTTTAATTCTTGGACGTTGACTTGCGTCGTAGCCTCAGATTCAGTAGGTTTTATCATCACACTGTGTGCATCAAGCCAAGTTTATTACATCCATATCACTTAGTAAAAAATGTATAAGACTGCAGAAATCACACAGTCTGTAGCAGAAATCACACAGTCTGTAGGAGTTACCATGTCCTATAGCTGACATTTTGGCCTTAGATGTGTTTATGAGCTCAGCAGAGACTCAGAGATCCATTTTCTTTTTATTATAAATGAAAAATTGAGCTTTATTGTAATTCAAGATGAAAGGGCGAAGACCAAGAACAGTGAAGATAAATGTTATGATGGTCTTTTCAGCTGTTGCACATGTTTTACAGTAACTGTGTTTCTTTATAATCATACATTCATATCTATATGTGGGACTGAATATGTCTACTATCACTGTAACCGACTGTGGACTAAACTACAGCACTGTCAGACATGCAGCCTTTTTATACAATTGATGCACAAACACAGCACATTTTTTAATATCGACATCTTTCTCCATGTTTCTATAACCTCAGTCAAGTGTTCTTTTAATCTCCTGTCCATGGAGTATCAGGGACAACTACCACAGCGTGAAATTGAAGCCAATGTGGAAGATTCAAGATTCTTTTACTGTCTTCAACATACGACATGTAGAACGAAATTCCAATCCACAGGATCGAAAGTGTAGCAAGGCAGACATTTCAAAAGAACCACACACATTTAACCTCCTAAGACCCAGCTATGGGTTTTCTGTCCACATTTGTGGACAAGAGTTTCACAACTTGATACAAAAAAAAAAGAAAAAAAAAAAAAGAAAAGAAAACTGTCCACCACAAAGGACATTCCATAAACATTTTAAAAACTGCATCTGAAAAAACTGTTGTATCCTGATGTTTCTATTATAGGCACTTATTTCATAAAAAACTAAAAAAGCTTGTACTTTGCTGACATTTCCTGGGTCTTAGGAGGTTAAAAAGACAAAAACACACATTTAAAAAAAAAAATATATATATTTTTTTAAAATAGAAAAACAACAAAAGCAGAGTGCAGATAGTAATAATTATAAATAAATGGGCATAGAGTGACATTGTAATTGTGATAAAACTGAATGAGTATTGTAAATGTAAATAAATGAAGTTTTAAAAAAATAAATAAATAAAAAGTATCTTAACCCTTCAGTATCCGGGTGCGCCTTTTAGGCACACTTTGCACTTCGTGTTAAAAAACTTCATATTATTTTTCACAATTTAATTAAGGTTAGAATTCAAAAGTTGTTCATTTTTGCATGATCTTTAAAATTCTGGCCACCAACTAAGATTTGCGCATTGTAAACAAAAGAAAGCATCTGTCTCCCAAGTGTGCCTAAAACACACTATTTCTTCCATTTGATATGTATAATTAGGGGTGACCTTGATTTACAAAAATAAAATCAAATTAGAGCAGAAAAATAAATCAATTTATAATATTTAAGTTTGATTTATAGGTGTACATTTTACGCACATTTGGTGACAGATGGTACTATGTTTGAACATTAGACCTAGCGCCAAAAATAATAATGCAAATTAACCAATTTTGGAGTTAATCATTGACATATGCCAGGCTGCAAAAATCAAATACTATGTGATCCACTTTTTATGTAGTATATTGAAAAAATTAAAAAAAAAAAAAAAATGTGTTTTTTGCATCCAAAAAATGGATTGTTTACATTACAAACACGGCATTCAAAGGGTTAAAAAATGTGACAGTTTTTGAGTCGTTGGTATTTTTATTTATGGCTCAAGTTAATGAAATAGAAAAAAGTGTAAAAGAATTAAAAACAAACTGTATGAATTTTTTTTTTTTTTTTGACATTATTCCACAAGTGTGCGAAAAAGGCACACTTGGTGCTTAGTAAGGTCCTTGCTGGACAGGATACTGGAGGGTTAAAGTGTAAAACCACTGACAGCTGCTTGATTATAAAACTACAAAAAAAAAAAAAAAAAAAGATCTAGATGACTCATTAAAAAAAAAAATCTCTTCAAACATGGAGTCAGTGCACCATTTTAAGAGGTCATTATAGTCTCAGTCACTTTTGACTTTAATATAAATGTTTTTTTAATTAATAAAATTTTAGGGCTAGTATATGAGTCAGCTTTGATTGATCTTTAGCATGTCTCATGTCTCATTTGCCTTCAGATTTGGTGAAACTGTGCCCTTTCCTGGTCCTTTTCATTGTCTTTTATTTTGAAATGCACTTCTCTTTAAACAGGAAGTCGGCCATCTTGTTTCTGGTTTGCAGCCACAGTTTTGTTGGAAGCCACACTGTCCATCTGCTACCATCCTTCTTTTTGATTAAGCCTTCAACTTCATCATCTGTAAGTATTGTTATGACACATACGACACACAAAAGGAGAACAATACAGTAGTAATACACTGCACTGTAAACAGAGTTCACAGTCTGTTCCATGAAGTTTTCCTTACACAGTAGCTTTGCCTCATTAGCTGAGTTAGCATTACTTCAGTATTGGTTTATATGGTTTTGCAGCTAACAGTCAACCCTTGCTAACTGTAACAATGGTTTATGTAATTTATAAACTATTTAGACATAGAGTTCTGGTGTAATTTCAGGGCGGTAGTGAGTCACTGGAGCCTGCTAGCATGTTGAAGGCTAAAACAGCTAAAACTAGTGGTACCAGGCACAACAAACCCCGCCCCTCGTACGTATAGAGGGTATGCACGTGACGTCGCCAATACCGGAAGTTACCGCGGTAACGCCCACTGATTGGCAGAAAGAGGGAGATGAGTAGCGGCTTTGGCTTGAATACTGCGAAAACTTTAGAACAATCTAAAAAGTGGGGAAGAGCTGTTGTGCCATTGATCGGACAAATAGGTTTAAAAAGCACTCGGAGCTATCGTTTACCGGCTAGCTAAAGCCAAAGACAGAAGAAGCAGATGGATCGCTGCAATTCATAGAAATAACTGGAATCCAGGCAACGAAACCTGGATTTGTGGTTGCCATTTTGTGTCAGGTAATGTTAATTTATGCTGTATTCTTGCATAAAATCATACCTTAAATTGCATATTGTTTTGGCTAACGTTACTTCTTAGTAAAGGTCTTAATGTTAGCATCTGTCATTTAGTTCTGTATTTGATAACTGAAACGTTTTTGTCTTCAATTGTGTGATTCTGAACCTTGTGCTCTACATAATTTGTAAACTAGCTTAAACTGAGGCTAACCTAGTTTTCCAAATAAGAGGGTACTCTAGCACAAAGCTGTTGTAGCTGTGTTGTATCAAGTATTTGATTTTAACAAAACTTAAATATCAAAAGTACAAGTAGATCATCCACTCACTTGGGTCAATACTAAGGGTTCAACTCCAGTAAATCAGTAGTGAACTGTGAGCACTACTGCTGGGCCTTTACCTTGGCAATCACCGCCAAGAAAATACGTCTGCACTGAAATAAAACCTCCAAAACAATAGTATGTTGAATTGAAAGCACTCACCAGCTGTAATCCTCTAATTAACGATGACGAGGATGTCAACAACTCTGTGTCTTTTGTATGCTTTCAGGCTTGGCATTGTGGATTTTCCCGGCGTTGAAATCAGGTTCATATAAATGTCAGGATACGTGATTTCCGGCCACATATCAATGTTCGTAGACCACTTCTTGTTTGGTAGGTTGTATGGATCCATGTCGAGTCCAGTTGTCTTTGATTTCATGTTTTATTCCACATTTTTCCCGGTTTTGCTGTCGTTACTGCTATGCTCCGCCATGTTGAGCCGGTTTGTTTTTGCCACTCAGTCTGACTTAGAGGGGCGTGGCCCAGGGGGGAAGTGACATATATGCATTCCCTCTATTGTAGCTTATTTTGGCATTGATCCAGTTGATGTCAGCATACCAATTCCCTCTATATACAGGGGGGGAAGCAAAATTTACAATATTTTGAGGCAGGGATTGAAAGACAGTGTATGACCAATTAGTTTATTGAAAGTCATGAGAATTTATTTGCCACAAGAAAATTAACATAATAGAAAATGTTTTTATTCTATGTGTCCTCCTTCTTTCTCAATAACTGCCTTCACACGCTTCCTGAAACTTGCGCAAGTGTTCCTCAAATATTCGGGTGACAACTTCTCCCATTCTTCTTTAATAGTATCTTCCAGACTTTCTCGTAATAGTTTGCTCATAGTCATTCTCTTCTTTCCATTATAAACAGTCTTTATGGACACTCCAACTATTTTTGAAATCTCCTTTGGTGTGACGAGTGCATTCAGCAAATCACACTCTTTGACGTTTGCTTTCCTGAGTACTCATATGGGCAAAAGTTTCTGAAAAGGTATGGATAATAGTGTTAGGTATGATTATGACATCAGTATGTGTTTGGTTTCGAAACAATTGACGTAGTGCCTGCTGAGAAAAAACAACTAAATGTTCATTGTAAATTTTGCTTCCCCACCCTGTATGTGCCAAGTTTGAAGTAAATAGAAACAAAATTAATGTTTTTATAGTCATTTTAAATTTCGCCCATTGTAAGTAAATGGGAGATGAACAAAATATTTTAAAAATCCAAAAAAATTTGAACTTTGACCTGCTTTTCCAGAAATGTAATGACATCTATTCTGAGTCACTGGCAATCTATAAACCCAGTTTGGTATGAATTCAACCACTATCCTTGCTGCTACAGGCATGTGAAATTTCTTCCATCAGCCTATACATAAATGGGGAAAAAAAAGATTTTAAAAATGCTTAAAAAATTTAAACTTTGACCTACTTTTTCCAAAATATGGTTTGCTCTTTAATGCAAACCATATAGAAAATATAGGTGATTTGTGGTTTTACTGTGGCTGTTTTCTGTCTAAAAATAGAGCTGAGCTAACAGAGCTATAGTGTAAACTACTGATCAGCTGATGCAACATGTGACGTTTTTATTAGGTGTAGAAAACTCGATGATACCATTATACAAATGTGTGTAAGCAATGTGATTCACATTGTACTCAGTAAGTGAGTAATTCATGGTTGTAGTTGCTCTGAGTATATTCTGCTACACAATGTCCCATTCTAGATAGTCTGGAGAACCAATACTCTGTGTAACCCCTTTAGCATTTAGCAAAAACCTGAAATAATATGGCATTTAATACAACGTTTCTCATTGGATGTGTTCTCAGGTTTTGCCCTCGATCACACTGGTTGCAGGGTATTGTCATCAATTGGTCGTCTGTCCGTCTGTTTGTCCATGTATGCAAAAACTTTGGCATACACCACTGGTTCCCAATGACGGGGGGCAACAGTCAGCAACAACGATAAGGTGAGGGGAGCTCGCTTTCACTTTCTCACAGCTTTATTGACACGTCCTCCACGTATAGGTCTGTTGTGTTACTTGTAGAGTTATGTATCGAGGTCCGGATTGAGGACAGATTTTGGGGGGGGGGGCACATCGTCTGTTCATCTGTATGTGCAAAAACTTTGGCATGGACTGAATGCTGAGGGTTTCAAGTGCGTGCACGTTGAGTTGTAATTTGGTGAGCTTCACTTACTATAATCCCACATTCCCCCACCAAAATTCAAACTCCATGTGTTTCCTTTGTACATTCTATGATGTAGACAAAAGTATTTGGACATGTTGAATTCATGTGTGTCTTTTCTAACAGGGGTCTGGGATACAAAACAGTAATGTCAAATGTCATAACATAGCTTTATTCTAGAATTGTATTGCATTAGTTAGTTTTGTTTACATTGTTATACATCTTTGCTTTCAAAATGTCTCAGGTGGTTTTTACTAAATTTCTCTCAAGATTGATAATTCTATTTTTTTTTTATCCATGACTATGATTTTAAATGTTCTACCTCTAAATTTCTAATATATTTCTGGGCTCTGACTGTAATAGCAATTTTTGACCACAACTAACCATCTACTTTCTTCACATCTCCCTTAAACATTAAAGAAATGTTGATGTTTATAAACTCTATGGACTAAAATATTGGGACACCTCATGGCTACAGTTTGTAAGATGTCCTGCTCATGCTGATTTGAGATATAAGCATCATTGTTAGAGGTGGAACATTTAAAACTAGAAGCACTCGGAGAGCGCAGACCTCCGCCAAGGCTGATCAGTGGCCCCCCCACCCCCGATCACCACCAAAATTTAATCATTTCTTCCTTATCCCATTTCCAACAAACCCTGAAAATTTCATCCAAATCTGTCCATAACTTTTTGAGTTATGTTGCACACTAACGGACAGACAAACAAACAGACAAACAAACAAACAAACCCTGGCAAAAACATAACCTCCTTGGCGGAGGTAATCATTGTCATGGATTATAAAAAAAAAATTGTTGAGAGAAATTAAGTAAAAACCATCTCTGAGACATTTAACCAATGCAATGCAACAATATTTAATCACAATATAAAACTATATTATGACATTTGTCATGATTGTTTTGTGTCCCAGACCCGTTAGAAAAGAAACACCTGAATTCAACGTGTCCCAATACTTTTGTCCATACAATGTTTATCAGGTATGTATGGTATAGGCTATAACACTCCTGGAGGATTCTAAACCATGTTGCCAGTGAACGCAATCCAGACAATTACCTGTGCAGTGAAAGGACATTAATAGTGTCTGTACTTTGTCGCTTTATGACAGGCTGGCAGTGATAACCAGGTATAAGCAGGCTCATATTGGCAGTAGATTAACTATACATGCTAATTGCCATACAGTAGGTATTTGTGTTGCACAGCGCCCACTTAGAAACCCGTGATAGACATTAAAGCTCCACATGAAATCCTCGCTGTCTACCGTCCAAATCCCAGTTGGAGTCGTATCTCTGCTCTCGCGCTCTCTCGACTATATTTCAAGCTAATTAATGTCAAATAGAGTAAAAACAATTAAGGATCCGTTTCAGAAAGTTGTTGATTTCTCTTTTCCGCTCCCTTCATTTCCTGTCTCATTGGAGGCGAGCAGACGAGCTTAATGACTGGTAAACATCCTCTGATTGGTCTGATTGTCTCTCAGGACTGCGAGCATTGCTACTGTAGTCTAGCGGCGGATAAAGAAGTGAGGAGGAATAGCTCAATGCTTATCATAACCAAAGAGAATAACATCTGTGCTGAAAAGAGCCAGACTGTAGTTTCCTCCACCCAAACTCACATTTAGGATGAAACGGCATTTTTAAGATTCCCAATTAGATGTGAGGCCGTGTTGTCGAGCACTGATGGAAACAAGACACCGTGTGTTATGTTGAGCCTCCAAATTATCACTTAAATATAAACCGGGTGCTTGCTCTTTATCCAAATAAAAATTACGGACTTTTTACAGACTTTTTGAAAAATTCTATTTTCCCCTTGACTTTATGTAGTTTTATAATTGCATGCCTACTTTTTTGGTTGAGATTGTACCTATTGTGTGTAGTAGAAAACTTCATTTTAACCCATAAAGACAGTGTTACTTAGAAGTGATCGATATGGCCGATATATTGATTTGTTTCAATATCGGCCTTAATTTTTTTTTGAAAGCTGATATTTGATCAGCAGTAAAAATGTTATAAGATATTTGATCAGGCACCTGTGTAGGCAGCACTTGAAGTTCACTAAATGTTAAAAGAGTAATATGTGTACGTGTATTAATAATTTCATTTATATTGCTGCATAAAAATCTTAATTATCTTAGTGTTTCAGTTGTATTTTACAGTCAATGTGCTTAAAAAAAAAAAAAAATCTGCCTTAAATATCAGCCTCAAAAATAGATTTCGGCCATCGTCTGACCAAATTTTTAAACATCTGCATCGGCCTTAGAAAAACCCATATCAGTTGACCTCTAGTGTTACTTTTGTGGCAGTTCTCAAAAAAGTTTTTCTTAAATGATTTATCACTATTTTTTATATAGTTATCCTAGGTATTGTGTGTTTTTTCAATAAAAAATCATGTATTTTCTTGTATTTAATTTACTCATCATATAGATGTTCATAAAAACTTAGATTAAAGTTGCTTATTATATCAGAAACGGAGAAAACTGAAGAAAAAATGACTTTTTCAGCAAAGATATCAATAACTGAAGATAATAACAAGCGTCTCCATCCACTGTCATTGATCCAACTCCATGGGTTTTACTGGTGAATCAGTGTTGTAGAAGATGACGGTGTTTCCACGGTAACTACGGAGCCTCTGAACTTCCAAATGGATCATATCTGATGACCAGGAAAAGATGGCAAACTGCATTTTACACCAATAATTTATTGATAGGATTAAGAGTTCAGAAGTTATTAAATATTTTAGATCGGTAGTTGCTGTGTGGGTCTTTATCGGTAAAAAATTGTATGAATGAATACATCATTCACAGTGAATTATGTTGTACTGACAGATACGTTTTTAGAACATATGAACATCACAAAAGTGCATGGGTATCACACAAACAAGTTTCACTAGAATCATTCCAGTATCGACCAGTTAATGAAATCATATCCAGTCTTTTATATGCTTTCCTTGTGTATTTCTTATTTTACAAGATGATGTCCCTTTGAGCATACTCTAAAACTTGAACATGAGAGAAATTTTTTCCATACTTTCACACAAAATTCCAGACTTTTCAAGGTCCGGAAAACTGCCTTCCAAAACTCCATACTTTTTAAGACTTTCAGGACCTGCGCAAGTACCCTTGAACCTGCAAAAATTGTTACGTAAAAGAGATAAAGACGACATCTTCAGCAGTGTAACTGATTTCATGTCGTTACAGATAATTTTTACACAACTGTCTCTACTCTTAAAAGCAGGATTTCATTCTTTTATAATTAAAGAAGCGTTTAGTCAGTGATAAGGTTTGATACATTAATGAATAGACACAAAACCTCTCCTCCGGTCTTTCTTAAGGCAATATCCTTTTTTTTTTCTGAAACCTTGATATTACTAGTTTTTAACTGAAACTGTTGGTGGTTAATTAAGGAATAATTAATGTCCCCCGATTCAGCTAAATAACACCTTTCACAGACATTTTGAGCGGTGTGAAACTAGTTTTTAAGTGTGAATTATAACTCATAATGCCACTACATGGATTGCAAGAGAATAACTGTGGCCTTTGAGGGCTTTTAGCAACTGTTTGATTTATTATTGGAAATTACATGGCCGCTATAGGCTCTATTTACCTCCCCTTTTACATATTTTTCATTACTTGCTGCACTTGCATATTTACAACGTGATGGTTTCTTTCATCATACTGTAACAACATTGCAGTTTTGCTCACAGCCAAAGGAAAAGAAGCCATGATACAGAGTCCATGAAATGCAAAATACACTTGTAAACTAAGCCCACAGCGTTGCACTTCAAACGGCCTCTTCTAATTTATGCTTTGTTATATTATCTCCATGTTATCGCTATGCTATATAAACCCTATCACAGTGAAAATCACATAACACAATACGATACGCATGTTGAAGATTCATTGATTTTACCACCAGTAAATCTTTACTGCTCTTTGAATGGAAGAAAAGTCATATATTGATGTTAATGAAATGTTCATAGTTAATGATTGTATGACACAATGACATGCAACTGTTCTTATCCTCTGTTGTAGCTGTCGAAATAATCAGACTAACATAAATACAGAAGTATCTAACACTTAATACGAATTAAGAGCTAATAAAGAAAACACACAAAGAATAATGATGAAACTAAGTCTAACTAGAAGCACTCGAAGAGCGCAGACCTCCGCCAAGGCTGATCAGTGGCCCCCCCCCGTGGGCCCCCCCAGCCCCGATCACCACCAAAATTTAACCATTTCTTCCTTATCCCATTTCCAACAAACCCTGAAAATTTCATCCAAATCTGTCCATAATTTTTTGAGTTATGTTGCACACTAACGGACAGACAAACAAACAGACAGACAGACAAACAAACCCTGGCAAAAACATAACCTCCTTGGCGGAGGTAATGAAATAATAAATTAGCTCTTTCTATATAAGATGTAATTTCCCCTATGACAGTAGCTGATACTCCTCTTAAAGGTTAATTTGTAATTTTTGTCATAAATTTATGAGATATAATTAGCTTTATTAAGCACAGTTATATATACACAGTTACACACACATATATACATAACTGTGCTTAATAAATGTATATCTTGTTTGTGTGGTTTTAGGTTAAGAATTTTGTGTTTATCTATGTATGTGGTTTAGATATAGATCAGATCACATTTGATGACATATTCATTTAGAAAACTAGGAGATTTTAAAAGGATTCACATACTCTTTTATGCCACTGTATAAATCATCAAGATTTCTTTGTTTTTCTTTCACATCAACAGTAGTTTTGGGTTATCCGGGTTAGGGCTGCTCGATTATAGAAAAAAAAATAATCACAATTATTTTAGCAATAATTTAAATCACGATTATTAAAAACGATTATTTGTTAACCTTAAAGTTGTTTATTTTTTTCTTGCAAAACAATGTAAAATATACTCTTTAAACATAAATAAAGCTTTTAACCACTAAAACAAAGTATTTTCACTTTTGTACGAAACAAAAAAATCTTTGAAATCAAATAAGTGTACTGTAAATTCAAGTATGTTTCCTTTTGTAAATAAATAGTGCACTGTAATTAAACTGCTATAGACTTGCCATAGAACTGTAGCAATAAAAAAAAAAAAAACTCACGTAAAGTGCAAATTATAAATTCAAGTATGTTCAGTGTAGTATGAAACAGTAAATTCAGTGGCGTGCTGTGAGGTTTCAGTTCAGGCCTTCTGTATACATCAGCCATCTACAGGGTGTCCCACTAAGTCTCCATACATAGGAGACATAATACATATGGTTCTAACATGTATTTCTTTATATTTCTTCTTTATAGTTCTTCAGCAGTGGAGGACACACACTGAAATGTGTTCCCGACAAAATGGCAGTCATATAGAGCATATTATAGAAATAAAAATGGTTTATGTCAAGAAACGTTTATTTTTCCTATGTATGGAGACTTATGGGACACCCTGTAGAATACGTACATTAGGGTTATACGGGCTAGGGTTAGGTTAATACGGGAGTTGCAGCGTAAAGAGATTCGGAGACTGAAGATGGCATTGCGGACGAAGTTGTTTTTATGCGTTTTAGTTTTACATAAGATAAAGAATATGATAAAGGTGGCGGTGGTTAAACTTCAGATGGTTACAAAGGTTTGTTGTGTTACCGGTCGGTACGGACACAACTACGAAACACTTTTTGCACGTGATGTGTTTTTGCTCTTCGTCCTCTTCATCAAACCCAAAGTGATTCCATACAATTGAATTGGACTTGCCTTTTTTGTTTACCAAGCACTTCTGCTGTGGTTCTCCTGCTGTTTTTCCAGACCGCTAGGTACAACTGTCCTCTTGGGGTGGACCTGCCGGCTAGCAGGCAGCAGTAGCTTAGAGGGGGGCGGGGCAGAGCAGCTCATGGTAGCTTGCGTGTGCGTGAATTAAAACAACTCAAAATTAATAATCGTTTTTTCTCGATTACATAATTTTTGTAATCGTTGCGTGTAATAATCGAAATCGTAATTGAATTTCGATTAATTGCACAGCCCTAATCCGGGTCCACGAGGCCTTCAGAATCACTAACCTATGTTTACGCCCTTCATTTTTATATTTGTGCTTGTGTGATCTAGCAGACATAAAATACAATAACATCAGTATTTTTATGTTATTTGATTGGATAGTCAAAGAGTGATTTGTCAGAGTAAACTTAGCTGCAAACCACATCTGTACCAACTTCCGTAAGATAAAATCTATTGTTTTCCCAACCCACAAAGGCCAATAGAGGAGAAGAAATGGATTTGGTCGCAGACTTAATTTAAAATAAGCTCTAGTGTTAGTGAGATTAATGTGTTTTCTGAGCATTTGTATGTTTTTCCCATTTTATTCAGTACATATTGATAATTACGCTTGATATGATGTACATGGTGCAGCTGTGGCTGTCGTGAAAGGAGACCTGCCGAGTTGTGTTCATTGGGTTTCTTGGTTTGGTAATGGCAGCGTTTCCACTGGTAATGTCTTGCCCCGGTGCACGGCCACAAAATCCTTGCCTACACACCATACATTTGATACCAAAAATTGTCACTGTTGCATTAGACTTACTATACATACTGTATGTATGTTATATAATAGGTCTACTATTTTTAATAAGAAGCCACACATGCTCTGTACCACTGTGCAATTTTTACCCCTATATTTTTTTTACCCCGTAAGAAGTATGCACATGCTCCAAACCATTGGGCATGCGCAACTGCATTCTTTTTGATGTAAACATCCGGTACTGAAACCTGTCGTACTGAATTTACCCTGTTTATTCATCATTTACTCTAGTAAATTTCACTTTACTTGAATATTCAAAACTTCACAGTTAAAGGTGGGGTATGAGATCTTAGAAAAACGGTTCGAGCAAGCTACATTTTGAAAATACTCAATTCAAAAGTCCAAACCCCTTTCTTCAGACGTCCCTCCAAAGCCACGCCTCCAGAGTACTGGCACGCGCAATACTTGTTCCTGAGGGTTCACGAGTGCTGCACAGCAACAATTCACCAGCTGAGGCTCTGCTCCGTTCCGGGCCCGGCCCCGGCCCCGGCCCCGGCCCCGGCCCCGGCTTGGGCTCCGACGCAGTCTGTTGCCCCGTTTCCACTGCGTGGTATCGGCTCAACTTGACTCGACTCGGCTTTTTTTGCGTTTCCATTATGAAAAAGGACTTGGAATCTGGTACTTTGTTGGGATCACCTCCGCCGAGGTTCCAAGACTGGGGACCAGATACTAAAACGTGATGAGTAAACACTGCAGACCACTGATTGGTCAGACAGTTGTCTCTGTGACCCGCCGTTTTACAAAAAACAGATGTGGAAGTTGACAGTAAATATAGCGGTACATTAATTCACATGATAACAGCCCAAAACTACGCCATGGTCGGTCGAGGAGATTCAGGCTTTGGTGGCCGACGTAAAAATTCAGATGAGACAACACGCAATGAGCTAGTTTATCAGCAACTCTCTGAACAGATGACACGGAAGTAACGCGTCGCATCACTATGACGACCACGTACTGTAAAGTCGGTAGTATCTTGTAATGGAAACGGTCTCCAGGAATACAGAGTCGAACCGAGCCGAGTCGAGCTGGTTCCACGTAGTGGAAGCGTGGCATAAGGTCTGGTCTGGCCCCAGCTCTGTTTCTGACACCGGCTGAGGCTCTGTCCCTGGCTCCGGTCCTGTACGGTCCCGTACAGTCCTACACTGGGCTCCGACACCGACTATGGCCCCGGCTGAGGCTCCTGCTCGCATATCCATGCATACCTCAGTCAATCTCCTCCAACACCCCCGCTCTTACAAAACAGCCCCAGTTCATACCTATGTGACTAACGTTACATTTCCTAGTGATTTATGTTAGTGACAAAACAGTTTGCCAGTGAACTTTCCATCCTACTATAACTAATATAGTCAGGTTCTGGCTTCGCTTCCTGTACAAACGCTTCCAGCCTCGGGAACGCATGATTCGTGCTCAAAGAGGGGTACGCACAGAGGGGGGAAGGGGTGAGAGGTGAATGGCAGTTGAGTTTGATAGACATATCACCGTTCAATCATTTCGAGTGGGCACTCAAAATGATTGGATGGTGTTTTTTCAGTCCTGTCCGTTCCACAGGTGACTAATTTTTTTTTTTTCTGAATTTTTGTGTTAGAGCATTTAATTAATTAGTTGTAATCAGGGTGTGAAGGGGATTTTAAGGAATATAGTAAAAAATGCTTCCAGCGTGCTGCATGCTGTATTAAATTTACCCACGTAGTGCGCACGTGCGAAAACACTGGAAGTACAAAAGTAATAGATGAAAATAAAAGTACAAAAATAACACTGGATGGCCTGTTATATTTCTTTATATAGTTTGTTTTGTTTTTTTGTATAGTATTGATGATATAGTGTTGATATTAAAAGGTGGATTAAGTCAAGTAGAAGACCACTGAAGGTCTAGGTGTCAAACAACAGCTAAAACCCCTAGTTTAATGATTATTTATAGCAGGGGTGTCAAATTCATTTTAGTTCAGGGCCACATACAGCCAATATGATGTCAAGTGGTTCAGACCAATAAAATAATTACAATGAAAAAAGTTAAATTACATTATGAAAATGTTTACGTCTGCAAAGTTTTCTTAAAAATTTGAATAACATGAACAACCTGAAATATCTTCAGACAAATAAGTGCAGTTTTAACAATATTATGCCTCAGTTTATCATTTACACATGTACAAGTGGAGCTACAAATCATTTAGTAACAGGCAGAATCTTGTTAAAATTGCACTTCTATTAAGACATTGTAGGTATTTTTTCCACTAAAACAAAGACTAGTATTTGGGGTTGTCATTATGATAGTATTTTACTGGTCTGACCCACTTGAGATTGAATTGGTCTGTGTGTGGAACCTGAACTAAGAAGATTTTGACATCCTTGGCTGTTAATATCTTCAGTGTATTTTTTCATGTCACAAATTCATCCCACAGGTCGGATTACACCCTTTGGCGAGCTGGTTTTGGCCCGTGGGCTGTATGTTTGACATCTGAGGTTTATAGATATATTTGTAATCACCATTTAATGTCATTTATTAGTGTCCCCTAGTGTCCATATTACTGTGGAGCTAAATGTTTAAAATGTTTTGTATAAATAAAGTCTTCACTTATTTGGTGTTAGATGTGTGATAATGAATCCAAGCTCCTATTGAAATGCTTTCTGCAGAGCTCATCTGGAGAAGAAAAACAGTAGTAAATGCAATTTATAAAGACTTTTTGCACCGACAAAGAACTCCCATCAAACAAAAATAAATGCACATATAAAAAAAGAACTAGCCTCTCTACTTTGTAAGAATAAAAAAGCTCTTATAGTATAAACTCATCACACAGAAACTAAAAATGTATTGTGTGAAAAAATCAAATGACATTTCCATTTACAGCCATGATGAATTTATTTATCCTACTCGCATTATTTTCCAGCTATTTGTCTGTGACAAAAATCATCTCAAAAGCTCTTATGTCTAATTATATAGGAATTGTTCACTTGACGCCACAATCTGCAGACAGACTGGAATCACTTTAACATGTCTGTGAAACAAAATGCACTAAACTATCCATTATTTTTTATCTTGCATTCAGAATTGGATGGGGATGCTTTGAAGAGCCCAAACCTCTCATTTCTCCAAAGTGAAAATCTTTTCACTTTAAGCCCTGTCACTGGAATTAAAAGACTGCCATTATACATTTCTGCAAACCATGGATATGTACCATTTCCAGCACAGAATTTAGGACTTTCCCACTAGAGCAGAGACAAGGAAGGTATGTTACAGTTATTATGTAATTGCCATATTACAATTATTTGGAGGAAAGAAAAAAAACAAACACTTATTTTACATAAGTGTGTTAATCAACCCCATGCACCTGCATAAAAACAACAAAAACAGATTTCCTACATATTTCTGAGGTACACTGAAGAGCAGTTTATAGTTATAGTTTCAAGTTTCAAAGACGTTTCTTGGCAAATAAATGATATTTTGGGCAAAGGGTCAGTTTTGTCATTACCAAAAGTAACTGTAGACATTAATATTATGAATTATTTGTATGAAAATTAGCAGTCTTTATATTTTAATATCATGCCCTAATGCTGAAGTTATTTAAAGATTCAACAAACGATCATTTATAGACCGTTAGCCGAATACGTACAAGAAACAAACGTAAATGCTATAATAGAAATATAGGAAATTATGGAAGAAATTGAAAGAATTCCTTCAGTTCAGTTAGAAGTCAAAAGCAAAAGATGCAAAAGCTCAGGTAAGTAATGTTCTGTAAAATAATTTAACTGGTTAACTTTTAAACCACGCATTGAATACTTTACTGTATTTAAATGGAAACCATCCTAGTGTCCACACTTCCATAGACGAAATCCAGGACAACAGAATGAAGAATTGTTTTTGTTCCCGCTGCTATAGGTTTTTAATGACTTCATGTAGGAATTATGTGTTTTTTTGGGGGTTTTTTTTCATCCCAATGTTTGCTGTCAGTTTTGTAATTCTGTTGGCTGATCATAGTTGGGATAATAAACACATCTTCAACTTGAGCTTCACCATAAACAGTATTAATATTATAATTATTGTGGGCAACACTGAGATTCATGTCTGTGATTTTGATATGTCCTTGGTTATAAAAGTTAAAAAATAAAAAATAGTAAAAAAATACCAACTTTTATACATATTTTTTCTAAATCTCAATAAATCAAAAATGTTAACCAACAATAGCAATTATCCATACAGGGGGGGGAAGCAAAATTTACAATATTTTGAGGCAGGGATTGAAAGACAGTGTATGACCAGTTAGTTTATTGAAAGTCATGAGAATTTATTTGCCACAAGAAAATGTACATAATAGAAAATGTTTTTATTCTATGTGTCCTCCTTCTTTCTCAATAACTGCCTTCACACGCTTCCTAAAACTTGCGCAAGTGTTCCTCAAATATTCGGGTGACAACTTCTCCCATTCTTCTTTAATAGTGTCTTCCAGACTTTCTCGTAATAGTTTTGCTCATAGTCATTCTCTTCTTTCCATTATAAACAGTCTTTATGGACGCTCCAACTATTTTTGAAATCTCCTTTGGTGTGACGAGTGCATTCAGCAAATCACACACTCTTTGACGTTTGCTTTCCTGATTACTCATATGGGCAAAAGTTTCTGAAAAGGTATGGATAATAGTGTTAGGTATGATTATGACATCAATATATGTTTGGTTTCAAAACAATTGACGTAGTGCCTGCTGAGAAAAAACAACTAAATGGTCATTGTAAATTTTGCTTCCCCACCCTGTATTTTCCCATTTCTGCAATTAGATAACCTTAAAGGAGTGATATTTTGCTTTTTTAAATGGAATTATGCATTTTAAAACATTTCCCTGTGGTCTACATGAACTGTAAATGCTCTGCTTGGGACTGAATTCTTCATTAATTCAACTCCACAGGTCCATCTTCAACCCTATTTCTGAGTAATGACACCAGAAAGGTCGTTTTGAGCTCTGGCCCTTTCAATGCGCATGACACCGCCCCCTCCAGGTTGTTGGCTGTGCTGCTCTGTCCCATTCAACCAACAACTGAACATTTTAGGCTCAAAGTTTGGACATATTTTCAGTTTTTACTACAACCACTACTGCTGACAAACAGTTATGTCAAACTCTGAGAAATGTTCATCAGAAGCCTTGGCCTTATATGTAAAATGCCGTGACGTAACTAGTTATAGATGTAACAAATTAAGCAAGAATTAAAACAGGCTGTATAAATCCACTCGATTTTTTGCCAAAATGAATATAAAGATAGCTTTGCAGCACCTGGAGGGTTCAAATTCAAACTTTTGGAACAATTAGGGTCCAAATACAGAAATGAACCAAAGACTAATAAAAGTGGGTTTAGCAAAATATGACCCCTTTAAATCCTCTGAAATCTGAACCTATAAATCACAGCCTTTGCAATTATATAATCGCACAGACATATTTTACAATTATGATCTGATTAATGGAACAGCTCTAATAAAAAGATTAATCACCCTGCTGTCATTATCAACCAGCTAAATGGTTTTGGTGGTTCTTTCAAAACAAAATGCATGAAATAGTCCTGACTCTGAATCTGTGAGCACACATTCATGTCAAAAGCACAAGTTAAAATATTGTTAACACATTTTTGGTGCAGAATAGATCGCAGAAACACGTATTTAAAAGATGTGCAGAAATGAACAGTATCGGCTTTTTGCTCTGAATGAGCTTTGCCAGTTGGTTTTGGTTCGTGCCAATGTCCACCCACTTAATGTCTAAATAAAGATTTGGTGAAAACATGGCAAATAATAACATAAAGATCATGACTATCATTACCATCATTATTATTACCCTGGCCCCCGAAGAGGAGGCAAGGGGTATTGTTTTTGGTTTAGTTTGTTACCTCCGCCAAGGAGGTTATGTTTTTGGTTTGTTTGTTGGTTAGTTAGCAACATAATTGAAAAAGTTATGGACGGATTTTCATGAATTTTTCAGGAAATGTTTATACTGGCACAAGGAACAAATGATTAAATTTTGGTGGTGATCGGGGGGGTGGGGAGTAGAGTGGGAGACTGATCTGCCATGGCAGAGGTGTGCGCTCTCCGAGTGCTTTTCTAGTTTTTTTTCTTTGTTTGTTTGTTTGTTAACACACGAACAGCAAAACTATTGGTTGAATTCATACCAAATTGGGTTTATAGATTGTCAGTGACCCAGAATAGATGTCATTACATTTTTGGGAAAAGAAGGTCAAAGTTCAAATTTCTTATGAATTTTTTTTACTCTTTTTTTTCTCCCATTTACTTATAATGGGTGAAATTTCACATATCTTTAAATAGATACATTTTGTTTCAGTTTACTTCAAACTGGGCACATATATAGAGGCAATTGATATGCTGACATCAGCACACGCATAGACATGATGACATCAGCTGGATTGATACCAAAATAGGTTACAATACCTGCAAGGGGCGGGGTTTGTTGTGCCTGGCAATGCTTGTTATTACACTGGTCTACAAGGAAAATGCTTCCAGAATAAAAGTAATGAAATTTTACCACATGAGAGTCACCGATAAAGAAAAATCAAGTCAAAAATGCTGGTTGGCTGAACTTTCCAAGATACAGCCTTGGGTCAAAATGTGAAATTCAAGAATTAACGAGAGAATGGGTTCGACTCAAAAGGAGTATTTGTCTCAGAGCTACAAGATCTACTTCAAAACACTGTCTGCACATTAGAATACATTCACTTTACAGGTTCTATTTAGTGGAAAATTTATAAAACTATTATATAAATGTACATAAACCAATATATATGTGTAATAACACTTAATCATATACCTTGAAAACATTAGCAAACCGGCACTTTTGTCATTTATTTTCCAATTAATCTTATTAAAATACGTAACATTTAGCACATTTAATGTCTGAAGCAAATCATTTCTAAAAAATTGTAGACCAGTGTTATTAGTGTCCCTTAGAGTCTATATTAAAGCTATACCGTATGATGTGGCATTTTTACACTTTTCTTTTGTCATCTTAAAATGCTCCTAATAAGTGTGTGTCAAACTAAAATGTAAAAGAAATCCACCAGGTATTGAAACTCAAAAATGTTTAATTCTCATATATTTCTAATAAAAGTCTGACCAATCATTTTAGTCGGTCCGAATGAAATAATTGGCCGAACCTGGCTGAGCCTCCTGTCAGTCATCCATTACGGCCGTCCAGCATCCGATTCATTATCGCCGTCTCACATCCGATATGTGTCCCTCTGAATCTGACGCTTCACTGGCGCTGCTCCTCCTGTTACTGACCACAGTCTACTGTCTAGGACAGGGGTCTCAAACTCAGATCCTCGAGGGCCGGTATCCTGCATGTTTTAGTTGTTTCCCTCTTCCAGCACACCTGACGGTCGTTATCAGGCTTCTGCAGAGCTTGATGGTAGGCTTATCATTTGAATCAGGTGTGTTGGAAGAGGGATACATCTAAAACATGCAGGATAGTGGCCCTCGAGGACCGGAGTTTGAGACCCCTGGTCTAGGATGTGTTTGATAGAACTGACATGCACATGTGGAAGGGATTAAACGGATTTATGAACAGAAACGACAACTGAGGTGCACAAACGGGAGTCTGATGAATGAAGGATGGAGATAAAAGTCCGGAAGTCAGCTGTACTGGACTGAACAGGTCTGCATAAAGCTCAGCTTTTATGACGGTGGGACTCATACAGGTACAATTACATGGTGTCACACAATGTAAGATGATGTAGGATGATAATTGTATGGACTATGAAACCTCAAATGTCCACGGAAAATTCGCGGAGGCTGCGCATTCACAGTGCGCGCGCCCATCCCCTGGGCACTGCAGTGAAGACACTGACTCAGCGCTGCACAGACCAGGTCTACTGATGGAACAGGAGCCGCGGGCCCGCGGCAGGTGGATGATGCATCTGATTACTGAGGGAGGGGTCCGCGGACACACCAAAACGGACCGGACCTCCACCTCTGCTTCCTCCTCCGTTTCCATCGCGCATCAGGTGAGAGGAGGAGAGAGGAGGAGGAGCCTCAGAGCTCAGGCAGAGTGAAGGGGGCGGGGCTTTGGAGGGAGGCGGGTTCATGTTCGAACTTTTACTAAGTGCTGTGAGAAATGCCACATCGGTAGGTATAGCTTTAATGTGAAGCTGAATGTTTGGTGAATGAAAAATTTCGGTTTGTCGCTATTTATAGGTTATTATGATAGTATTTGACTGGTCTGACCCATGCACATGAGATCAAATTGGTCTGTATGAGGAGCCCAAACTAAAATGATTTTGACTTCCTTGATTATTAATATCCTCAGTGTTATTTTTTTCATGTCCTACAGCTCAGATTAGACCCTTTGTTGGGCCGGTTTTGGCCCGCGGGACATATGTTTGACATCTGTGGTTTATAGATATATTTGTAATCACCATTTAATATCACAACGTTAACACATTTTTGATGCAGAATAGATGGCAGAACCAAGACTGCATAAATGAACAATATGGGCTTTTTGCTCTGAATGAGCTTTGCCAGTTGGTTTTGTTATGGGCCAATGTCCACCTACTTAATGTCTAAATAAAGTTTTGGTGAATATGTGGTGAATAATTACATAAAGAGGCTCATTAGTATCAAACACAAAGAACAGGGAGATTATTCACACAGTAAAATTCTCATCCCACTCCTATTCATGTTACTGTTAAAAAAAAAAAAAAAAAAAAAAAAAGACTTCGTTTGGTGCCAAATTTCATCATTCGCAGCGTATTCAGTTACATATCAAGTAGAAACGTGGCCCAAGACTCAATACATGGTTTCACCACTTGGACCGTGTTCAATCTCTACAACGTATAAGGATGAAAACACACATTTTACATGAATGTTGTAGCCAAATTAGCCTCCCGCTGAGCAGAAGAAACAGAGTCACTGTCATTTTCTCCATCCAACAGAAGTAGCGAGGAAACAAAGGATGTGAATCGATTTATTTAAATTGGTTCAGCGTAGACACGGTCACAGCCGATGTGTTTGTTTTGCGCCGAGAAATGGCAGAACAGTGAAGCATCTTCCAAGAGGACTCTCCCCCCCTGAAAATATGATTAATGAGCTGACAGCCATCAACCTTCACAGTCCTCACTGCTTTCATCCAAGGCCAACAAATGTGCTTTGAGCAACAAAACACGAAATCTTCGAAACGGTGACACTTCTCAGTTTAAATCTGAAAAGAAATTCCAGCAGCTGTCTTTTATGTGTATTTGTATAATATCAAAAGGAATAACACTCTGGGCCAAATATGCTGATCTGACACAAGTACAAAGCAACGCACATGTGTACAGAGCCAAAAAAAAAAATCTGAAAAAATACATGTAAATAAAGCTGTTCGAGGGCCTTTAATTGTGTAAGCTCCAAAAGTTGTCGAAGACAGTGAGAAACAAATATGATACAGACGATAAAAACATCACTCAGAGCTCCAGTAGGAATGATCTAGAGTAGGGGTGTCGAACTCATTTTAGTTCAGGGGTCACATTAAGCCAAATTTAATCTGAAGTGGGCCGGACCAGTGAAATAATTACATAATGGTATATAAATAGTGTCAACTCCAAACTTTCCTTTATGTTTTAGAGCGAAAAAAGTAAAATTATGCAATGATCATTTACACAGTGTTTCTACAAATACACAAAACATTTATTAACAGGCAGAACATTGGTAACATTACACTTATTTCTCTTAAAACATTTCATATTGTTCAGATTATTCACATTTTTTGTCAAAGGATAGTTTCTAAATGTGAAATTTTTCATGCAATTTTACTTTTTAATACTAAAACAAAGACAAAGATTTGGAATCGTCATTATTGACAGGTTATTATGATAGTATTTTACTGGTCTGATCCACTTTAGATCAAATTGTGGCGTGTGTGGTAGCTGAACTAAAATGATTTCGACACCCTTGACTGTTAATATTTTCAGTGTATTTTTTGAACTTTACAAAGTCATCCTGCGGGCCGGATTGGAACCTGTAGCAGGGCCGCTTTTGGCCCACGGGCCGTACGTTTGACACAGCTGATTTAAAGCTAAGTGAGACATAATTCAATGAGCAGTTCAAGGAAAGTGGATTTTATTTAATTGAGCCGGCTGCTTAAATCAGTACCTCTAGGTCGCTGAATTCCACTTTCTCTGGCTTTCAGGTTCGTAGACAGAAGCTAAATTCCTCACATTCACATCAAGGTCTTAAACGGAGCAGACTTCCTATGAAATCACACCTCCAGAAACCAGTCATTTGATAGACAATACAAGGTTACGCGCTAAATTATAAAGTAAAAATCTGACACCAAGGCTGGAAAATGGAGGAACGTTCTGTGCTTCTTATGGCGAAATATGTAGATGGGTGTCCATAGTGTCTGTCTCTTATCAGCCCATAATTTAACACTGCTCACATCAAATGCATGAGTACTCCATAACCGCAAAGCGCCACGTAAACCCAGTCATCTGTGTCACAGCTGTCAGTCTACACCTGAAAAAAAAAAAACACTCAGCTGCAACGAAACCCGTCGAGATCTGTCTGAAGTTCAGTCACACAAGGTTAGACTCTTCGTTACACACGTTAAACACAACAGGGTGATGTAATTACACACATGCAACCGATGTTCATATGCACATTCGTACGCTCTTAAGTCGCCCGATAAGACATGTAGTCGATTTGGAGTAGGCGTAGACAGAGTAAGTGTAATGGTGGCAGGAGTAGAACATTGGGAATACAACACCTCTGCACCGGTAGGAGTGTTAGTTTCAGGAAATGCACAGCAGATCTGTGAAAAATCACAACATGTCCACATCGGAAATGAGTCTGTCAGTATATTTAATGTCAGGACATGGAAAATATGGATGTGCAAACTACAGGGTGTATCAAAAAAAATCTATACATTTTGAAAAATTACCCCCAGTTCCGCATTTGATAATTTTTGGAGTTTTCTTTTATAGATGTCAGTAGGTAGGGGATTGGTGGATATTTGTCCAAATTTACAGACCCAGGTTTTCATGCATGAGTGAGCAGGGGCAAATTGCGTAATCCAAGTTAAAACTGATGTGAAGTAGCAGTGGGATTTAAATCCAGTCATGGGAGGGGACAATGGACATCCATCTTGTTTACCACAAAATTTCCAGGTAACAGCATTAACACTTTGGCCACCATGTCAGTTTCATTTCTTTACCCATGGCAGCTGTTCCTGCCTTTCAGAGTTTATTCAACTTATTTTAGGCCTGAAAATGTCACTGAGGACAGGCCGAGTTAGGGTTAGGGTTAACCCTGACCCTAATCCCACCGCTTCTTTGCGCAAACCAGTTTTAACTCTCGCTGGTTGTTTTTGGCTAAAATTTGCTTATAGGTCTTATTTATGTCTTTGTACATAAGAAATCAATAGAAGTGAATCCCCAAAGGATCTTTGTGTTGGTAAATGCAAGTTATGCAAATTTACAGGATTTCAGTTCTGTTGCAACATGTTGATGGTCATATGAACTATGTTTTCAGCTCAAAAATGTCCAATTTCATCACAATTAATGCTATATTTTCATGTCACAAATGGCCAAGTTATATTTTAACTGAATTTACCTGAAAAACAAATATTCTGTTCTTTTAGATTCCCCAATTTTTCTTACAAGATTATATACTACATATCACATGTTTTATTTTTATAGGTTGCAATATGGAGTATGGTGCTGATCCATCCTGCTTATGTTACACCAATTCATACAGTACAGGCCAAAAGTTTGGACACACCTTCTCATTCTTTGCATTTTCTTTATTTTCATGACTATTTACATTGTAGATTCTCACTGAAGGCATCAAAACTGTGAATGAACACATGTGGAATTATGTACTTAACAAAAAAGTGTGAAATAACTGAAAACATCTCTTATATTCTAGTTTCTTCAAAGTAGCCACCCTTAGCTCTGATGACTGTTTTGCACACTCTTGGCATTCTCTTGATGAGCTTCCAGAGGTAGTCACCTGAAATGGTTTCCTAACAGTCTTGAAGAAGTTCCCAGAGATGCTTAGCACTTGTTGGTCCTTTTGCCTTCACTCTGCGGTCCAGCTCACCCCAAACCATCTCGATTGGGTTCAGGTCCGGTGACTGTGGAGGCCAGGTCATCTGGCGCAGCACTCCATCACTCTCCTTCTTGGTCAAATATCCCTCACACAGCCTGGAGGTGTGTTTGGGGTCATTGTCCTGTTGAAACATAAATGATGGTCCAACTAAACGCAAACCGGATGGAATGGCATGTCACTTCAGGATGCTGTGGTAGCCATGCTGATTCAGGTTTGCCTTCAATCTTGAATAAATCCCCAACAGCGTCACCAGCAAAGCACCCCCACACCATCACACCTCCCCCTCCATGCTTCACGGTGGGAACCAGGCATGTAGCATCCATCCGTTCACCTTTTCTGCGTCGCACAAAGACACGGCGGTTGGATCCAAAGATCTCAAATTTGGACTCATCAGACCAAAGCACAGATTTCCACTGGTCTAATGTCCATTCCTTGGGTTTCTTGGCCCAAATAAATCTCTTGTGTTTGTTGCCTCTCCTGAGCAGTGGTTTCCTAGCAGCTAGTTTGACCATGAAGGCCTGATTCACGCAGTCTCCTCTTAACAGTTGTTGTAGAGATGTGTCTGCTGCTAGAGCTCTGTGTGGTATTCATCTGGTCTCTAATCTGAGCTGCTGTTAATTTGCGATTTCTGAGGCTGGTGACTCAGATGAACTTATCTTCAGCATCAGAGGTGACTCTTGGTCTTCCTTTCCTGGGGCGGTCCTCATGTGAGCCAGTTTCGTTGGAGCGCTTGATGGTTTTTGCGACTGCACTTGGGGACACATTCAAAGTTTTTGAAATTTTCTAGACTGACTGACCTTCATTTCTTAAAGTAATGATGGCCACTCGTTTGTCTTTACTTAGCTGATTGGTTCTCGCCATAATATGCATTCTAACAGTTGTCCAGTAGGGCTGTCAGCTGTGCATCAACCTGACTTCTGCACAACACAACTGATGGTCCCAACCCCATCAATAAGGCAAGAAATTCCACTAAGTAACCCTGACAAGGCACAGCTATGAAGTGAAAACCATTTCAGGTGACTACCTCTTGATGCTCATCAAGAGAATGCCAAGGGTGTGCAAGGCAGTCATCAGAGCTAAGGGTGGCTACTTTGAAGAAACTAGAATATAAGAGATGTTTTCAGTTATTTCACACTTTTTTGTTAAGTACATAATTCCACATGTGTTCATTCATAGTTTTGATGCCTTCAGTGAGAATCTACAATGTAAATAGTCATGATAATAAAGAAAATGCGAAGAATGAGAAGGTGTGTCCAAACTTTTGGCCTGTACTGTACATTAAGAATGTCACACGTCACTTTTTAAATCAACAGTTTCTAATATTAAGCATTTTATGAAGAAATAACAATTCTATATTGTTATTTACCCTTTAGTATGATGATAAACTATACAATAAATAATTCTGATCCGAGTTTTTGCACAGGGATCATTTGTGGAAACGGTGACATGGCTGCCAAGCATCAGTATGATGGGATCCGGAACAACCATGTCACATCCGTCCACTACCACATTTTGTGTTTTTGTGTCAGGTGTTATTGTTGTAGATCCACAGTACTAACATTTATGAATAAGTAGTAAGTAAGTAAGTCTTCACATACACGTGCCATTCCAAATCCAATATTTCTGAAAATATAGTTTCCACTGTCAAATAATATCAGTAGTCTGTGCACAAATGTCTTAGCATTATTTCAACACAGTTCTATGCATTTCTTACAACTTTTTTTTTTTGACAAAAATGGCCACTCATTTGACCCCCTAAGTAAATTTTAGCCGTTTTAGATTTATGGTTGTTTTTAGTGATCGTAATAACCCTGGTCCCTGGTTGGTGGCTTTTACATTCTCAATGCAATAAGACCCACTCGGCATTAGAGGATCAGCTCATCCAAAACCCAAAGAAGAAAAGACAGACTGAAACATAAAGATGTCCCAAGTGCTTTGCAGATGAGTTATTTATTCATTATGATAATGTGCTTAATGATCCAAATTCTATTGTAACTGTATTGTTTTTTAATGTTCCTGTCTGCTGGGTTAATTTGGCTACAACTGTCTGTTTATTTGGAAAAAACCTACAGGTAAGAAGATGTAGGAGCTTTTTTTCTTCATGGATTTGCTTGAAATGATGCTTGAGTCTTTAGCATTGTTAATATTATAGATTTGGTATTTGCATTAGTTTTTGTGTCATTCAGTCTTTTACATGGGGGTTTGATTTCAGCTTTAGGTAGTTTAAGGTCCAATCCCAGTTCACCCCTTAGCCCTTGGCCCTTGCACTTGGCACTACCCCTTTGAAATGGAGTTGCAAAGGGTAGGGGTTGAAACATTCCCCTATGAAATGAGACAACCCTTCGAGACCTGTTACATCATCAGCAGTCATCGACGTTGTTATAAACAGTTGCGACAACTTTGTTTCTGAAAGATTTCACCCTGCTGTCAGTAGCTGTAACTGTCTCTGTTCCATGGGCTTTGGTCGTCTTTTTACGGCTATCAACCACAAACCACAGAAATGCGATCTATATTACATTGAAACGGCATTTAACGGAGGATCAAATGATTAAGTTGTTTATGAAACAAATATATACATTTATGTGTTTCTTTTATCACACTGCAACACTTTTTTGCTGTGTTTACCTCCATCTTGCCAACGATTTGAACAGAATTATGGGAGATTTCTCATACTCCTATGTTTGTAGTGTGGTCCTGAAAAATCTCCATTTTGAGCGTGAAACAGTCCTCCCCTTTAGCCCTTCCCCTCTGGCTCATTGGGAATCGGGACATCCCTACCCCTTCATGTAATGCGCAATATGGAAGGGGAGGGGTAAGTGGGAGGGGCCAAGGGGTGAATTGGGTTTTGACCTAAAAGTGTGGAAGTGGTTTAAATTACATTTTTATTTTGACGAATGGCAGGGTTCGTACGGGGGCTTGAAATCCTTGAAAATGCTTGAATTTCAATGTAGTGTTTTCAAGGTCTGAAAAGCTCTTGAATTTTAGTTTAAGTGCTTGGAAGTGCTTGCCATTATAACTCTGTGATGTGGTTTATTTCTTTATTTTTTCATATTAACTCTGCCAGGTTAGATGCCAAGCCAAAGCTACTTGCAGAGAGGTGAAACATTTTGGAAAATAAAACTTTGTCAAAAAAGAAAATTACCAGGTGTTCTCAGGTCGACTCCAGGTATATTTTTATCTTAATCTTTGGCTCTGTGCTTCAACGTTTGATCATTATACTCTTTTCAAAAGTTCTACCTGTAGATTTCTGAAATATGTGTCACATTCTCACCATAAATAATCATTTACAACCACAAGTAACCATCTGGTTTCTTAAATTGTCACTCAGGAAGTAAAATCAGTTCAAAATCTAAATGTATTGTAATTATTATTATTATCAGCAACTGACATTAATACTGAAATATTTCAGCACTAATGGGAAATCCTATGAGCTGTTGGGTGTGATTTATCCCAATATTTTGGTCCATATAGTGTATTTTGAGGATTGAATTGATTTATAGAAGCCCCTACATGGAGGCACTCCAACGGATGTACTATAACATGGACCTTTCACATGAATTAAGTCAAGTAGAAGACCACCAAAGGTCTGACACTGAACAACAGCACCAAAACTGGCTTTTTAACACCACTAATTTAATGATTGTTTATAGGTGGGTGCCTCTGTGAAACTGGGTTCATTTTGGTACCTTGCATTTTCCCAGCTTTTTAGACCCAATTATAAAAGAAAAATTTGGACATATTTCCCTTCAGGATGTACCTACTGATGACCTCAGATAAATGCAAAAAAAAAAAAATGTATTCTTGCTCTCAGCCATTCCAAAATTAATGATTTTTTAATAAAATATTGGGGCCAGAAATAGGACCAAAATTGGGGCATGAAAGGCTACGGAGGTGTCAGTGCATTTGATCTGAAAACATGGCTGTAAATGGTCTTATTTACTGCTATAAATAAAGACACTGTGTTGTTTGTTTTATTTGATGATCCTAGTGTTTTTTTCTAATCCAGACATGTGGGTTTTTCATGAATCTCAGTCTCATTCCAGGTTTTGTGTATAACCCATCGTGTCCACTTGTGTTACATGCAGAACCTGCCCATTTAAACATATAAATCATGATTGATTTTGCAACTGCAGTCATTTTTATGACACACTCTGCCTTGAATGATTAGTTCAATTCTCAAAATGTACCTGTGAGAGAATAAAGTGATACACAAAAAATAATAGCATGTAATTTTCATGTCCTTTTGACTGTTATATGTGGAGTTTTGTGTAAAAATAATGTGAAAAATAATATAAAAATGTGTTTTATTTGAAAAATAGTTTCTCTTTTATCTCAGTAAGTATTTATTTTTAAAATAGACCCAATGCTTCCAAACTTGCTTCATAAGATTAGTCTACATCTGGTTTGAATTTTTATCCCCCATGTCCGGTTTTTAGGGACCAGTTTCATAGAAGCACCCAGGTATTTGTCATATCTATGTTGCTGTAGTGTTAAATGTGTAAAATGTTATGTAATGTATATAAGTTATTAATCTATTTTGGTATTAGATATGTAAGAATGGATCCAAATCCCATTAAAATGCTTTCTGCAGAGCTCGTCTGTAGAAAGAAACCCCAAATTAACACATGCAACAAGACTTTTTGTACCAACAAAGAACCACCATCCATCAAAAAGAAACGCACATATAGAAACAAGCATCTCTACTTCCAGGGATAACAAAGGCCCTTACAATATAGACTCGTCACACAGAAACTAAATTTCCATTATGTGAAAAATCAGATGACATTTCCATTTACAGCAATAATGAATTTATGTGTCATAGTCAGATTATGCTTTGGCTTTTTGTCTGTGATGAAAATGTTCTTTTGTGTAGTTATATATGGATTGTTCACTGGTCGCCACAGTCCAAAAACTGGAATCACTTTAACGTGTTTAAAAAAAAATGGACTAGACTATCCAGTATTCTTTTTTATCTTGCTTTCTATTTTTCATGTAAAAGTTTTTAGTTACTTTTAGTCTAAATGTCGTACCCCCTCAAATACAAGTTTCCTGAAGGTAGGGGAAAGGAAATGAGGTGCACAACAACGGGAGACGGGCAGAGTTGAACCGGTTCCACGTAGTGGGAATGGGGCAATAGAGGAATTAGTAAAGCGTCTTTAGTTTCACTTTCACTGTACCCCCCCCCCCCCCCCAAACAGGGCCCAGCAATATCTGTCATTATTATTTGTACGTACTGTATATGTTATATTTTCTGTGCAGAGGTGGAAATATAAAAGACAGTTAATGCATACACACCCGTTTGTACTCTTTTATTCCCTCACCCAATGAGAATCGATAAGAGAATCGATAAGGAATCGGATCGATAAGCAAAATCGATAATAGAATCGGAATCGTTAAATTCTTACCGATCCCCATCCCTAACCACCACCACTGGTCTCCTCCTCCTGTACCAAAAACATATCGAAAAGGTATTGAACCGAAATCTTTCTGTACTGCTACACCCCTAGTGTCGACACCTGAAGCAGTCACGTCCGTTTCCTTCCACCTCCTTTGGCTCATGACCAGCTACACCTGAAACTTCAGTTCTTTTCGAAGCTTGTACAAAAAAACATTTACAGTCACATCTTGAATTGTCAAATATCTGACATGAGGCTATTTAGTGCAGATTTGGAAGTAAACCTCTCATCAGTACAAATGCATCCTGGTGCCACTTACCTACTGGAATGAACCATGTTTTGATTGGAAAACGTTCAACCAATCAGTCTGTCTCCCTCCTCCCTAATGCCTGCCTCCAATCTCTTCCCTCTCACTGAAGTATTTAATCTGCTCTGTGTCTGCCTTCTGTTTGTCACATACTTCTGTTACATGGCTCCAGCTCCTCGTCTTGGTTTGCTGTAAAACCTCCAGGAGCTTCCCGCCGCCGGCGCCCGCTGCCAGGGCGACTCCGGCTCCTCGGCAGATCCCCGCTCCAGAGGGCGTCCATCCCACATAATCTCTCACACCGAGCCCGGATGTCAGCTACCAGGTTGGCTCCCACCCGGACACCCCCCCCCAACTCAGCAGGCAAACCCACCACCCCCTTCAAACATGAAGGCTCTCCTATTCCGTTTTGGCTTTCTCTTTCCTCCTCTTTCTGTTTTTCACAGCCTGTTTATTTGAGCAGCTCCTTGGCAACACTCTCAGTTTCACAGCTACCACTTTTCCTGCTTTTTTTTTTTTTTTTTTTTTTTTTTTGATGAGCAGCCACAATCTTTTTGCCCACCTCTGCCTCTCACAACTTTGTTTCTCATGCACTTTTACAGACCAGCACCTAATGTAATGTAACCTTCCACCCCCTCTTTTTGCCCTCTGCAGCAGAGCTATTTACCTCCACGTAAAACATCGGCTGCAGTCTGCCCAAACCGACTTAATCGTCGCAGAAGAATCCAGCTAATTAGTTGTTTTTGTCTTAAAACTGGAACACGACCACACAGTTCTGCCAAAGAAAATATGACCCATTACATCTGCTGAACAGGAGCCGGCTGTTTCAGCTTACTGTTTAAAATGGCTCAGTGGGCAAATTTCACTGCAGCAGAAAGAAAAAGCGGCGGAATAATAAACCCTGACATCCCAAACATAACAGCATAATTTGCAAAATGGTTAGCTGCAATTTAAAGTTAATGTGAAGCTGAAAACGCAGAACCCAACCCACATTCAAAGTCTAAAATATTTAGTATTTCCAACAGCGGTGAATGAAGATCATCATATTCTACGGTATATTGCCTTGTCCAATAGTTCGTGTCTGCATTATATAGGTTGTAAAATCGAACATAGAACATTGTCATTGAATGTTTCTAAAACCCACAGATACGTATAACAGTTTTTCACAGAAAGACCATTTCGGCATTTCGTGAATCGTGTGTATCAGCGAAATAGTGTTATAACTGCTCATTGATCATTTCATCTGTCTTCATCTGAACTTTGAGGTTTGTTTTGAACATAAGTAAAAACAAAATACAAAGGTGAAAGGCAAAGAGAAACCACAAATATAAACGGAACATTCCAGAGTATCGAAGGCAGTAAGCCAACCAAAAAAAAGAACACAATGTTCAACTACCTCATTGTGGCTCCTCAACACTTTATGTCCAAAATTTAGTAGGAAGAAGCCGAGCTTATATTGTCCTAGCCCAAATTTTACATAACTAACATATACAATCCATAAAAAAAGAACAGGTCAGTACTGTTACTGAAAAAGAGAAAACATAAGAGCACAAAACACTCCAGCTGGATTTCCTTCTTTAAACACTTCCATTACCATCCTGGGATAAACTGCTGTTCCTCAGCCTTATACAGTTGCCGAAAAAATTATTAGACCATCAAAAGTCATCAAAAACAGTGGTTATGCAGTCAAGTACTAACTCCTGTGTGTATCATGTGACTAAAACAGACAGAAAAGAAAACATGGAATGCCTAAAAGCACTGTTTTTGTCAGTACAATGCCACAGATATTGATGTAAGAACTGAAGTGATTTTGGTTATTATCAAGAAAACATGGAAAGTGGATAGATATCAGCTCTGAAATTAAACTACTATGAGCTATTTTTGTTGTTATCATTGTATTTGTCCAAACAAATGTACCTTTAGTTGTACCAGGCATTAAAATGAACAGGTTGAAGAAAACAAGGGTGGACTAAGAATTTTTTTCCATGATTGTATAACAGTTTTTAACAGAAAGACTCATGTCAGCATTTCTTGGAATGTGTATATCAGCAAAGTAGTGTTATAACTGCTCATTTATCATTTCATCCATCTTCATTTGAACTTTGAACTTTGAGGTTTATTTTGAACATAAGTAGAAAACAAAATCCAAAGATGAAAGGCGTAGAGAAACCACAAATATAAACAGAACATTCCAGAGTATCGAAGGCACTAAGCCAACCAAAAAAAAGAACACAATGTTCTACTACCTCACTGTGGCTCCTCAACACTTTATGTCCAAAATTTAGTAGGAAGAAGCCGACCTTATATTGTCCTAGCCCAAATTTTACATAACTAACATATACAATCCATAAAAAAAGAACAGGTCAGTACTGTTACTGAAAAAGAGAAAACATAAGAGCATAACACACTCCAGCTGGATTTCCTTCTTTAAACACTTCCATTACCATCCTGGGATAAACTGATGTTCCTCATCCTTATATTTCTTTAAAAACTGTGTATACCATACCATACCATACCATACCAACTTTATTTATAAAGCACTTTAAGAACTTTACAGCAGGCCAAAGTGCCGTACACCAAACATAAAACAAGGGATTAAATAAGTAAATAAAACTAGTGATAACACAGGGTGTAAAGCGGGCTAAGAACAACAAAATACAACCATCATAAAAACACAGACAAATTAAGATCTGTTAACAGTATAAAAAAAAATAATGCGTCTATAACCATTGTCATTTGTCCAACTCCATGGGTGAATCAGTGAATCAGTGTTGTAAAAGATGACAGTGTTTCCACGTTCACTACAGATCATCTGAATGTCCAAATGGGTCATATCTGATGATGATGAAAAGCTGAGAAACTGCATTTGACCTGAATTATTTTAATGTATTAATAGGTTTAGTGATTCTTAAGTTATTAAGCTTTTTTTTATCAGTAGGTGCTTTTAGTTGCTGGTAACTGTTTAGGTCTTTGACAGTTCAAATGTACAGGTTGAGTACAGCCGTAAACACACTTATTGGATTCTTCAGGAACATACAGTAGTAACTTTTTTTTCCTTCAAAAAAAAAAAAAAAGATTGGTTAAAGATTGAAGAGACTGAATGTAATATAAGCCTTTGATTTTTAATCTTAATAATGCATCATTTTTCTCGCAAGAGTGCATTTTCTAGTTCCTAAATTCAAAACAAATTTTGTGTCACATTCCATCACCAGTCCACATTTTCCCCAGAAATTAATTAAAAAGTGAAAAGCCCAAAGTGCCTCAGTCAGTGAGTATTCAGTATCTCTGCGGTGTCACTCCTAATTGCATCCAGATTCTTTTGAATGTCCTTCAGATGGCTGACTCCCAGACGTAAATTAGAAGGAAACGTATACAGCGAGAGATACAATTGTGGAGATGCACACACATCTGGGCTCGGCTGCGAAAACAGGACACTGACCTCGAGCCAAATTAAAACTGGAAAGGCTTCAAACAACAATGTGAGAGTCTTTGAGAGGTTCTGGTCAAAGCCCAGACTTCCTATTGAGAATTTGTGGAATGACTTGAAGATAAGTGTTTTCAAACGCCTCCAGTCCAACTTGACCAGGCTTGAAAGGGTCTGTGAGGAAGAATGGGAGAAAATCCCAAATCACGATGTACCATGCCGTTGCACGTTTCCAAGAAGCCTTGAAGCTGCCGTAGCTGCCAAAGATGCTCCTATGTGCTAAAGTAATGAGTCAGGGGATATAATTTTGCTAAAGTGACATTATTTTCAATAAATGAATATGTAAAGGAAAAAAGTACAACTGTAGTTTGTGTAGATTGCTGGTGAAAGATGTCTGACTCCAATCTATTTTGCATAAAAATATAACAGCAGAAGAGTAGGGGGAGTTGAAAAGTTGAAGTCTGGAAGTGAACACTCTGGCTGACTGGATACCCACAATACACCAGGGGTAATTCAACATACATCTACCCAGATGTAAAAAGCACATAAATCAATGATAAATCATAAGTAGATGCAGCATGGCATAGTGACATTACTAGCTTATGCGGGAAAAGAGTCTGCCGTCTTAAATTTGATCCCACTGAACAGATCCCCACAGATACAGACCTTTTTTATTTTATATTTTATCATGTCACTCAGATGCTTTATTCTACAATAACATTTTAATGGCTGTGTCAATCAATCTGTTCCTAATAACTTAAGGTCAGTATTTCCTATTCCTTTTTTTATTTTTTATTTTTTAAGAAATACCCATTTAGAAAGATTGCGGGGGACCAAAGTCACCGCACCAATTCTGCCATGGCAGTTTTAATTATTTATCGAGTTCATGTTTGCCATGGGTCATAAATTAAAGTATCACACACTCTACAAGGAACAGCAGCAATCTGTCAATCTGTTTAAAGGAGGCAGACACAGATTTGCAACCACTGAAAGCATATATTTTTTTCACACAATATGTAACTGGAATAATCTTTTTTTTTTCAGCTTGCATTAATAACACAACATATGCTCTGTGTTTACATTAAAGAGACTAGTCATGCAATGTTACCCCATAAAGACCCAGTGGTACTTTTATGACAGTTCCCAAATTAGTTTCTCTCTCTATTTAACATTTCTTAAGTGATTTATCACCATTTATTGTAATATTATCCTCTTTAGTTTGAGTTTTTTCAGTGTAAATCCTGTATTTTTCCATATTTAATTCACTGATCATGTAGATGTTCATTAAAGTTCAGAGAAAATTTAAAGATTATTATATCAAAAACAGAGAAAACTGAAGGAAATGTGTCTTTTTCAGCAAAATCTCTTATTAATGAAACATAAAGTGTCTCCATCCACTGTCGTTGATCCATCTCCATGGGTTTTACTGGTAAATCAATGTTGTAGAAGATGACAGTGTTTCCCCTTTTCATTATGGGGCCTCTGAACGTCCAAATGGGTCATATCTGATGACCATGAAAAGATGATTAACTGTATTTTGCACCAACTATTTACATGTATTGATAGGATTAGTGGATCAACAGGTATTAAACAGTTTAAATCAGTAGATGGTTTTGGTCTTTGGTTTTGGCTGTTTGGGTCTTTATGGGTTAAACAGGGAAATTTTTGTAAAAAAGCATTAGATCCTGTTCTGATCAAATAAAAATTATAGTGTTTGGTGTAATTAATTTTTTTCAGGAAGTAATCTTTTTGAAAAAAAGAAGCAAAACAAAAACTAAAATATCACCTTGTTAACAGTGTGGCGATACATATATATATATATATATATATATATATATATATATATATATATATATATATATATCGTGATCCTACTTTGTGATTTATATCATATCGCCAGATTCTTGCCAATACACACCCCTACAATATAATAATATAATATAGTTGTGAGGGGAAAATAAATGATATGACAGTGTTTTTGCTAGTAAATGATGCGAGATGATGTCACAACGGTGCAATAACTTATATAACTCTTAACCCTGTAAAGCCTGAACCATTAAATCATTGACAGAAAATTCCATTTCTTTGAAACTGGAACCTTTTTTTGGTCCTTCTGAACAAGCAAAAATTTGTTTTCAAATCTCAGTTTCAATGTATGGGTTTCAATTTTGTATCATATTTGATACATCGGGTCTCAATGCTCAAATATTATTATTTTTGAACAAACAAAAACATAATGTAACACAAACCTGTCTAAAAAATTGATAATTCCTTTTCAAAATTAGCAAAGTTCTGTCCCCTTCCTCATTAATGACCATCTTGTAGTGTCACTGGAGAGGCCTCTGGTGAATGAATTCCTCCCCCTGGTGGATTATCTGTGTATTGCAAGTATCTAAATGTATACATCAGGTTTATAAAAAAAAAAAAAAATTGCACTGATCATGTAGAGGGCTTCAAAACTCATGTATCATATATGATACATTTGGCGTTATAGGGTTAAGAAGATCATCTCATCTCATGACCATTATGGATAAAAAGCAGTGACGTGCTCAGTAAAAGCAGAAGTCATTACGTAACAGACGACTATAGATAATAACCCACCATTCACCTTCATAACACCTGAACTCTGCTCACCACTACACACCGTCTGATATTATTCATTTATTAATCGCACATATGTCTCGCTCCCCCGCTCGCAGCCCTGGAGGATGGAGGTGATCCCCTCCGTCCTGCAGCTACCGAGGGATACTCAGCTCAAAACCCAGAGAAATGATTCCCCGGCAAGCAGCTGGCAGTGACTGATGTTGTTGTTCCACCTGAAAACAAGAGCACAGTCAAGGGCAGGGATCTGAGTGTATTTATATGACATCTCTGAGCGGATGGTGCCTCGAAGGTTGAAAGAGGCACCACCCAAGACTGACATCTGTTTTCTGTTTTTCTCCAGATGCCACAAAGAGCCTCTTCAACTGTACAACACACTCATCTGAATATGTATTTGATCCGGGTCGACAGCTCAATCTATTGAGGTAAGAATATCTCTTAGTGCACGTGGAAAATAAAAAATAAATCTACTGAAAATGAACATCTAACCTCCGATTTATCTGTCATAGATGGTAATATGTAAATTTTGCTGCAAACCATCTTTAAATTGTGTGGATTATGACACACACATCTTAAATTTGTTAAATGAACTGAGTATTAGATTAACTCGATACATTATCAATTGCTGTTACCATTCTTTAACCCTTTATAAGGCACATTGTCATCTCCCTCCTCTTGCTGTAAAACATGAGAGCAGCACTTGCTGAAAAGTAAACACATGCAGTAAAACAACTGTTATAAGGTCATAACCTGAGAAAAATTACTCATATTCACTATTTACATTTAAATTTTCTCTCAATCACTGTGTGTTATAAAAACCAACATGTTTCTTGACTTCACTGAGGCACAGGATTGGCCCCATATTTAATGTTTGTGGAAATCAGTCAATCAATCAATCAATCAATCAATCAATCAATGAATCAATCAGTGTTTATTTGTAGAGTCCTTTACAACACTTTAAAGTGCTTTCCATTAAAATCAAAGCATATAAAAATCAATAAAAATTAGTGCTGTCAAATGATTAAAATTTGTAATGAGATTAATCACAGGGTTGCTGTGGATTAATTTTGATTAATCGTGATTAAATATCATTAATTTTTCATCTATATTAACGTTTCATTTTGCATGAGCAAACAGCCTCAAGAAAGAAGGGAATATGTGCACGCGTAATGTGTTTGTAGCAAGCCGGGTGACGCTTTAGTCGAAGTGCTAGCAGAATCCCTGACTAACGTATGCTTTGCGATAAGGTGGTATTTTAAGCTAGAAGTGCTTCGGTGAAAGGAAAACTCCTTCCCACAGAGTGTGTATATTACTTTATATAAGTTGACTGTTCCATCTTAGTATTTTTTGTCCTCATATTTCCATTTGTACATGAGCGATGCTAACTCTACTGGACAAACTGCCCCAAATGCATTAGCAGAGACGTTCACATTTTGTGCTGCAGATGAGTTAATTGAGTTAACATGTTTTCAATCAGATTAATCATGATGATGGACTAATCTGCGTTAATGCCTTAATTTTGACAGCCTTAATAATAATCCATAACAAAACAATATAAAAACAATAATTAAAAAAAGAACAATAAATACAAATACAAGTAATGTGTCATGGCATTACTGAATGTTAAAAGCCAGTTTGAATAAATAAGTTTTTAGCCTGGGTTTAAAAAGGCCAAAGTCTGTGATGTGTTCTCATGTCTGGGGGCAGTTTGTTCCGGAGCCTGGGCCCAGCCACCGAGAAGGCCCGGTCTCTGGGCACTTCCAGTAAAAGCTGATTAGCTGACCTTAAGGCCCTGTTTGGGTTTCGCACAGATAAAAGATCAAATAAGCAAGGAGGGGCAAGGCCATTAAGAGCTTTCAAAACAAAAAGTAAAAACTTTAAATCAGTTCTAAAAGAAACTGGAAGTCAGTGGAGAGAACAAAAGACTGGGATGATACGCTGATGTCTGGAGATGTTGGTTAAAAAAATGCACTATGGCGTTCTGCACCAGCTGGAGGCGACTTGAGGGAGGACTGGGAGACACCAACATAAAGGGCATTGCAGTAGTCGATTCTTGAACTGATAAAAAGCATGAATTGTTTTTTCCAGGTCAGTGCGATTTAAAAAGGGCTTTGCTTTGGCTAAAAGACGGAACTGATAAAAACTAGCTCTGACCACGCTGTCAATCTGTTCGTCAATCTTCAAACTACTGTCAAAAACAACCCCAAGGTTTTTTACAGTTGACTTGAGCTGAGAAGATAGCAGACCAAAGTCAGAAAGCGCTGCATCACCAAATAAAATATACTCAGTTTTGTCCTCATTTAAGGGGAGGAAGTTTTGTCCGAACCACAGCTTAATGTCAGTAATGCAGTCAGTCAAGGAAATGACCAAAAATAGTCACATGCCCGATAAAGGGTTAAAGTGGTGGTATGTAATGTTGATATTCTAAACTCTCAAACAAATGAACAATTAATCTTTTACATTAATTAAATTATAATTACATTGTGAATATAGAAGAGTTTATTGTTGGAGTTTATTTACACAGTAGGAATGAAAATGTTTTGATTACAGTGGGTTTGTTAGGGGATTATAACAAAAGTGAAATTTTACATGTAGCAGTTCACCTTTTAGCATTTCCCAGAATGCATTTGGAACGATAAAAGTGGATAATTTTTAATCATTTGTGTGAGAACATAAACCCAAAGACACTTTATTAGCCTAATTTTCTGCACCTGTACCATCTGGTATTCACTAATGCAGCAACTTTCAGGAAACTTGAGCCAATCCTCAGAGATTCTATGTATTGATATTTCAAGCTCTCAATACCAGGGGGAAGTCGGGTACCAGAACACACTTAGGACTAAAATCGCCAACAAATCTACACTGTATCCACATAATGTATCACTCATTGAATAAAGTATAAAGCTCATTGTTTCCACACATTTTTATATCATCAAGTTTTCTTCTTCAAACTAAAACTCATAGACACCTATTTTGGCAGTCGCTCAAATTAACACCGTTTTATAATCTTCACATGCTGCAACAGCTGGTAGTTTACAGTATAGCTCTGTTAGCTTAGTTCTGTTTTTAGACAGAGAACAGCCACAGTAAAACCACAAATCACCTGTTTTCTGTACAGTTTGTGTTGTCAATAGCTGAACTAAAGATCCGTTTGGAATCAACTTAGCAAAGACAATAACATCACATAATAACTTTATACTAGACTAGTGCTGTCAAACAGTTAAAAATTTTAATCAGATTAATCAGAGTTGCTGTGGATTAATTTCGATTCATCAAGATTAAATATCATTAATTTTTAGTCTATATTAATCGTGTTTCATTTTACATGAGCAAACAAACTCAAGAAAGGAAGGAATATGTATGCACTTAATGTGTTTTGTGCAAGCTGTCGAAGTGCTAGCAGAATCCCGACGAACGTGTGCTTCGCGTTAATGTGGTATTTTAAGATGGAGGTGCTTCAGTGAAAAGAAAACTCCTTCCCGCAGAGTGTGTATAATACTTTATGTCGGTCGACTGTTCCGTCTTGTTTTTTTTTTTGTCCTCATATTTCCATCCAGAGGGACATCGTACTGTCAAGGTCAAGGTTACTTTATATGTATCCGTAGGTAGATTTGTTTTGCAGTCTAGGTGATTGCTTTGGTATTACAACAATACATACATTGAACATGTCAGACAGGTACTTGATCGAGCTTACAGACAGAACAAAAAGACAGGACAAAAAGTGCTCAGTGTTCCACCATTCATCAGTATAGCAGCACGGATAAGTAAAAGAATAAAATAAATAAATAAAATCAAAGAAATAAAAACAAGATGCAATAGAACACAATAAAAACCAGAAAAGATAAAAACAATCCAGGATAAAAACCAGGATAAGAACATAAAATTAAAAAATTTGAAGTCACAATAATAATAAATAGAGCAAAGAAATGGGATAAATAACTAAAATAAGTTAGTAAAGTGCAACGTCACTGTTTCTTATTGAGCTCAGTGACAGCGACAGGAACAAAGCTGTTTTTATAACACTGTGTCCTGCACCTTGGGACTAAGAACCTCCGTCCAGAGGAAAGGAGCTGAAATTCACCTTGTAAAGGATGGGAGTACTGTTTAGCATCTTCCATCTTTATGGGTTGGTTCTGCTGCCTGTCACTACCGGATCAACTGCCCATTTGCACATGAGCTACTTGGACAAACTGCCCGAAATGTGTTGCCAGAGTTCAGAGTCATTCTGGCTCCAGATGGATTAATTGAGTTAAAATTTTAATCAGATTAATCCTGATGCTGGATTTTTCTGCCTTAAAGTGTTAATTTTGATAACCCTACTTTATACCTTCATAAGACTCCTAATCAAACTCACCTGTGTTGAAGAAATGCTGCCATTTCAGGATCAAACTCCATTCTTTTCATTTTCAGCTGTGTCCAGTGGTGAAAACAACAACAGCGGTTCTAACTTTTATCACTGAGTCACTTTCACCCACTATAAAGTTGTTTCTTAGTGGTTCTCATCCCATCTGGGCACTTGGTGACTCTTTGGTCCAAGACCCTATAGTGTTAGTTTTCCTCACCATAGGAGACCGGCAGAGTGACTCACTAAACATGACAAATTTATGGGGTCCAGCATTTGGGGGGCCCATAGAGCAGTGGAGGGGGTCCAGTGGATACAGACTAAAAGGTGTGAAAATGTCGTGTAAGGAGTGAAGTCGGGAGTCGGACGTTGAAAGCATGTTGAGTTTCAGTTTTTATGCTAGCGTAAATGACGTTATGTATGGACCACACACCCTCAACCCCCTCCGCTCCGACAGATCAACAAGATATTGAATTTTAATAAACAAATCACAATACTAGGATCACATATCATATATCATGATACTGTTAAAAAGGCATTTTTTTTGTTTGTTTCTTTTTTTTTAATGATTATTTCCATGAAGAATTGAATTACACCAGAAATATGCACAAATACTAAACACATTTTTATTTGATCAGAACAGGATCTAACGCTACATCACAAAATGTTCCTGTGTTCAGACTGAAATGATGTTTTGCAGACATTACAGATTAAGATCCTGTTCAAATTCTATTAGTTCAGAACTAACATCATAACATTATTTTTGTGCGATACCAACAAAGGAACTAACATTATTTAATAATAGAGTGTTAAAGAATAATAAATAAAATGTTAACAAAAAAGAAAAACAAAAATGAACCTCCACAATATCTGCATTTGAATATATACCTAAAAATATCGATACAGTATTGTGAGATGAAATATCGCGATATATTGCAGAACTGATATTTTCTTAAACTCCTATTCACAGGGCCCACAATTGGTAGTGGCGCTCCTGGTCACATAAATCCCCTGGGAAATAAATTCCGTTCATATTTGGCATCTTTGGCAGTAACTTCAGAGCTCTTTATTCTAACCACTGTGATAATTTTAGGCTTCTAAAAGTCAAAATATTGTTTATAGCCCCTTTAAAATATCACTATAAGACAGTAGGATGTACAGTTTTTTTTCCACAGTTCCATTGGATGCACTTGCAGAGACTACCTTCTGGGTCCCTGTATGTAATCCATCACTTTGAATGAGACAAATATGGTCATTTTTCTTAACATGACATCAAGTGGCTAATTATTGCATTTTTAGAGGTAAATATTTCACTTTCTTTCCCCATTTGTACAGACTGTTCCCCTTTTCCTGGCAGTGAATAAGTAAAACGAATCTACCGAGAGTGTAAGGTGACACAAATGAACCAAATTTGTTACACCTGCGATGATTGTTTATAAAGTCATGTTAGGAGAAACTCCCAGTCGCCTTTCTGTAATGGATAATGTTTGTTAGCGTGCTGTATCTCTTCTGGCTCTTTTTAATGGCTTAGGAAAAAAAAAACAATGAGAGCGTACGACTCCTGAGAGAATGGCAGGAAGAGTTGTATTAATGTGGAGAAAAATATATCAAGGGGTTGAAAGTCTTCATGCAATATAAGAAAAAATGCACTTGTATTATCTTTCAGGATTTACAGACTGACACCCCGAAGCTGCTGAAATCCTTCTATCAGCAGCAGCCATGTCTGATTTTTATTAAAAGCCCGGTGTTGTGAGGAAATCAGCACATACCGCACTGTTCGGAGTAAAACCACTCATTGTCGGAAGCTCAGCTGGAGTGAAACTCTGTCCTGAGGCATGAATGGATGTTCGCTTGGTCCAATCCCTGCTCGGTGACCTCAGCTAATGTCGAATAGAAGGCAAAGATTAGATGAGGGTCAAAACACAGTATTCGAAATCTCTCTGACAGGACATTTTAGAGACAATTTGACAGATTAATGTTGCTAAATGACTCACATTTTCACTTTTAAATTCATTTTTACTTTAGTTGGACCATAAGAGATTATCCAAAACAAGGAGCTACTTTATCCATGGAATGGCAATCAATTAAAGTTCGTTCTCTGACGGGACATTACTGTGTTTTGACCCATGAAAAATTTGCGTAGCGGCTAAAATTTGCTTAGAGGTCTTATTTATGTCTTTGTACATAAGAAATCAATATAAGTGAATCCCCAAAGGAACTTTGTTTTGGTAAATGCAAGTTATGCAGATTTACAGGATTTCAGTTCTGTTGCAACATGTTGATGGTCATATGAACTATGTTTTCAGCTCAAAAATGTCCAGTTTCATCACAATTAGTGCTATATTTTCATGTCACAAATGGCCAAATTGTATTTGAACTGAATTTACCTGAAAAACAAACATTCTATTCTTTTAGATTCCCCAATTTTTCTTGTAAGATTTTATACTACATATCACATGTTTTATTTTTACAGGTTCAATATGGAGTATGGTGCTGATCCATCCTGCTTATGTTACACCAATACATACATGAAGAATGTCACACGTCACTTTTTAAATCAACAGTTTTCTAATAATAAGCATTTTTATAAAGAAGTAACAATTCTATATTGTTATTTACCCTTTAGTATGATGATAAACTATACAATAAATAATTCGGATTCTAGTTTTTGCGCAGGGATCATTTGTGGAAACGGTGACATGGCTGCCGAGCATCAGTATGATGGGCTCCGTAACGACCATGTCACATCCGTCCACTGCCACATTTTGTGTTTTTGTGTCAGCTGTTATTGTTTTACATCCACAATACTAACTCTTATGAATAAGAGGAGAATTAGCAATAGTAAGTATATAAGTTTATTCCTAATAAAGTACTGGTACTGACCAGAGCATCATGGGTAATGTCACGTCCATCCACCAGCAGAAGTTTTCACATACACGTGCTATTGAAAATCCAATAGTGGAAGCACTGTCAAATAATATCAGTAGTCTGTGCACAAATGTATTAGCATTATTTCAACACAGTTCTATGCATTTCTTACAACTTTTTTTTTGACAAAAATGGCCACTTATTTGACCCCCTAAGTAAATTTTAGCTGATAAGTAAACCCAGGAATATCAGCTGACTGCCATAGCATTCAGCTAACGGGGATCCGAATATATAGACACACAAACAGGATGTATATAGCGCCGTTTAGCATGCTTATATCCTCTTGTATTTGGCTTTTGTACGGACAGATTAAGTGTGTTGTCGAGTGGGAACAGCAGCAGCAGCAGTTGTAGCGTCCTCTGATCCCTCCCCTTCCCCCTAAAGCTCTGGCCTTGACCTGACTTTGCATTTAGCCAGCTGCACCCACACAAAATAATACCCATAAGCATTTCGTCAGGAAGCCAGTAAACACATCATATTTTCAATAGATGTTCGGCTTTCATTCGCTCATCATCGGACGCGCAAACGTGAATCCATCTCGGCTGACAGCAGCGCTTTGAAATCAAGTATTAAATGGCAGCAAAATGCATTCATTTGGTTTGAGAGGCAGCTCGAACGTGTATGAATGCATGTTTGTGTGTTCATATACAGGCCTAAAGAGCCCATATATGAATGGTTGTATTATGATGACAGCCATGGTTTAATATGGCCATGTGGAAGGTTTAGTTTTGCATATCAGAGATTATTTGGTTGAAAAATACAGACCAAACTTAAAAAAAAAAAAAAATAAAAAAAAAAATAAAATCAGGATTAGGATCAACTTTATTGTCCCGCACTGGAAATTAGTTTTGGACAACAGTGTTGCACATTGCTGCATTCACATTCTTACACATATGGTACACAAAACGCACCAAGTCACAAGATTTTGGAGTCAGCATCATGACAATTATGTAATACACCTAATCTATGTTTTGCACTTTACCCCTCCAAGGTAAGATAGAATAAATACAATTTATTATTCATTCATTCATTTTCTGAACACGCTTCATCCTCACTAGGGTCACGGGGGTCGCTTGGAGTCTATCCCAGCCACACAGGGGCGAAGGCGGGGTACACCCTGGACAAGCCGTCAGTTCATCGCAGGGCAACAATTTATTAATACAACAAATTAGTAATAAAAAAATAAGAGAGTAATTCTATTCCTTTATTTTCAGTGCCAAGGATAAAAAAAATAAAATAAAATAAAATCCAGTAGTTATAAGATCAAATACATAAGTGATTATCTAATTTTTTTTTACAGTGGACTGCCCTCTGAAATATGTATATTTTTTAGCCAAGTACCCCCAACTCTTGCTTCAGCATATTTTGACTGAAAAAAATTAGGAAGAAAATTTGCTCCTGTGCCAAAGGTGTCAAAATTTTGTAAACAAACAACATATATTTAACAGTATCATACATTAAAAATCATAAGTCTTTATGAGTAAATTTTGTGTGCAAAATAGACCCTTTTTCATTGATAATAAAAATAAATTAATTGGTCATTAATGAATAAATGAACCTTTCATTGACAAAAAATAATGACTGGGGGGGGGGGGGGGGCTCAGAGTTTTTTAAAATATTGAAATGAAATAAAGTCAGTAGTGTCAATTTTATTATATGAACGTAGTTATTATCTTTTAGATTTCAGCATTAATTCTCATTATTTATGTTGTATTCAGTACATGATGAAATATTTAATGTATTTTTCCCCCCAGAATTTTAAGTACTCCCTGAGCTCCTTCCAACTACCCCCATTTGAGAAAGACTGAAATACACGATAGAAGCAATAGGAGTAAAATTAAAATCAAGAATAAAAACATTAATATTATACTGTAAAAAAAAATCTGTAATTTAACAGAATTTTCACTGTTTATTTTACAGATTTCTCCTATAGTTTCAAGATACAGGAAAATATCAATGAAATGACAAAAATACTGTGATTTTACACGTCAACTGTAAAATAACACGAAAAAACTAACTGTGAATAACCAAAAAATTTCAATTTTTTAAAAGAATTTTTTTTTTCACAGAAAAATACACTTAAAATGCATTTGCAAATGTATCACAATTTCACAAATATTTCTTTTCTATTTGAGATTAAACTGTTAATTTAAAGTTTAATACTGTAAAAAAAAATAATAAAACAAGATAAAATTACTGACAACCGTAAAAGAGGTATTTGTTCTCTAAGTTTCACAAGACTTGTTTGTTAATTGACAAATATCTTGTGTAATTACAACAAAAATGTTGAATAAATGTATTTTTGTGAATGTATAACATGTATAATCACTGATAAACTGATAAACAAATACAGTTTTTATCAGTGGATTGTGCAACTTAGTCTCATTGAAAATTATTTGTATATATACATATATATATATATATTTATAGGTAATTTGATTGTTTTAATGCATGTAAATACTCTTTCTTAAACATTGAAAAGTAAAAAAAAAAAAAAGCAAAATCTCATGTAAAGATTGTATTTTAATTATGGAAAATTACTGTATTTTTATGAGATGGTTATTTTCCGCTATTTAACAGTATTTTTTCGGCACCCCTGCTGCCGGAATATTACCGTTTTTTTTGTTTTTTTTGTAATTTTTTTACAGTGTAGGGCAGTCATAGAAATTCTGTGAAATTCCAAATTTCAACCTTAGTATGTTATTGGAGGACATAAGACTATTTCTTTTGTGATGAAATGAAATGAATGCAATTAAATGACCATATTTGGTTCCTTACCTGCAAGTGGCAAAAAAAAAAAAAAAATCCTAAAAGTAAAGTAAAAAAGTAAAAGAAAAACACATGTAAGATGAAAGGAACATGTGTTTTAGAACATTAGAACATCACTTTTAGGACATTCAAATCAAATCAATCATCAAAAATCACTTCAGTTCTTACATTAGTATCTATGTCTGTCTGTTTTGGTCACATGATACACACAGGAGTTAGTACTTGATTGCATAACTACATTTTTGGATGACTTTTGATGGTCTAATCATTTTTTTCCACCACTGTATGTATGCGAAAATGACCAAATATAGTCACTTGCCCAATAAAAGGTAAAAAACCAGCCTTTATATAAAAGCAAGACAGAGGGCCGGCCTTTGTTTTTGAGACTTCCGACTAAAGATGTGAGGCCTCAGAGACTAAAAACGCTTCAATTTTATCAGCGCAGAGTCAGAAGTCATCAGAGTTGGATTATAATGATGTGGTTTAGGATGTCCCCATGTTCCATATGTCCTGTATCCTTTCACAGTCCCTTATTAGAGACTGAAGCTGGTTTCTTTGTTTTAGCAGGTGGTCTGTAGGCTCTCAAAGCTTTTGTTGATACACCTGTAATATCGGAGCAGGTGGATTTAGAGCTGTAATAAAACTGTGTTGTGACTAATCTCAGAAGGTCTATAATTACTGAGCTTTGAATGTTCCTTTAATGTCTTGTGTGAAGTCTAGTACAGCCTTAGAAAGCTTTCACACCTCGTTTGGTCCAGACTTTCTGACAAAATGTAACTGCAGGTGTTAAAGCTCCCCCTGACCACGGTCCAAAGCAACCAGCTGGTCCTTGATCCGGAGGCAGTTCAGGTTCACCTCAAACTGAGCCCTGGTTGAGGTTCATTTACAGTATGACAGCAGTTTTTAGGTGGTTTGGAAGAAGTTAGAAATGAACCGAATTATTACATCTGTAAGTAATAAACCAATCAGTGTCATCAGGGTTTCTGCAGGTATCAGCAAATCTAATTTAATGCTTTTTAACCCTTTCATGCATTAATTATGTGAACCTTACTCAAGATTTTTTTCCTGAGTGTTCTTATTCCTCTTTAGGCATGAAAAAAACAACCAATGTGATGAAAATTTTTTTAATGAACCTGTTTTTCACGGAGTTACAAAAATGTCCACTCAGCTGGACACCATGTGTTTAATTTTTTTAGGCAAAGAAACATGTATTTAAAACACAATATCAAAAGGGATGTACTGTGTGAAAACTATGAAATAAGGACTTTTTTAATGCAGCTAATCTGATGTTTTCTCACATTTTTTTTTTTTTAAGAATATATTTATTCCTATTAACCTATCAGTGCATGTCTTTGGATGGTGGGAGGAAGCCAGAGTACCCGGAGAGAACCCACGCAGACACGGGGAGAACATGCAAACTCCACACAGAAAGGTCCCACCCCCCGACTGGTGTTGGAATCGAACTCAGGACCTTCTTGCTGTGAGGCACGAGTGCTAACCACTGCACCACCGTGTCGCCCAACACAATAGGTTAATTGGTTAATTTAAATTGCCCATAGGTGTGAATGTGAGAGTGATTGTTTGTCTCTATATGTTCAGCCCTGCGATGAACTGGCGACTTGTCCAGGGTGTACCCCGCCTTCGCCCCTATGTAGCTGGGATAGGCTCCAAGCGACCCCCGTGACCCTAGTGAGGATAAAGCGGGTTCAGAAAATGAATGAATATATTTATTCAATTTTCATTTTTACAAAACAAAACAGCTCAGCACCACAGTCAAAACTTAAACAGAGACTATGAATCTCTGTTTTAGTTTTCTCACATTTTAACATACTCTTAATACTAGTTATTACTTACTTCATGGAGATAATATGCAGAAAAAAAAAAAAAAAAAACGTTTTGTGTAAGAAAACTGTTAATTGCAGTCTAATAACAATTAGCAATTAATTTACACTCAAACATGTTAGTGCAGATCAGGTTTATGAAGAACAGCAAAGTTGCATTAATGGTATGAATATCTGTATGAGATGGTGCATAAGTGTCTACTGTGTTGGCTGATATGGAACTAAAACTGCAAAATCCATGAATATATAAGAGAACAGCTGTAGAATAACTGTCCACTGTAGTGACCACTATGCATGAAAGGGTTAATGCCTTTTTTAATGCCACTTTCAACAAATTTAACCCTTAGGGGTCCATGGTCAGGGGCCCGTGACTGAATCACATGACATTTTCAACACGTCATAGCGTCGGAAGTCGGTCATGTAGACCGCTGGGGACAATTGCATTCCAAAATGTGGACTTGAAACACTCTCCAACTTTTTATTTGTTGTTGATAAAGCAAATACAACCAGAGATATGATGTTTTTAACCCGGAGCAAATGAGCGATATAGCGTTATTATAGCGATATAAAGCAAGCGTTATATTTCTGACCATATCTTTGTAATTTTTTGTCCTTTTTCAAAACGGAAAAACTGGCCGAATCTGCAGATTGTAATCCACAGACTGCATTAGCATAGGTAAGGGTGAGAATTACCCCCACCTGAACTGGATGCGGAAACCAGGGGGGCCGGGGTGCGGGTGAGAAAACCGGAGAAAACGCCTGTGTAAAGATATGCTTTTGTGTTAGATATTTGAGTTTAATATTAGTTTTAATTTATTACAGTTTTGATTTTATATATCTAATATTTGGAACCCATATTCACTTTTAAAGTCTTTGCAAAGGTTCGTTAAGCATCTTTGTGTTATTTATGCAATAAATTATATACATTTTTCAAATTGGATTTTATATATTTTGTGTGTTTTTTGTCCTTTTGTGTTGATATAGTAGGTTAAAGTGAAAAAAATAATAGGCAGATAAGATAGATGAAGTTGCGTTATATTTCTGACCGTATCTTCGGAATTTTTTTGTCCTTTTTCAAAATGGAAAAAAACTGGCCAGATCTGCAGATTGTAATCCACAGACTGCATTAGCATCGCAGGGAAGGGTGAAGGGTGAAGACGACCCCCACCTGAACCAGATGCAGAAATTGGGAGGGCCTGGGGGGGGGGGGGGGGGGACTTGCTACGTAAAGATATGCTTAAGGCAGATGAGATAGATGAAGTTGTGCTGAAAAAAAAGGTACCAAACGTGTATAATTAACATTTTTTTATATAGTATATAAAGGCAAAATCCAAAGTTATCAGATAGGGTCAGACACCTAACTGCAACTGCAGATACAGTTTTATATATAGTTTTATGACTGTTTACCGTTAACAGGCTTTAACCTGGTTCTGAATAGTTCCTCCTCCTATCACTTGTGCTGAAACTTGCATTTTCCCATTTTTCCAACATTTGCTAATATTCCCAGAGCATGAGCACGCTTACAACAAGTTGCATTCCAAGCATCCGGTGTTGTGGCTTTGTGTATCGGCCGTAAATAATAGACAATTAAAAGGTTCCGCCTGTCAATCATCACACTATGTATGAATTCAACCAATAGTTTTTACTGCTAGAGTGTTAACAAACAATCAAAGAAAGAAACTAAACCTTTGGGGGGTGGGGTAATACAATTTTTCTCTGCTATGGTAGTGGTGAAAAAATTTCCCATGATACAGATGAGGTTATGCATGTATGTATTATTCAGATTATATTTAGAAACATATTCTTGTTATGCCATTTCATTCTACCAAAAAAGCTGCATTTAGTAAGGTAAGGTGCATGGTAAGGGGGAAATAATACCAGTTACGGGAATAAATAAGTATGGATTTTTTTTTATGATATAATGAGAGTTACACAGTAGTTTAAGGTTTTTTAATGTTGGAACTGGTACATATATGCATATATGCATAGTGGTCACTACAGTGGATAGTTATTCTACAGCTGTTCTCTTGTATATTCATGGACTTTGTTGTTTTAGGTCCATATCAGCCAACACAGTGGACGCTTATGCATCATCCCATAAACTGCAATTGAAAACATTACTGTAACTGCATGTTTGAGTGTAAATCAATTCCTTGTTATTGTTATTAGACTGTAATTAACAACAAAAGATTTTTTTTTTGGCATATTATGTCCATGAAGTGAGTAATGACTAGTATTAGAGTACTCTACAAACAAAAAGTTAAGGATATTTCTTTTTTTTTTTTTGTCATTTTTTTGTTCATTTTTGCCATTTGTAAATAAAACTATGTCTGGTCATTATAAAAAAAAATGTGTTTCAATTAAATTCACACACAAAAAAGTCAAAAGTGTTGTGCAAGAATCCCAACTGAAAAAAATAGCCCCAAAATTAAAAATATCCATAACTTTTTGTTTGTAGTGTATGTTAAAATGTGAGAAAACATCAAATTAGCAGCATTTAATGTTTTTATTTCATAGTTTTCACACAGTATATCAGTAAATACATGTTTCCTTGCTTCAAAAATTAAACACGTGGTGTGCAGCTTGGTGGACATTTTTGCAACTCCATGAAAAATAGCTTCATGTAAAAAAAAAAAAAAAAGAAAAAAAAAATTAAATCGCATTGTTTTTTTAATGCCCAAAGAGGAATAAAGAAAAAAAATATTGATTAATGTTCTCATAATTCACGCATGAAAGGGTTAAAGGAATAATCGTTTTGTGAAAATATATTTATGTATTATGGATTATTATTATTATTATTATTAGTATTAGAAGGAGAATCTCAACTTAAATGTGATAAACACTTTACAATTAAAAGTGGCTGTGCATAGACAAGTTAATCCAAGTCCTAACTAGTTAAAAGTAATAAAAAAGGCAGGTAGCACAGTGAGACGATGGGACACGTCAGGATAAAGTGACTCAGTGATGTAGCTGCCTGCAGTGTGTAGAAGCAGCGACTTCACCTTACATTTAGCCTATCTGCATGAAACAGTCCTCATCTAATTTGTCACATCTGGAAGATTGTACCCTCGTTTTGTCATATTTGTGACAGGATAAAACAGGAATATAATCCAGTTATTTTTAGGGGTTCCAGATATGTTATAAACAAGGTCAGATATTGCTGCACACTGACAGAAGACAGATAAATATATTCTTCTTATTTTCACTCGGATAAGATGGCTATTCCGGATAAATGTTTTATTAAACTCCACTCGGGTGTATCGATAAAAGCCAGATGACATTTGTCACTTCCTCCTTGCCGACTGTGGTTTAAGACAAAAAAGAAACAAATGACTTTGATTCGTTCTTCAGAGGAACAAGAGAGTGATCTCTTGTAATTAGAACAGTGTTGGTGTTCATCACGCTGTGAGACCACTGGCAGGTTAGCACTTCAGGCTCATCACACTGTCACCAACTCCACAAACCTTTCTTGTCAAGGAGGCTTTCAGGAAATAAGTCTGTTTTACTTTTCACCCGATGAACAAATACAGCTGGTTTTAACTTAGACATTAGAGTCAACACTGCTCTTATTGTCATTGTTAAATTCCCTTATTTCATTCATTATATGGAATGTCTTTCTTATTGTATATTAATGATGGGCTGTATATTCGACACCTATGATTTTGGATCCATTGTCACATATCTAACACCAAAGTAGATTAATAATAACCTCTGCTTATGTTTTCATTGGGGTTTGTTTTTTTGTTTGTCTGTCTGTCTGTTAGCAAGATAACTCAAAAAGTTATGGACAGATTTGAATGAAATTTTCAGGAAATGTTGATACTGGGAACAAATGATAAAATTTTGGTGGTGATGGGGGGGGGGGGATCTACCTTGGTGGAGGTCTGTGCTCTCAGACTGCTTTTCTAGTTTATGTATATAAATATATATGTACAAAAAAATAAAAGTTGTGTTTTACATTAAACAGAAATAGCATAATATAGCAGTTTTGCCTTTTTTGTGGAATTCCTTTTGCAGTGGACAGTGAGTTTCATTTGGGTTTTTTTTTTTTTGCTTTTTTTGTTTTGCTGTGTCCCCTACAGAGGACATGGATATGGCATATGACATAACATTTTACACATTTAACACTATGAAAACATACATATGCGAGGACACTAATAAATGGCATTACTTGGTGGCAATAACTATACTTATAAACAATCATTAACCCATAAAGACCCAGTGCTACTTTTGTGGGAGTTCCCAAATGAATTTTTCCTCTAGATTTAACCTTTTTTAAATGATTTAAATGATTTATCACCATTTATTCCAATATTATCCTCAACAACATCAACAAATGTGTATCACTTGGCCTTGTGTGACTTTTTGCATGATGTTTGCTGAAAAGTAGGCAAAAATGACCCTTTTTCAGTGACAAATAATTTGAAAACCCATATTAATCCTGTTGCTGCTTGCAAATTTTCATTGAACTTGCTTCCTTTGAACCTTAGAAGAAGAGCTTATGGTCTGGCCTTTTGAATGAGTTTCAGTTTTAGTCAATGACGTCATATCAGCTAGTTCCTCAGAAGACGTCCTGTGACAATTGTGTTTGGATTTTTTGGCTTCTAGGTAAGAATTTGACTTTATGTAGAGTTGATATTATCATAAATCTGTATGTATTATACACCATTCTCTTTCTTTTTCTGTTGTGAATAAAGCATTACCCAACAATTAAGTATATTCTAATATTAGATCAGTAAAATCATTCCTTTTACTAACCCTACCCCCATCAGTTTTTAGTTTGTGAAAAAAATACATACCATTGTTAAAAAAAAAAAAAACTTGCATTCACTCAATTTTCCATATCTAGCTTCCAAAATTTAATCAATTATTCCCACCTACATGGGCTACAATTAGTTTATATTATTTAAGTGATATCAAGTTTTTTTTTTTTCAACCAAATTTTCATATTCGTTTTTGAAACTACCCACCAATTTGTTAGATTTTGACTTGCTCTGTCGATGAAACCAATTTAAGCTGCCAGAATCACTTTAGGAAGGCTTCTATATGTCAATTTATAGTTAAACTAATAAAAAAAAAACCCTCTTACACATGTTATGGAGTAATGCCTAATTCTTTTTTTTTTTTTTTTTTACATTTAAGACTGACTGAATAGGGCTAAGATGCCAAGACGAAAGCCATCCAGGGGTGGAGGAAGGCCTCCTGGGGAGTATTGAAAGCTCACAGATGAAGAGAAGAAAGCATGTTATGTTTGATTTTTGACAGAAATTAAATGGTCAAATCAAGTAGTGCATAGGCAAAATTTCATGTTTTTTTGTTTTGTTTTGATCTTGTGTCAATAAAGGCCCAGTAATCTGCGAACCACAGAAGATTTTGCGTAAATGATTTCAGATTCCTGAGAAAGTTTGACCCTTAACTGATATATTTTCAGTCCATAACTAAGAACTTGAATTTTTCCCTATAATGTCACTAAAATGCAACTCAAACCTTGAACCTTGTCATATGAGTGTATCGGTGTATTCTAAAATCTTGTGATAAAACGAAGCTGTTCAATAATAATGAAAAAAATAAAGTTGCAAAAACAGCATTCACCTCCCCAAACCCCAGAGGCAAGGCTTTGCATTAATACCTCACAGATGTGTCACTAGAGTGCATCTCCTGCCACTCATTTAAAAACACAAAGAGGTAACAGGCAGCTTGACTGACACCACAGTTCCAAAACTTGCCCCGCATTTCCGTTCTTTTTACAGCTTTGCTCTGATAACGAGCTTTACACTGGAAGCGGCCCAAGATCTAACACAAGCAGAGATTGATGTCATTGCGCAGAGACTGAATGAATCCCTATCACTTCAGACAGCACTGACACTGAATATGCCTATTTATTAAGAATGATATAAAAAAAAAAAAAAAAAGAAGAGACAACTCAGGTCTGACTACGGTGTATGCAAGAGGAGAACTAGCAGGGTTTCACAGGATTTCAGTGTTTGAAAGGGGATGCATTGTGGGAAATAAGGTTTTCATTTATTTTTTTTCTTTGTGAGACCGGTCTAGGGGGGTTGGAAATAATGTTAGACTTTCAATCCACTCAGCTGATGGAGTGTTTTGAGGGATTGGGCTCAAAAAACTGCCACCTCCAGCACAAAATAAATGTTTCCCCCCCCCCCCCCCCAACATACAAATACATCCATGTGCATGTGGAAAATAGGATGGACCAGTCCTTGAACAAAAATCCGGTCCACTGAAAAGAACAGAGCTGAGGGAGGCTGAGGTGTTCATACGTCTGCTCTGAGATGCAGCATTTTTATTATTATTATTATTATTTTTTATTTCCGGTCACTGGTGGCGTATGTGCTGTTCTATGCCGTGGTCTGTTGGGAAGGCAGCGTGAAATACAAGGACGCAGTGTGGGTGGACGAACAGTTGGAAAAAAGCCGCTCTGATTGGATGGAAGCTGGACTCAATGGGGACTGTGGTGGACAGGCAGACCTTGAATTAGTTGGAGGACAGCGTGGAGAATTCAGATCAACCTTTGTCCCCATTCTCACCTCACAGGACTGAAGAGGTCCTTGTTGAGCCGCGTTATGTAATAAATTCCCATTATGTACTAAAAGTTCAAAATGTAATAAGAATGTCACGTCATCTTGTAATAAAGCCGCATTATGTAATAAACTGACGCATTTTGTAATAAACTACCCCAGTGCATTATGTAGTAAATTTTTGGAAGGCGCAGAGAGACGGGGCAGACTGGAGCTTATCTATGTGACATAAATCGATAAAACACGCAATAAGTGTTTGCTGTTCAATCTGAGGGTGTCAAAGAACATTTTTCCAAGATCATATCAGACACAACTGACACGGCAATAGAATAACAATGTGCGAAATTAATCTTTAAACTGTGTGGTTAAAGTTCTGATTACATTACCTGTACCTCCTGTACCTTCTAAATTGCTCTGAAATTATATTAATTTGGATTGTTATTACATAATGAACCATGTTATTACATTTTTTTAAGATAAAAATCTGTCAAGTGCATTTTGTAATAAATTTCTCAAATTGTAATAACTTACTACATAATGTGAAAAAAATGTACTATATAATGTGTTGACGTAGTTTATTACAAAATGCGTCAGCTTATTACATAATGCGGCTTTATTACAAGATGACGTGATGTTCTTATTACATTTTGAACTTTTATCTACGTGACATAAATCGATAAAACACACAATAAGTGTTTGCTGTTCAATCTGAGGGTGTCAAAGAACATTTTTCCAAGATCATATCAGACACAACTGACACGGCAATAGAATAACAATGTGCCAAATTAATCTTTAAACTGTGTGGTTAAAGTTCTGATTACATTACCTGTACCTCCTGTGACTAATATCTTCTAAATTGCTCTGAAATTATATTAATTTGGATTGTTATTACATAATGAACCATGTTATTACATTTTTTTTTTTTAATAAAAATATGTCAAGTGCATTTTGTAATAAATTTCTCAAACTGTAATAACTTCCTACATAATATGAAAAAATGTACTATACAGGGTGAGTCAGAAAAAACGCTTTCCATTTAAAGAAATTGTACTGCTAAAACGGAAACACTGATTTTTCTTTTGACCATACAGTCATATTGATGTGGTTATTGAGCATGTCTGGTGATGTAGTCATAGATTTATTGCATTGCATAAGAGAGAGAAGGTCCATTGTTTATTGGGCACTGAAATACCTGCCAACACAGGCATACATAATGCGGCTCAACAGTCCTTCATCCACGTGATCGACTTGACATGGCATGTGTTTGTACCCACGAATATGTCTATTCTGCAGATCACACACTGATTATTTTTCGTAAAGTTTAACCCTTTCATGCGTAGTGGACAGCTATTCTACAGCTGTTCTCTTGTATATTCATGGATTTTATTATTTCAGTTCCATATCAGTCAACACAGCGGACGCCTATGCATCATCCCATACACTGCAATTCATACTGTTACTGTAACTTTGCTGTTCTTGATAAACCTGATCTGCACTAACATGTTTGAGTTGTTATTGTTAATAGACTGTAATTAACCATTTTTCTTAAACAAAAAGTTTTTTTTTTTTGCATATTGTCTCCATAAAGTGAGTAATAACTAATATTAGAGTATGTTAAAATGTGACAAAACATCAGATCAGCAGCATTAAAAAAATTTATTTCATAGTTTTCACACAGTATATCATGTTTCTTTGCCTAAAAAATGAAATGCATGATGTCCAGCTGAGTGAATATTTTTGCAACTCCATGAAAAATACGTTCATAAAAAAATTTCAATCGCGTTGTTTTTTTCATGCCTAAAGAGGAATTAAAACACTCAGAAAAAATATCTTGATTAGGGTCAAAAAATTGTATTCAAAATCTCTCTGATGACAATTTGACCCACATTTTTACTTTTAAATTCCTTTTTGCTTTAGTTGGATCATAAGGGATTATCCAAAACAAGAAGCTACTTTATATTGAAATAAACGTTGGAATGGCAATCAATTAAAGTTCGCTCTCTGACAGGACATTACTGTGTTTGGACCCATTAAGGTTCTCATTATTCATGCGTGAAAGGGTTAATTTTAAATGATTTCATATTATATTCTGTTACTACTGCTGTTACTACTACGACTAAATGATAAATGGACTGCACTTATATAACACATTTTCTACACTTTCATAGTACCCAAAGTACTTCACCCATTCACACACACACACACACACACACACACACACACACACACACACACACACACACACACACACACACACACACACACACTCATACACCAGTAGCAGCTGTTGCCATGCCAGGTGCTGCCAGACTCTACTGGGAACAAGTTAGGGTTCAGTGTCCTGGCTGAGGACACTTGGACATGTGGGTGTCCCTCTTCCGCCCCCGCCAGTTGTAGCCCCCTGGGGCTCAGTGACGACGGGATCTGGGATCTACTACTACTGCTACTACTGCTACTACTACTACTACTGCTACTACTACTGCTACTACTACTACTACTGCTACTACTACTGCTACTACTACTACTACTGCTACTACTACTGCTACTACTACTACTACTGCTACTACTACTGCTACTACTACTACTACTGCTACTACTACTACTACTGCTACTACTGCTACTACTACTGCTACTACTGCTACTACTACTGCTACTACTACTACTACTGCTACTACTACTACTACTGCTACTACTGCTACTACTACTGC